>NW_009260435.1:3263753-3334988 GCF_000687185.1 Egretta garzetta | reverse complement strand
TTCAGAACTTTTTCCTTATTAGCGGCACCTCTGTTTGGAGGCTAACAGCGAAAGAACCACTTCTCTGATGTCGGAACATTAAGTATTTCTGATTAATGGCACTGGACACTGTGTCTACAGATGGCTGTGCCTCGTGCCTTAAATGCTGGGAAATAAACCATGCTATGAATTATATGTTGCACATCTTTAAGAAATCCTGTTGCAGTTTGTTGTAAGGCAACAGCTGGTTTAGTGCCCAAGCCTCAGCAGTTACAAAACATGGCATGCATGCCTCCGCGTGTTCAGGCAATTCGCAGAATCTGTTACAGAGTTGGTTCCTTTGGTAATACAAATTCAGTATTCAAAACATATTTTTAAAAAACCTCTTGCTGCTTTTCAAACATATTTAAATAAACCTAATAAAGTTGTATTGACACTTCTGCCAAGGACAGAATAAGATACTTCAGTATTTAAAAAATGCTACAAGATTTTTCTACATCAAAGTTATAATTTCTGTAGGATTTTTTTATTAGTCATCATGACTCTTCAGAGCAGGATTTCAGATGAGCTGATTTAGCTCTATAGTTTTGAAATGCAGGGGAAGATGTCTTCCCCTTATGGGCACCTAAAAATAACTGGATGATACTGGGAGAATATGTTCTCCCAATCTTCTCTAAATGAAGTAACTTTATGTATTGGTATGGATTCATCTGTATATTAAGCTTTATTTCTTTTAGCCATGTATCTATAAAAATAAGTAGCTTAAAAGCTGTACAAAATATATAAGGCTTGATTTCAGCCCCAAGTAAAGGGGAAATATCTCTTCGTATTTTATCGTGGGTAATTAAGGCAATAGCAGTGAATTTAGCTTTATGTCGGTTAGTGGATGTTTTCAACGGAAACCCAAAACTGATGGGAACAATGTTTTTGGGGGTACAGAGTTATGTTTAGAGCTGTCTGTTTAAACCATATTCAGCATCATTTTCATAAAGCTTTGAAGAGAAAAAAAAAAGGTGAAAGGGTGCTACAGTGTTGGTTGGCTTCAGATTTGAAAAGGCATGGCCACATAATCATTTCAAGCTGACACAAACACATCAGCAGGCACCAAAAGGGGCGGGCTTCTTGCCATTCCTCAGGTCCCAGGGAGCTAAATAAGGGTCCTTTCTCGGCTGAAAACTTAAGAATCTTCCTTCTTACAGCCTAAGTTTGTAGTGTTCCAGTTCACTATGCAGCTGTACGAATGCTACCCAAATGCTTTTTTTTTTTAAAAAAAGCCGTAGCATAGAGGAAACGGATTGCTTTGCTTTAACTAACCTCTTGCTTCTATGCTTACATCTGAGTTGCAGAGTATATTCCAGCTTGAACAGACCTGTGGTATCTTTACAGTTTTTATAGCGCAGATGATTCTGATTTTTTTTTATATTTTATTATTTTTTAAATGATTTTCACAGATGAGCTCAGTTCCTGGATACAGCAGTCTTTTAAACATTATGTTACGCAAGAAGCTAAGCAACACTTCAACAACTATGACAAAGATGGTGATGGATTAGTGTCTTGGAAGGAGTATAATATGCAAATGTATGATCGTGTAATTGATTTTGATGAGAACACTGTCCTGGAGGATCAAGAAGAAGAATCATTTCGACAGGTAAAATGTTTCGCGTTAGTTTCTGTAAGCTGTTGGTGAAAGGTAGCAATGTTTGTTTATTGGGATGGAACAAGATGGGTAGAGAAACATAGCAGCTGGCACATGTTTTAACACTTTCATCTGTCTGAGATAGGGGAGTAATTACAGGAAAGTAATGGAGTATTAAAGCTGCTACCAACAAAACAAAGACAGAATGAAACTGTACCTCCTGAGTATATTTTGCTAGCTGAGTGGAGTATAACTCTATTGACAGTCTTACCACAGCACACAGTCTCCAGCCGTAGTCTCAAAACAAGGTGGCAATCTATTAGATCAGCTCTGTAGCCTAACCAGTGTCCTGCCTTCACTGGGGGCCAGTACCACTGGTGCTGGAGGTAAAGGAAACCCCTGTGCTCTTTAGCCACCTTTATTGCACTGTTGTCCCCACTTTTTCAGTTATTTCTCAGTTACCCAGTGTGGAGTATAAATATTGCCTGTTTTAACATTTTCTGTCCATTAGAGACGCACAGAGAAAGCAACAGCAATTCAGACATTTTCAGCAGTCAAAGTGCAATTCTGATAGCTAAAACTGGATGTATGAACAACAGAAGTTACAGATTAATCTCGTATATGAAAGCAAATACTTAAGCGTGGAAAGGAAAGAGGCAAGAAGGGAAGGAGGTTCACCAAGAATCACCACATAGCAAAACTTGTTTTCTTTCAAGTTACACATTTATAAGTACATGTAAATATTTCCCAAAAAGAGAATAAGTGAGTTTTTAGACTATTCTGGCCTGACTGTTGTTTTGGTTTTGTTTTTTTTTTTCTGTGAGGATTGCTTTGGCCACTTTTAGTAAAGTGGTAGCGGATAATAGAGGATGTTGGTAGAAATGAAGCTAAATTAGGCAATGGGCAGGGGATTTTACACGCTGAAGAAACAAACTGTAAAGCTTTGGAGGTCTCTTAACTGAATAATTACATAGCTTTTAAATAAAACAAGACTTTAAATGGAACTACCAGTCAAAATACTGATCCCATGTTTGAGATATTGCTGTCATAGATATATATGCTGAGCTAGAACTCCTACTCATTTATGCTATACTTTGACTGCTCACTAGGTTTTCCTACTTGCTAGGTTTTCCTGCTTGCTGTTTTCGTCAACATATACTGTAAAGAGCAAAATTAGCAGTATTGTAGAAGCATTATGTGCCAGCCATCTTCAGCATTCTCCTTACTTTTGGAAATTAGTGATCCTGCTCTAATCAAAATGGAAGAGTTAGGCTATGGTATTGATTTAGAACTGACATCGAGTAAACATCTGAATTTACCAGAAGGTGGCAGCCTTGTTCATCATTTCTCAAAAAAACACTGAAAAACAGACTTTTCCCCTTGATAGTTCAAGTTTACGTTGCAGCCTAGTACTTTCTGTAGTCAGTCCTTCTGAATTGCCTTCCTATGTACACTGTAAGCTCAGGTCAGCTTTTCTTTAAGAGTACATTTAATTATTTTGCAGAACAGTTGAGATCTTATACTTTGTTACATATTATGCTCTGTATTAATATCAGGTTAGTCTAAGTTTGAGAGCAGTGTCAGTAAATAGGATATAAACTAACAAGTGCAATTTCAAATGGTTATTTTTAAAGTATTTGCGATCTCTGGTTTGCTGGCCGCTCCCTTATCCGGATCAGAGTCACACTGATAGCACAACACACTTAATCATGGGATTCCAAAATTTTTATAGCTTGCGTCACATGCAGTTTGAGTAGAGATCAGTTATCAAAGGTGTGGGCCTTAATTTTGTCTAAAGAGACCGTATAAAATGAAACAAGAAGAAAATACATTTTTGCACATTTGGAATACAGGAACAGGAAGTGCAGGATATTCAGAAATAAGAACTTGCCTGCTTACTGTGGATATTACTTATTTTAAAAAGGCATGCTAATATTTAAACTTAAAACAGGTTAGAGAAGTGACTTTGCTTTGAAATATGTTCAGATGTAATGGACAACAGTCTTGCATTAAAGGAATCTGTCTAATCCTTCAGCGCTTAAAATGGCTTCAAAAAAGAAATTTTACATATATGATATTTCAAGACCTTCTTGGAACTACAGACAGCCCTTAATAGAAATAAGATGTAGATCCAGAAGATCCTTAAAATGTAAATTTTGGAATTTGCAATGGCTACCATTAATTATAATCATTGTACTCCACTGGCTTAGTTTGGGGACTGGTGACTTTGAGAAGAGGAAGTGTGTATAAAGACAAGAATTCTTGGTCTTTTCATTATCTCCCTTTTGTGTTTTTGAAGCCTTGGCTAAGAGTGTGTTTTAAATGTCTCCTTAAATTGGAGAAAAAAGGAAGTTTTTATGCGATTCTTAGAATAAAACTACCTCAGTTAAAAGTGCTGTTCTTGTTGCTCTGGATGAGCTCTTTTTAGTGAAAATATAACATCAGTATAATATGAGTAGGTAATGTGAAACAATTAATATTCTAATGAGCTTAGAGCCAGCTACTATAATGTTGTTTTTCCTTTTCATTAAGTGCTCTAACTAAATCTATTCTCTAAGCTTCATTTAAAGGAGAAAAAGCGTTTTGAAAAAGCTAATAGAGATGATGTTCCTGATCTAAATGTGGATGAATTTGTTGCTTTTGAACATCCTGAAGAAGTGGAATATATGACGGTAAGATTCATCTTTTTAATGCATGTGCTTAGCCCCAGTACTACAGGAAGTGTGCTTTTGAGCAGTTATGTGTATTGCTTTTACAGACCTAATTAAAAATCAGATAGTGGGTTGTGGATCCAGTGCTGGAGTTCAGAAGCTGGAGCAGTAGTTCAGTGCTTTTCTTTGAAATCTGTTTCGGGAACTGTTATTGCACAACTGTCCCAAACTTTTGTCATTGGACTGACATAGCGCTCTTTAAACTCTGTTAGGTTGGAAATACATCAGTGAGATTTTAGCTTGAGAAATTTCATGCCGAATTCAGAGTTCAGTTCTAGTTAGGGGGACTTACAGGGAAGATCCCTTTGCATGGGAAAAGGTCAAGTGCCAGTTACTCACTTTGCTTAAAGTGACACAATATTCACTTTTCTGGCCAAAAAAAGAGCATTTTCTGAAGCGTTAATATTGACTGTACTTCGGTCAGAGTTGGGGGGATTATTATTTCAGCCAGGAGCACTTTGTCATTGATCATCTGTTTCATCACTGCTGTGACTGTTGGTGTCATTCTAGCTCATAGTACCGACAGTTGACCTCAGTGAAAAGTCTATTGGTGCTTTTCTGCAAGAGCCTTCGGTTTTGGCTATCTGATGCTGCAGAGCCAACTGCCAGGAGGAGCGCCATGCAAACAGAGCCTGTGTTTGTGTTGACATAACTGTTGATTATGGACAAACAGAAAAGGCAGAACTACAAGAACAGGCAGACTGGCTTCACAGGACCAAAAGACCAAGCAGCTTTCCTAATAATTTCATAAAGTTGCAGAAATGCGAATTAGTGAATACATCACACAAAAAAAGAAAAGTGAAATGAGATGATACAGCTTTGTACAAATTCATGTTTCTCAGCTACTTGTGTAGTTTTGAATTATGTCAGATTTAATTTTCATAAAACCTGACATCCTGAACTTTAAGAACACATCTGTTTTGTGCACGGGACCCAATTACTGCGCTAGTCCACATAAAACAGAAAAGCAGATTGGAAATGAGTGAGCCTGTGCTTTAAAGAATACCTTATTGCTCTAAGATGATTTATTGCTGTTTCTATTGATTACAAGATGCTAATTTGCCACAAATTGATATTTTGCTTTTTGTATGTATGCAAAAGGACTTTGTCATTCAAGAGGCGTTAGAAGAACATGATAAAGATGGTGATGGATTTGTTAGCCTGGAAGAATTCCTTGGTGATTACAGAAGAGACCCAAGTAAGGAAAAAGGGTGGGGGCATGAAAGAAGGAACTGAACAAAAGCTTCTGGACTGGGGCGAATTGTACGCACCTTTATTTTCAGCTTTTTACACCTCCACCTACAGGTTCTGAGTAACATTATCCTGTCTTTTAGAATAACTCAGCATAGGAGGTCGGCCCTGTCTGTATTTGGCAGTAGTTTGCATATAGCCCATTCCACTGTTTCCTTGCAGTTGCTGCTTGTTTTCCTAAAGGCTGAAGCATATTCCTCATGATGAGGTATGCAGCTGAAATAAGATGCAGTTTTGCTAACTGAACACGTCTGCGAAACCAGACATCAGGAGTGTAAGGTTAAATTTCCCTGGTCTTTATCAGCCGAAGGCGGCAGCCGTCAGCCTTGCTTTAGAAGGATTGAAGCTGGGTGCGTTTTAAGAGAGGTGGAGGGGAAGTGTAAGGAGTCTGTTCACTGCACCAGGTATCAAAAGCCTATCTGCTTTCACTTTTTGGTTTTTTCCTACTCTTGCCCTTCCTTAAACTTAGTCTATTCCTTCTTTAACAAGGAAAAGGACACTGATCTCGTGTTTATCAATACTTTTCTCTAGCTATGTTTCTAATAGATAAATATTTTATATGCTGTATTTGATTTGCTACACGATAGGGCAAATAACTTCCAGTTCCAAAAAGACCAGTAGCTTGAGGCATGTGGGAAGTTGTCTTGGTCCTAAGGAGTGTTAATTCTTAATTGTGGACTAGTGTCCTTGCTGGAGAAAACATTTAAGCCACATGAGGCTATGAAGAAACAGGGGAATAGCTAATTTTTCTTCACTCCAATCAACCACCTGGAATTTCACCTTTTATTACCATCTTTGTTTGCCAGAGCCAGTAAAAACAAAATACCTCTCATGCAACTGCAGGGCTCTTAATCTTTTTTCTGCTCTGACTTGAAAAAAGCTTTTCCAAGCCAGTCTATCCGAAGTTGTTAGAAAAGAGTGAAATTGTTGCTAGGGTCCTTGCAGTAACAGATAAGATAACAGCTTTGTCATTAAAACTTCTAGCAAGAATTCAGAATCCGCTATAACTGTAGAAACTACTTCAACTTTTCTCCAAATGGCCATCTCTTCTGCAGATAGTGCTCCCGCAGAACACGTTAAGATGACTAATAAACTACATGGTGGGTTTCGTTTCACAATTGTCTTGTGGTTTTGGGCAACAGTGTATGGTGAACCGTGATGTTAAGGGATAATCTACTTGTAAACTAGATGTTAGGAAGAAAAGAGAGAGACTTCACTTTTTTTCTTCTTTTATAATAGAAACCTAATTATTTTTAAGCTGTTACTTATCTGCTTGTGCTGTCAACTGCTTTTGACTTCCATAAGGCTTATGAAGTCTTATATCTGTTTGTGCTCGTCTGCAATGTTTATCAGTGGTGAAAGATCAGTTTGATGAATTGCTTCTAAATTTCTTGAAGAGTTAAGAGACAAATTTAAGATTGCTGGCTAGGTTGCAGGATGCAGTACCAGTCAGTGCCTAGGGTAGGTATAAACCAAGTATGCAAATAAAGAAATAAATAAAAACAGTAAATGGAATTGTTTTGGATATATTCCAGGTATTTTAGAAAACAAAAAAAATTATACGGTAAACTCATTTGAAAGCCTACGGCATTGGCCTGGGTCTGTTGAGCCTGCAGTAATCAAGAGCTTTAACTTCTCTCTTATCTGTCACAGATGGGCCTCCCTGGATGTTAAAGCAGGGGAACAGACAGTAGAATGTTATTAAAAACTTATGTCATAATCCCATATACTGCAAAACACTAGTTATCTACCTACTTTTTGGGACACTTGTTGATTTAAAGCTTCTCCCTACTTTCCTCCATCTGTTACGTGCTGAGATGGCCAATGTCTGAGGCCTTTGGTATTGCTCATACTGCTGTCATGTGATACTCTCAGGATGGCATCTGCAACATGATTGCTGTACATTAATGGGAGAGGGTAATCTTAAATCAGGCAGGGTAAATGCTGCAAATGTAAGATATCTCTGTCATCCACTTCTAGCTTTTTCCTACTGATATGTCAGCTGTCCCAGTAAGTAGGAAACCCATCTGCTTGGCAGCACATTCAACATGAAGTATACTTTCTCTACTGTCAGTTTGGGTAATTGTGGATATATTAAAATAAACAGTTCAGTGGATGGTAACCCTTAACTTTAATGTCTACTTAGTTCAACTGTAAATTTCCAATAATAATATTACCTTAGCTTTAAATTCTGTTTTAATCTATACAGGTATTTTTTTTTCATATGTAGACAGATACTTTTATTTAATCTTAGGACTGGTCTGTAAGGCTTATGTTTAAAAAAAGGCATGAAATCATTTTTATGTTACGTTTTATGAGATTAAGTGAATTTGCTTAGGAGAAGAGGTGAAAACATCTGCTTTAAGGTAAAGAGTGGCTTTAAACTTGAGAAATGTGTCTTACTAGCTGCAAGGGAAGATCCAGAATGGATACTGGTTGAGAAGGATCGGTTTGTGAATGACTATGACAAGGATAATGATGGAAAACTCAACCCTCAAGAGCTGCTGTCTTGGATAGTGCCTAATAATCAGGGTATTGCACAAGAGGAGGTATGTGTTTCAACTGCTGTTTAGATTTTAATTAATACAGTAGAATTCTGAAGGAATCACAGCAAAATAATGGATGCATTCAGGTTTATCACGTCTTAGTAGTTAAAAAAGGATGCTTAGTAGATTTTTGCATATATTTTCAATCTTTTTTTCAGTTTGACAAAGAATGCAGGTCCTTTAACTGCGTTAGGCAAATTTGAAGTTCCTATTGGTTGTATGAATATTTGTAAATTAACAAAGTGCTTTTCTACACGTTTAAATAGCTCATCTGGTTTGACTTAAGGGTACAGTATTTTAATCAGTTATTTTTTAGTTATTGTAGGGAAATCTAATGAGCTATACTACTAAAAGAAGCTGTTACATACTGAGAGCATAATTTTGAAAACAAAAATTGATCGTGATTCTTCTAACTGGATAAATGACCATAATTTGTAGAAATAAAAACTTGTCTTTTCGTAAGTAGAAGAAAATGGAAGTATTCTATGATTCAAGATGCTGTAATGCAAACTTTGATGATGATAATTAAAATGGTTTAATCAGGAGTAGAATGCCATAATAGGCTTAAGTGGATTCTCATTTTAGCTATCTTTATTTTTTTTGTAGCAGGCAGCAGAAGCACTGAGTGTTCCAGAACAATCTATTTTAGTAAGCAGAATTCACAGTCACGGACTGCAGCAGAGAGGATTTCTGCCTTTCTGCTAGTAACTTTTTCTCTTAAATCATCCAAATCTCTTTCCTTTGCACTGGAGGATTTTGGTGTTCAGAATGGCAGGAACAACAGGTCTTCCCATGCCTCTGTAATTCCTGGTAAAGACAGGAGAGGCTTTTTGTCAAACAGCATAGCCCATCTGCTGTGTTGGACCATCTCTTTACTGAGGTCCCACCTCTTCCTTTTTCAGCTATGTTGGTGACAGAAAAAGCAACGTGGCTAGCATGCAGCACTGGGTGTGCATGTATCTAACCTTGTAGGAAGCTAAGCTCTTCAGTTGCTCTAGTAGTATTTTTGTAAACGTGGATCCGTAAGCCTTTGCACAGACTTTTTTTAACATCTGACTCTTGAGGGTGATTGGTTCTTATTTCACAGGAACACTACTGCTCTAACTGACGTGAATTCTGCGTGGTGGTGTGTCTATTCATACCTGCTTGGTATGAATGTTTGCTTGGTTGGGGGAGGGGTTTTAGCAGTTCTTCGCTATTCATTCAAATCTTAGCTTGCAGCAAGGCCATGCTGTACTAATAACTCAGTTCTGCAAGAAATCAGGTTTTTTATTTGTTTCTCTAATGTGCTAATATTTTTCGTCGGTTAATATAAGGGCTCGTCAAAGTGATCAATCCTAAAGAGATTGACTTAAGTCATAAACTGCCGTTTGAAAGCTGAATATTGCAGTTTCATTTTGGCATCACAAAATGACTCAGGAAACGTGGTAGCTAAATAACATAAAAATAGGAAAATTACTATACATTCTGTTTCCAGGAATGGATATGTATTTACCAAGATGTTTGTCTTAATAATCTTTTAGCTTTTGCCATGCAGAGTTCTTTTTTTAAAATCTGCTTGGCTGACATTAGTCCCTGTCATTTTCTTCAGTCCTTTTTGGTGATGTAGTCAGCTGAATTGTAAGTGATATTTAATTTTTTTAAAAAGTCACTAAGCAGTTACATTGAACCAAACCAATCAGAAAAAGTAGGAACAGAAGGATTCTCTAAATCGTTGTATTTGTGGATGTTTAGCAAATAAAACCAAAACCCATGTAATACTAGGACTCCTCTATTTCTCAGAAATAATAGGTGCAGTAGAGCTGCTGTACCAGCTTGTTAGCTTTGAGCTATGTAATAGTTGTGAATAAGCTACAAACTCAAATATTCTGCAATTGGTGTTTTGTTTTACTCCTTTTATAGTACATAAATGAGCAAAAATCTGAGAATTGGTTTAACTTGCAGTTCCATTTGATATTGTCATAGAACGTTTTGGGTTGAAAGGGACCCCTAGAGGTCATCTAGTCCAACCCCCCTGCAGTGACCAGGGACACCGCTAACTAGATAAGGTTGCTCAGAGCCCCATCCAACCTGGTCTTGAACACAGGGTGACTAGCTGTCATGATTTAGTATTTAAAAGTTTTTTCAGAAAAGCAAGCTTTTGCTTTCAGGAAATGAGGG
This sequence comes from Egretta garzetta, assembly GCF_000687185.1. NCBI lineage: Eukaryota > Metazoa > Chordata > Aves > Pelecaniformes > Ardeidae > Egretta > Egretta garzetta. The sequence continues at coordinate 3,324,705 of NW_009260435.1, read as the reverse complement.
AAAACACAAATTGCTACCCAAGTTGAAGTTCCTATGCATAGGTGGCTTATCGCGTCCACTGCTTGAGGTAGAAAACCATTTTTCACAGTAGTCATCAAATACTTTCCAGTTACCCATTTTAGTCATGAATTACAGCCACGGAGCATATTTTGCTAAATCACAAGTAGATACAGAACATCCAGCTGCAAATCTCTATCCCTGCTTTCTTTAATATGCATGTATGATGGAAAAATGAGTCTCCACAGGTTCAGGAAGTAAAAAATGGCTTAGCACAGTAGACACCCCCGGAGTTGAAAGCAAGAGTGCTTGCAGCTTAACCTGAGAGGTGTAAACGATGCTTGTCTTGTCAGACATGGGGTAAATACGTGACTGAGAGCTAACGGGCACACATTTCTGAGAGAGAATGCTCAACTTGAAGATTGTGTTGGCTCAGATCCTACTTGAGGTCCCACACATCAGGGACTTGCTATTGTAGCTGTCACTCAGCGGCTGAATGTCCGGCGGGGCCCCCTGAGAACACAGGGTAACTGGCTGACACGCTAAGCTTGCGTTTTCTGCAGATTGTACGCTGAAGAGGTGCGCTGTGCTCACCCGTGGATTTCAAGGACTATGGGTGCTTCCAGGAATATAATTAATCTGTGCTGGTTTAATACTGTATTTCACCCTCAAAGTAAAGCTATGGGTTTGACGTTCATTTGTTGCTTTAGAATTGATAGTGAGGGTAGAGATTTGATGTTATGATTTTGCCACCGAATAAAAGAGGCAAAGGGAAACAAACCAAGGAAAGAAAGGCTCTGTTCGGAATGTAAAATCTTGTCTAGCTTGTTACAAATAACAGTGTTGTGGCAGGACTTTGACAAAACCATTCCAAAAGCATTATTTATAAATGCTTGTATCTATTAACTGTGCACATGGTGTTCCATTTATTTTAAAGGCTCTTCACCTTATTGAAGAAATGGATTTGAATGATGATAAAAAGCTTTCTGAAGCGGAAGTTCTTAACAACCAGGATTTGTTTCTTAACAGTGAAGCAACGGATTATGGTAGGCAGCTTCAGGATGAACGTTTCTACCATGAAGAACTTTAGATTATTTATTTCTTAACCTGTTCTTCTTCCCTTTCTTTCATTTTGAGCTTTTCTTTTAAAAGCACCCATCAGCTCTATTGCAAGGTTTATGCTGTAATTACAGTACACTAATGTTTGTGTAAATAATTTGCATTCAAAATTTAATTGCCCTCCTGCAGACTTCCTTGGGCCTATTCTAGCCTTCAAAATTAATCTTAAATACTTACTTCCAAAATTATATAGCGTTGGGAAATAAATTACTTCAGGGGTAGTACTGTATTGTGAAGAGTTGTTCTACTGTACTTTAAGAAAATGGAGAATCTAAATGATTCTGAAAGAATGCAAAACATAGTAACTGAGAGACTACTGTTTTTTCTAATCAGTTTAATAGGGAGGGGAGTGGGGAAGATAGGGGGATGTGTAGAGTATTAACCGTGTTTTATTTAATACGTTTGGAGAAACACTTAGATTAATGCCTCAATTGTTTAAGAGGTTTCTACTTAATTTTAAATGGTTTCTATACTGTGTTTTATTGTAAAATAAAACTTGCTATTTTTACATCTATAGACAATTGTTTTTAATGTACAATTCTACAGCATTAGCAATACAGTGGTATTTTACAGTGTTAAGACCCTCTTCATTTGTTGGATTAAAACGTAAAATACTCTGTCTTTCTGTGTTTTGTCCATTTATTACCTACTGTGGGTCACAGTCCTTGAAATGTGAACAATGTACACAATGTACAATGGCAACATTGTTAGCTTTTATAAACCAGAGACGCATCATCTCATCTAGATGCTGAAGAAGATTCAAAACAAGCAAAGTGTGCATTTAGCATTTTCTGGACAAGTTTGCAAAAGCAATTGTGTTTGTGGGGGGTTTTTTATTTGGAATATGTAGAACTCTAAAGCATCGTGACTTTACACAATATTTGTAGTAATAACATCTAAAAGTTAACTTTGATTGAAAGCTCCACAGTTGCCATTCATAGAAGTAAGTACTGTCCCATTTACGTGATTATTAGAAATCATCTGAAAGGTTAATGGCACGATAGGTTCAATTTAGGAAAGTACATATGCTTGCTTTTTATCTCCTAGAAAGTCACAGGAATCAGCTGAGTATCCTAAACAAAGACATAAGCTTCACAGAATAGATTGTGTAGAGCTGTAAAATAGAACTACAGCTTTCCTTACTTTGCAGTTCTTAATGTAATTTTATGGGCACAGAAAACTAGTACTTCAAAAGAAAACCATATAATTGTTAATGTAACCGAAATGTGGATTTGGAGAAGTGCTAAGCTCAATCCTTTAATAATGTTGTATTCTGTTGAATGTTTCTGTAATTCCTAGAGTAAATTAATATAGACTTCTTTTGATTTTTGATAATGTTTTTAAGATTAGGCTTCTTTCACTTTAGGATTAGAAGCCTACTAGCACTTTCACAGTCTTAGAAAGACTTGTGGGTTTTGATAGTTCAATATCTAGTGTTTAGGCTGCCCAAATTGGCAATCCACCACTTCACATGCAGTGTTATCTATCCAAATATTCTACAGCATTCTACACAAGAGTAGCTCTGGGATTCTCAGGGTTATGCATTGACAGAGTCCCTTACCTAGCATTTTTTACCTATGCTGAGAAGAAGTGCAATAAAGCAAAGTATCTCTTAGAACTTACACCTATTTCACTGTAGATAGAAAATAGATAGAAACTTTGGGTTCAGTGAGTCAGAGCTGAGATTCCTCAGCACTCGAGTGGCATAATTTATTCTGTATATTTATAGAAGGACTGAATCTGGGATTACCAGAGCCTGCGGAAGTCACACACGAAGTAACCCAGGTTAGCCTGGTCTTTATGTTTCCTGTTGGCCCCATTCTTCATAGAAAATGCAGTTTCTCTGGTGAAGGCAGTATCTGCCCTCTGCCAGGCTTTATAGAAGGTTTTCCACAACATCCAAACTTTAGCTATATAACCACACGTGCTCAAACATGAAGGCATTTGGGAACAAAGGACTCTGTCTTGTTCTGCTGTTCTGTCATGTAAACCTGATGCTTTGTTTTGAAAAACCCTCCAACCACTGTATCCTACAGCTCAGCCGTATCCTACAGCTCAGCCGTATCCTACAGATGAGCTGTATCCTACAGCTCAAACAAACCTTGTAGAGGCATGGTAAAGAATCCTGTTCCTCCTTAAACATCTCTGTATCTACTCCAGCAACACGCACCACCGAGACCACCACGATAGCCAAGGAGACCGAGTGAAAAGCCAGGGGACTGTGCCTGGTTTTGTACAGACACAACATCCTGGCGGCCTCTCCATGTTCCACCACTATTGGAACTTCAATTCTTTTCTCATTTTCTCACAAATCACAAACCTCACCAAACAAATAAAACCAGACTGTAGGGGTATTTTAGAAAGCAAGAGCTAATGTTTCATCTGGTTTATCCTCTTCTGAAGCATCAGACTTTATTCTGTCAGATGGTGGAACTTGAGCCTGCGGAAGTTTTATGCGTGCAGTTCAGGTGGCAGGGTGTGGGGCATACTGGATCAGCTTCAGCCAGCAGCCACAGAGGGGTTCGGAGGAGTTGTAACAAATCCCGCCGAATGCTCGGAGGCTGCCATTTCTGTTTCCATGGGAACAGAGATTGGCTCCCCACAGAAGGCAAGGTGATTTAAAAATTTTTAAATCAGCGCACTTGTGGATAATTTGAAAGCCCGTAATATTTCTCACACTGAAATTCAGATAGCCATTTGTATGGAAATAGAAATGGCAGGCGTGGTTAACCAGCTAAAACGCTTGTATATTTTAGCCGTGGTTTTCCTCTGGAAGTGGTTTCATTGCTGTTGGTGTCTCTAGGCTTTAGGGCTCGGTAAGACACCAGAGGCTGGACTGTTTTAATTTTGAACACGACTGTATTATAGCAATTGTCATGCAGCCATCTCTCTCAGATGTAATTGTTACAGAGGCTTTGAAGGAGGTGCCTTCTGTTCTCCATTTTCATGTCACAATGATTCCAAGGGACCACGATATACCTGAGGAGTTTTCAAAAATACAGCCAGCTTAACACCTGAATTATCTGCATATTCAGCATCTCTTTATACACTGCCTTAATACTTCTCATAGACTCCCTCATCCTGTTCCTATGTAGACTGAAAGGTTTACTGTCTACGCCATCAGACTACTCAAAATCAGAAACATTAACCGTAAAGAATGGCTTGCTTGAAGCCCTGGATGAGCACAGCCCTGTTGTAGACACTATTTTCATATTTTAACTACTGTCAGGTCCAAGCTTGCCACCCAAATCCCTAATAAAAAGTTTGCTCAAAGCAGTATGTAGTTTGATAAAAATGAAATGAAACTTCCATTCTGATGCACATCAAAATTTGAGGGTTTTTAATATGAACTTTTTTTTAAAAATCAGACTTTTAATCACTTTCCACTACAGGACAGATTCAAAAAGTATATTCTGCTGCCAAACAATTTAATTACTGGAAAAAAATCCACCCAGTACTCTGGCCTGGAGACTGAGTTTTGGCCTTATCAAAGAGAAAACCTGATTTTTAACCTTTCAGAGCAGCAGTGGAACAGAGCTGCAGAGACTGTCGGGGAAGCATTCCACTTAAGGCTTGTTACTGACACTTTTGAATTCCTGAGTGGAGCTGTATGTAAAGAATAGATGAAAAGCCACATTAAAAGGATGAGGAAGGGGAGGTGAAAGGCCCTGCAGGTTTCCAAAGCATCTAGCCTGTCAATAACCAAATAAATGAACAAGCGGCTGACTACTTGTCGTTGCCACCCTAGTCCCACTCACTACAATGACAATAGTCTAAACCCCTTGCCCACTGAAAATGCTTCTGTTTGGCACAAATGCATTTTTATAACTGATTTCTAGAGGAAAATTTCATTAAGTTCAAGGTGGTTTCAGTAGATGGCATTACAGTAGTTACTAGCATAGCAAGGCTGGTTGATTTTGTTCCCCTTCCCTCAGCCCCGCAGAGCTCCTGCCTGGGCTCAGCCTTTCCAGCCTTCGTACAACTCAGGCCACTCACATCAAAATATTAGCCCAGTCATGAGATACGGCATTTAAGAACTGGACGCTGTGCTGTCTTGTTCGTTTTTAGAGGATGGTTTTATAAAGATTGCTTCTCTAAGTACAGCATTCATCATGAGAATTTTATGAAAGACTCGCAAGATGAGCCCAATACATTTGGTCGGGAAAGGGACAAAGATGAGTGTCTGGAGCGGTCAGGAGGCTGGTGTGTCTGTTAATTAAGACAGCTATTGGGAACTGCTATTTCTGGGTGCTATTTCAAGATCTGCTAAACAATACAAGCTTACAACAAGTAATTGCACCCTACAAACGAGCAGTTGTAGTAGACCAGCTCAGCAGGAGCTTAGTACATGCCCACTGCAAGGTATTTAGGTATTCTTTGATGCTTTACTTATGGGAGAAAAGGAAAATCATCTTATACCAACTTTCTTGCACCCAGTCATGGCCAGTGCAGCGGGGAGGGGATACCCAAGGTTCTGCAGAGAGCTGTTTACCAGCTACAGAGGTACGCTTCATACCTTGGCCAAGGAGAGGAGGTGCTGCTGCGTGCAGAGGAAATAAGCAGTGTGGGGTTATGGATGCTGTGCCCGACGCTGGCACGGCTGACTGACAATGCGTTACTCGCACCTTGGCAGCTGTGAAGCACAACCACCTGGAGAAGAGTCCCTCATCAGCACCCCACTAACCCCATCCTAGGCCTTCACCTCTAGTGCTGGTGTATTTGCTGGGACCCTTTGCTGTAGGTTTCAGTTTCTTCGGCTGCAAAATTGAGATAATTTTCTCACTCTTCCAGAGCCCTGCAAAGCCTGACTACCCCTGCAGGGTATAACACCCTCTGGACATAATCCAGCAACTCTGGGACATGTGAGCAGTGACAGCTCCAAATCAGGGGCTGGGACTCACACCGGCTAATTTCTGACAGCTCATCAAAATACCTGAACTAGGAACATGGTTGGTCTAGGCTCTTCTGCAGCCAATGCTAAGAGATAAACTCATCCACAGTGCAATGCTGACTGCTTCTGCTATATAGAGCAGCATCCCTAGCTGCTCCTAAGGGAGGTGTCTGTGCCATACTGGTACTGCTGGGTGGGACAGGTGCAGGCGCAGAGCTCAGTGTGAGATTCAATCAAATAATTGGCTTTTTGGTTGGAGGCCAAACTAAAAATAATGAGGAAGTAGCATATAATTTTGGAGGGCCTAAATGCACTCAATGCATTTTTATGAACCCCAACAGCAGCAAAGCTACCAGTTTCAAAACAAAGCCGTAACTTGGAAATAGGAAGAGGAAACGTTTAGTTTTCGAAAGACTGAGATAAAACATTCTTAAAAAGAAACGTTTTTTTTTTTCCTTACAGTTCAAGCATTATGACTAGTGCCCATGCCCTCAAAATACACTTTTTCAGGGAATTTTCCCTTCTGGAAGAAAGCTTCACTCATTCCTCCTCTCCTTCTCCCCCTCTCACATGATGATGCTTTTTTCCTGCTGCTTGTGACAATCAAAGCAGTTTCACATCTCTGGCCCTGCAAACTCTCTTGCCCTCCTTGGCTTGCACTGCATTTTCCCTTTCAAAGTCTCTGCACGTTCCCTGTCTTCTTCAGACTACCAGGAAGGAAACTTGCCAGTTCTCTAAAATACCAGCTACAAATTGCTTCTGGAGTGACTACTGCTAACTCCAGCCACCAACTGCTGCAGACGTCTCGAAGCAGATCTCTGTGCCCCGCTGGAGCTCAGTGAAGCTGTGAGACTTCCTCGCCACTCAATAATCTGCTCATGTGGCTGGTGCTGCAGGGACACGAAGAAAAAAGCAATGCCCAGCCATCAGGAGCAATGTTAATTAGTTATAGCTAAGTAAGTCTGGGTGTGTGGAAGGTGTGGAAGGACATATTTTTGCATAGGCAACCCTGTCAGGAGTTTTTTTGTTTTCTTTTTTTCCTACCCTCTGAGAATGCTAGTGAGTATTTAAAAACACATGCTTAAGGATCCTTAAAACATCCTAAGGAGATAAACAGAGGCAACCTCACCTGTCGGACAGGTATTTTGAAGAGGGTTTAATGGAAGCATTAGAGATATTACCGTATTATCAATTATTTGCATCTGCATTGTGACAGATCGATTAGCTTATTTAAGTAGCTGTCTGAAATACTTGAGGCCAGTGGGGTGTGGTGCTGGGCAGGTCTTGGTGCTGATAAACTCTTAGCTCTCTTATCACAAGTTTTTTCAAGAGTTTGGATTTTAGTTCTAAATTTCACATATCTTGCTTATTCATATAAACTTTTACATGAGGGCATGCAAATCAGAAATTTTCTCTATATAGACAGAAAGGTATCTAAAAGTGTGCAGACACCTGCACACTTTACAGTGTTCTTAATTTAACCAGAGTCTTGAAAAGCCTTTTCAGTTGCAAAAATGCAACCTTGAGCTACGCTTCCCCTGTGCAAATACACGGGCCTCTGCCAGCCCCAGAAGGTACTGGAGAAATGTGGCACGTTTCTTTTGCTGCTTTTTCTTCGCCAGATCACAGCGTTATATGATAGTCTGATTCTCATTTCCTCCACAGCTTATCTTTTTGTATTGTGCTGGTTTCCTTTGTATTTTAATTGCTTGCTCTCCTCCTGTAGCTGATCAAATCATATCACTGAATTTGACTTCTTTTTTTTTTTTCACTTTTTTTTTTTTAATTTGCCAGCTGCTCACATGCACACATGGCAAGGAGCAGCCTGACATCATTTGACATCTCCTTGCTTCCTCATTTCAATATTAACTGTTTACCAGAAGAGAAACAGGTTTGGGGTTAGGCTGCTGAGTGCTTGCACCTCTCTGTGTGTGAGCAAGAGCTTTTTTTTCCCCTCTGTCCCTTCACAGCCATAGGTCATTACACCAAGCTGCCTGAAACCGCTCAATGCTATTTTTCACCAGCTTGACTTCAGAAGAGACAGGTCTGTGGATGTGCTTCACTTTCTGCTTTGGCTGGGGTAGAGCAACAAGGCTCAGCGCTGTGGCTGCTGCTCTCATCCGAGAACAAACTTGCTGAAGGATTCTTTCCCCTCCACGGAGTGATAATAATGACACAGCTGCAGTTTAAAGATGCATTTTGGGTAAGTGAGCATTTCCTATAGTCAGTATATCTGTATTTAAAAATATTTTAAAATACAGATTCTAGATATAGTTTAAAACTAATTTAAATCCTGTTCTGTGTTCTAAATTTAGTTTAGTCAAAAAGCAAACTTGTCTCCAAGCAAAAACATACTGTTGAAGTGTTTGATCCTAGGCAGAATGATGCATTGTAAAGAATATATCCAGTTCACATAAAATCTCTGATGTTCCCAGTTCCTGTGTTAGGTCCAGAAACTGCTTTTGAAAGGGACACGGGTTTGTCTGATAGTCCTAAGGGCACTTGCTTGCAGCGAGTGCCCTCAGCTTTAGCAGTGGCTCCCCTGAGCAGGTGACCTGTTACTAATTACAGTCTGAATTCTCTCGTTTGCTGGTAGAGCAAAGCCAGCCAGCTGCATGCAAAATGCTATCACCCAGCCACCTAGAGGGTTCATGCCTGCTTTTAGGTGCAGAAGGGCATGCGTGAGGCTTGTAGGCGCCTGGGAGTCATACAGCAGCACAGGTAGAAAGAACTAGCAGTGTGACACTTGAGAACTAAGCCCCAACACTCACAATTAGCTTAAAACCAGTGAATTAGCTTAAAACCAGTGTGAACCTCATGAGGTTCAACAAGGCCAAGTGCAAGGTCCTGCACCTGGGTTGGGGTAACCCCCAGTATCAATACAGGCTGGGGGAAGAAAGGATCGAGAGCAGCTCTGGTGAGACCTCACCTGGAGTACTGCGTCCAGCTCTGGAGCCCTCAGCACAAGAAGGACATGGAACTGTTGGAACGGGTCCAGAGGAGGGCTACAAAAATGATCCGAGGGCTGGAGCACCTCTCCTATGAGGACAGGCTGAGAGAGTTGGGCTTGTTCAGTCTGGAGAAAAGAAGGCTACGGGGAGACCTGATTGCGGCCTTCCAGTACCTAAAGGGGGCCTATAGGAAAGATGGGGAACGTCTTTTTAGTAGGGCCAGCTGTGTTAGGACAAGGGGAAATGGTTTTAAACTAGAACAGGGTAGGTTCAGGCTAGAGGTAAGGAAGAAATTTTTTACAATGAGGGTGGTAAAACACTGGAACAGGTTGCCCAGAGAGGTAGTGGAGGCCCCATCCCTGGGAACATTCAAGGCCAGGTTGGATGGAGCTCTGAGCAATCTGATCTAGTTAGCAGTGTCCCTGCTCACTGCAGGGGGGTTGGACTAGATGACCACTAGTGGTCCCTTCCAACCCTAAACATTCTATGATTCTATGAATACTAAAACAAGTAGATATGCTCTGTTCTTGTCATTTGACTTCCAGTTGAAGAACCTTTTGGTGTCCTGTTTTCCAGCTCTTTCTCTGCAGTTACATGATTAAAAGACCCTAGCCACTTCTCTATTAAGGGTAATCTGAGGTTTTCTTGCAAGAGCTTCTGTAGTGGAGGTTTTAAGGAAAAAAAAAAAACCAAAACAACAACAAAATTCTAATATTGCAAAGTTAGGTAAATGGGATGTTACATGGTTTCCTCTTGGGCAATCGTTTTTCCAGCATCTAGGATTGACTTAAAGAAAGACATGAAGGCGTACGAATTCTTCCTGCCATTTTCCTATCAGGCCAAGTAGAACAGCATATTCTTCACGGCGTATTTGCTGCTTGTGCTTTCTTTCTCTCCACCCCCCCTTTAGGGTAAACCCTCTCTTGGTATGAAATAGAAGGGCAGATGCAAGAACCCATTTCAGTGAACCACCTTCCTCCTGACACTTCCAGGAAACCCTCCCCGCCCCCACTCCAGTACCAGATTTGAACAGTTAAAAAGAAAAAAAAATGTAATGAGGAAATACAAAAGTTAACTTTTATGTTAACCGTAACTGTGCCCGACCACACCTACAACGAGATTCTCTGTGCCTCTTTTATACAGCTACTCACTGCATAGTCCAATGCACAGGGTAGGACACAACTGCAAGCCAGTGCTACACGGGGAGCTTCAGCTTTTGCATTTCTGGGCTTCCTTTGAAAATGTGCCATCTGACTTTTAGAACTGGTATATTTGGTATATTTACTTTTCGGGATCTTGGTCTTCAGCAAGAATAAATCAGGTGTACTCCAGGGACTGGAGTAGGATTAGGGTGATTAATGCAAGCTGACAATCTGGGCAGGCCAGTTCTTTACGGCTCTTCTTCCCTAAATTTCTCTCCTGTGCTTAGTCACATTACCACGACTATAATCCTTGCTTAGCTTTGAAGCTAACACCTCCCTTAAAGGAAAGCATCTCTGTTTTTAATATTGTTTGGCTGGAAACATTGTATTGCTGAGCTTGATTAACAGGGCAGAAATATATCCGGTTACAGGATGGTAGCTTTAGCTATGCAATAATAAGTCTTTTAAAAAGAAAACTTACAGGATATTGCACAATGCGGCAAGAGTGTACAGCTTGCCCCCCAAATAACAAGATCAGCAATTATTTTTGCATTCATAAGGTTTTGTTAAGCTCATTAGTGAGAGGGAAATGTATTTGCATGGTTTGCTTTTAGGAGCACAATTATTTCCTTTAGTCAATTTGTGCCATGAATGGAAATCATCTTTATGATTAAAACCCCAAAAGTATATTTGCACCATAGTAGATCACTCACTACAGATCCCTGACCTCTCAGACCTGCCTAAGGACACCGCTGCAACCCTCCCTGTAAATCACCCTGATGAGGTATACTTGAGCAACAACTCCCTGCTCTTACCATCAGTAATGTTTTGGATAGGCAGAGGTTTCTTTAGTACCTATCACAATGTAAAATATGTAAAGAAACCCTAAAAGCAACTAGTGGAGAAACAGCACCATTCATTCCTCCCTGAAGTTCCTCAAACTTCATAAGAACAGGGTGTGCTGTCTTTCAGGCAAATGCAAACTGTTCCGCTTAACAGGTATAAGTTTTAATATCTCTTTTCCTCTAAGAAATCTAGCAGTGACTTAATCTCTCCTTCCCCTTACTAAATGTAGCAGCAATAGTACTACACTAAAAGTTTCACACTTATGCTATTTTTAAAAATTTTCTTTATAGCATGGCCTGGGCTAAAATGAGTATATTTTTTAATTAAAAATTTTGGTTTTATATCCTACACATGCTCTGTAATGGTTTAAGGAGAAGTTGCTCAAAGCCTCCGCTAAAATGTGCTTCTTGACAGAAGTTTTCTATCCTCTGACAATATTTTTTGGAAAATATTAGTGAGATGAAAATACAAAACAGTTTTGATAGCCAGTGTGGGGCAGTTGCTAATGGATTAATATTCTGCTGGGCTGCTGTACAAGTGTAACAGATATTACCTGTCTTCTCCAGCATCATGTTGGACAGGTAGGCAAATTCCCATGTTAATGGGGAGTACGTCTGTGATACCAGCTGAGTTTTGTGTTAACAGGATTATGTTAATAGGCAGAGATCTGAGCAACATTAATTTTTTTCTTACAAAAACCCACTAACCAAGAAAATCTTTCCCCTTCTCTCACAAATACTGAGTCTCTTGCTTAGTCTCATTCGATGTTCTTGTACTCATTGTTTGCTTTTCCTCTGAAATTCTTGTCATTGCCTTTTCTTTCTATTTTGTTTTTCTCCGACATGCTACTCAACACTCCAGCTGCAACCTTGTGAAATGCAGCTATTTCTGGCCAAGAGGTAGGTAGGTGCTTACTGGCATCATTTACTGCCTTTGCCTTACCCACCTGGGAAGGGGGAATGAGAAAGCCTTTCAAAGGAGGCATTTGGGTTTGGGGCAGGCTCCAAGGTGCTCAGAGTTGAGCGGGAGGAAATCTATTCCCTCAGGTAGCTTTGAATCAAACTCAAGTGGCCAAGTCAATTCCAAAAAAGTGTCCTGGGCTCCTAAGGTGCTTAGGATTTAAAAAAAAAATGCTTTAAGTGTGAAGTGCTTCATTCTCAACTGTGGGATGAGCTCAGGGCTTGTGGATTCTCACAGCTCAGATTTAAACATGCAAGTGAGCTGGAAATACGAGCCAACAAATACGATGCAGTCCTTGAATGTGAGATAGCAAGATTTGCCTCCCTGCCCTGCTGCGGATTTCTTGTTGCCACATTCCTGCCTATGCAGTACCCCTGATAATGGGCAGATGCTACAGCACTGGGAGCCATGGAAGTGCTTAAGATAAAAAGCCCATTACAAAGAAAGATGCTTTCTTAATCTTTCTTGATTTGACTTCAGGTTATATTCTACATCAGGCTTAATGCAAAGCTGAGTTCATAGGTGAACCTCTCAACTGTTAGTGTAGCTTTTTCACACAATAGTGTGTTATATAGGCCAAAAAAATGTAATTAGTTTAATAAATAATTTAACTTCTAATGAGGCTCTTAACTATGGTACGAGAGTAAAGAGATAATTATAAAAGTCACAGTAAAACTAGACTTCCTGGGAAAGGTACTGAAGAAATACAAAATCAACTGTTCTCTCAAAAAAGGAAGTCTTTTTTATACCAGGAGCTACTCTGCTTTCCTGTAGAGGTTAAGTTTTGCAGGGCCTGTTGTTTTGAAGCAGGTCTGTGAGGAGGAAGTGAGACCGGGCAGGTTTGTCAGGAGGGAGGAACGGCTGAGCTCAGGCAGTGAGGGACGTGGCTGCCATACCTTTCATGCTGACATCTCAGCTTTGCAAGTGGTTCCCCATTGAGTTTTATTTGAATTGGATTGCACCAGTTGCATCTGTATCTGCTGACACAAGGCAAATTAAAATAAATAATCTCACCGCACACTGGCACACAGACAGCCAGGCTCTGGTACTGCATCTCTCCAGACTGCAGAAGATGTGACTAGAGGCACATGTATAGCTGTGGCCCTGCTTACATCCAGGGCAAGTCATCACTGGTGGATGTGTGTGGAAATGGAGAATAAAGGGGGAACCAACTTTTCCAAGTTGAACGGATTGCCCAGCTGATGTTTGTGTTTATTGTGAGGTCAGCTTCGTCTCCACAGAAGAGGCTGCTCTATTCTTTTTTTACATGTAATTTCTTCCTTCATTCTCCCAGATGATCTGGGAAGGATGCTTAGCTCACTGGGGCAATGAGAAGCACCCATGAAGGGGGGTGTAATCTCACAACAGTCATTGAAATCACAAGGAGAAAACCTGAGTAGTTGTTGTGGCTATGGAAAACACTGGTGCTTCACAAATCACTTCTGAGCAGAGCACAACAGCTAAAATGAAGCTCAAATGAACTAACACTGCCAGCACAGATATTGATAGCAAGGCAAACATGTCAATGGCTACTTCCATCTCCCATATTCCTAAAACAGCACCTAGGAGAGTGTGTGAGGAACCAAGTACAGTGTGTTCGGGGTGGTTCATTTCCTTGGTAACGAGGTCAAATGGAAGGACTAGAGTTCTATGTTTGCAATTTTTTTGTTATACGCTCAGCTACTGCCTGCATGTGGCACATCAGGCTGAGCGTCTTTCCTGCGAGGAGGAAGAGTAATCTGGAGGAGGTTTAAACACAGTGGGCTAGTCCTAAGGTCGCAGAAGGCTTTCCAGGCCAGGGAGATTAATGGGTTTCTGCAAAGCTCATTTTAGGCCAGCAGTTGAAAATAATTAGATGGTTAAGTAATTACATTTTGTTAAAATTTTCTGCTTAGTTTTGCTTGGGCTCAGAGAAATGGAGGATTCTTATTTATTCCAACTTTAACTGTGCCATGGGTATGCATTTTAAATATGGAATAGATGAGTCATCGACTCTTTTCACCCGCACGTATGCAGACGTGTCTAATGAACACCACCTAGAGTTAAACAAGTATTTGTTGCACACAGCTGGAAACGGATCCTGTGGATCTGTAACAGCACTTCATGCAAAGATCAAAGAGGGTGTCCTCTGGTTTGCTAAAGCAGCCTATTGAGGTACATTTTCTGATGGTACTGTCACAATATAGCTGAGCTTGGAAGGACCCTCTGGAGATCATCCAGCCAACCCCCTGCCCAGCGCAGGGCCAGCTACAGCAGCTTGCCCAGGACCGTGTTTTGTGTGTCCCAAAGATGGAGACTCCACAACCTCTCTGGGCAAACTGTTGCAGTGTCTCACCATCCTTACAGGAAAAGAACGTCTTACATTTAAGCAGGGCTTCTTGAATTTCAGTTTGTGCCCATTGCCTCTTGCCCTGTCACCAGGTACCACTGAGAAGTCCTGGCTCTGTCTCCCCTACTCCTTCCCACCAGGTATTTATACACATTGAGCCATCTCTTCTGCAGGCTGAACAATCCCAGCTCTCAGCCTATCCTGCCATGACAGATTCTCTCTGTGAATCTCATTTCAACATACTTTTTTCCTTGAGGACTGGGTGATTCATGACCCATCCCTTTCCACCCACAGGGCTTGCACTCCCGCAATACAGCAGCACAGAGTTGCACCACTTCTCTTCAAAGCTTACAGTCACTGGCTGGGGACACTGACCTTGCCTTGTTTTGCGGACACAGTTGAAGACTCTGAATTTCAAACCAGTTACACTCATCACATGCTTGTATGGAAGGCAAATTAGGCTGCTTCATAAACAGATCATTTATTTTTTTGTTATTCTTCAGCTCCTTTTTAGCTCAAAAAGACCTTTTTCTGATTTTGTTTTCATGCCATACTGCAGCAAGGTAGATTCTGGCTGGCAAATGGCACAGAAAACACTTGTTTCATCTCCTGTTTAATCTAGGTTTTATAATAAAACTTTTCTCAGCAGCCACAGTTCAATAACATGGCAAGTTCACTGTGTTGTTCAGTAAGAATTTGGGGATTTGAGGCCAGGATAAGGTGAGGGCTTGGGGGCATGGCTCTGCACGGGGATCACTCAGTGTTGCTCAGGGTGTCAAGGTTAAAAAAGAAAAAAATAAAATGTTGAAAATATGTATCTAGATCCCAACAGCTCTGCAGTTCCCTGAAGAACTGCTCCCTTACTATAAATGGAGTTTAGTACTTCTTCAAAGTGGTGGAAAAACGTCACTGAAACAAGATTGAGGAATTGAAAAGTTCCATAGTTTTTGATAAAACACTCTTGGTGCAACTTCATTTTTGCTTGAAATGAAAGGCAGCAGTTACTTACTCTTAGTCTTAAGAATTAAGTGAGAACTAACCATCTCGGCTAGCTTATAGATACCACCTTCTGTTGTTCCTTTCAGAGCAAATAAACACAAACTGTGTTTTTTTTCCCTTTAAACTAACAACTTTTCAAACCAAGATGCTATCTGGTGCTGCTCTCAATTTGTCCAGGCCTAATTAATTCCTAAAAGGAAAGGGAAATAAAAAATAAAGGGTGGGAACAAAGGAGAAAAGAAAATAGGTGGTCAACAACACTGAAGTCTGAGTCTCATCGCTTTGTGCTATTTGCAATAGGTGCTGTAATTACTGAAGGGTTATTAACAAGTCAGGACTGATGAACAGCCCTGGGGGCTGCTGCTTAGCAGGATGGAAATCCCCAGGAGCACTGGAAGGAAAGGAGGCACCTGTCATTGAAAGACCCCAGCTGCCCATCTGGTTAGGACTCGTGTTTTTGACAAAACCTTTTTTGGGGGGAAAACACAGTTTTACTGGAAGTAGGGGAGCTGTTTTGGAAGATAAAGCTGGGTTTCAATGAAAAAAGTTCACATCTGGTAAAAGCTTCCCCTGAAGATGGAGGTTTAGGGTGAAATTTCTAACCAAAGAGGGGAAGTGGAGACCAAATTCATATAAACCAGCCCTCCAGGGTGCTGGGAGCTCTGCAGGGGGAGACGGAATCTGGAACAGGAACTGGAGCTTCCATTGTCCACAGGCTACCCTACCCGTAGCCTGGAGTCCAGGCATGCCTTCCCTCCCCTCCAGTAGATTCATCCACTGTAAAACAGCTAGAGAAAGGAGATTAAAATAAAATTCCCCTTGCTTATATAGACAGCAGATGGTGGATAGTGTGCCAGCTTAGGCAGTGAGATGCCTCAATCAGATCTGCCTGATTCAGAGCAAGTTTCTTCTTTATATCAATGTGAACAACTTTTTTTGTTGTTTTCTGTTGCTGTTGTTGTCAAGAGGTGAAATGTGGACTTTTAAAATCTTATATAAAACTGTTTCCCAGCCTGCTCTAGAAGCGATAGTAGTTAATTTCATACAAGAGCAGCTCATGAGAACATAAAACACTCCTAAGGCAGATAATGCTGAGACTCTTTGTGAGTGGAACAAGAATTTTATTCTTGCTGGTTAGAAGAGAAGGCAGTTTCGAGTGAATAGACACCCTGTGCATGACAGTCGGGCTGATGCAACATTTTTAACAGCTCAAAAGGTTCAAAAGTAGCTAATGCTGGCGCGATCCCTTAGTGTGTGCTCATTTATGTAGATTTGCCCGTTTCCTGTACCCTAGGAGCATGCAGCAGAACATTCAGCATTACCTCACTGATTCAGCAATTCCTAAAAACTCCATAATTAAACCATTTTTAATCACTTTTGTATAAGGCAGGAGAGACATTTATGCAAGTGGGAGCAAACACAGAAAAATGTAATTTCCAGAAGGAAATGTAATACTGGCACGGTTGTCCCACCTGGACAAACTGCTCGACTTTACCTAAATGAACCCCCCCCTTTTAAGAATTTCTAAAAGCCTAAAGTTGATTTTGTTCTGTTGGATTGCACAAATCCCCAGGACTTTGTGATACACCATACTAACGGAGTGGAAGAATATGTTGCATCATATTGAGTAACAGGATATGTTGAAAATGATTATTTAGGTGGTGAAGATCTCTTGTAAAATGGAAACGGTAATATGTAGCTGTCGGAATAATCTTCACTAAGA
Source organism: Egretta garzetta (assembly GCF_000687185.1). NCBI lineage: Eukaryota > Metazoa > Chordata > Aves > Pelecaniformes > Ardeidae > Egretta > Egretta garzetta. Next base: position 3,307,748 of record NW_009260435.1, on the reverse strand, counting down.
ACTTAACTAAACCTTTAATTCATTGCCCTTGTACAGCAAGACTCTGGGAAGATTTCCTGAAGTCCAGGAAAGACCACAAAAAAATGCCTGGCTCATCTTATAGGGGAAGCAGAGAGCATGGGTGCAGCAGGATGTTGTATTTGGTGCCTTTTTCAGGAAGAGAGACACACAGTTTTTTTAATTAATTGATGTAGTACTGTCGTGGTTTATCCCGGCTGGCAACTAAGCACCACGCAGCTGCTCACTCACTCCCCCCTCCCTCAGTGGCATGAGGGAGAGAATCGGGAAGGAAAAAAAAAGTTAGAGCCGTGGGCTGAGATAAAGACAGTTTAATAAGAGCAAATAATAATAATAGTAATAATGAGAATGGTAACAGAATATACAGAATATACAAAACGAATGATGCACAATGCAATTGCTCACCACCTGCCGACCAATACCCAGCCTGTCCCGAGCTGCGATCAGTCCCCGAGCTGCGAGCAGTCCCCAAGCCGCGATCACTCTCTCTGCAGCCGACCAACTGACTAACCCCCCCCCAAGCATGACGTTATATGGTATAGAATAGTTCTTTGGTCAGTTTGGGTTAGCTGTCCTAGATGTGCTCCCTCCCAGGTTGTTATGCACCTGGCCAAGTAGGAGAAGCTCAAAAAGTCCTTGAGTAGTCTGAGCACTACTTGGCAACAACTAAAAACATCAGTGTGTTATCAACATTCTTGTAGTACTAAATCCAAAACACAGCACTATGCTACTACTATGAAGAAAATTAACTCTATCCCAGCCAAAACCAGGACAAGTACCAACTAAGCAGGTCTGGTTCTGGTGGCTCTGTATGACCTTCTGAAGAATTGTCTCTGTCCTGAGCAAGTCAGGGTTGTTACATGTTGCTCTGCTCACAGCGGTCTGGGACTGAGCCCACAGTGTTTGCAGGAGGACAGCAGCTCTCTTAATAAAAGAGAAGAGACCTGGAAGTGGATGAACTAAAGAGGAATAGAAACAAAAATAAAGTCCGACCACTAGTTTGTATAAAACAGAACTATCCTCTACTTTTAAGATTCTATTTCTCCTTACTTTACCTCCAGTTTCTCTTGTGTAGCTCATATTATTCAATAAGAGACAAACAACAGCTGATTTTACAATTCATGCATTTGTCTATCGGTTTTCAAAAGGCACCGTGGCAAAACAGTGCTGTGCCTTATGAGAGGCAGGTGCAAATGCTCACATCAGGCCTCTGCTGGCTTATGGAAAGAAGGCACCCTGCTTTATGGATTTAGTTGTTGTCTAAAGTCACCACATGGAGAAAATACAAAGGGGTGCTGCCACGTCAAGCCTGTGTCATACAACCACATCAAGCTCCAATTTAACACTAGTGAGGGATTTTGCTTCCTCCTGTGCCATTTCTCACTAGCCCCATCACAAAGGTGTTCCAGAAGTTTGTTATATCCAGATTTCCTGAATGAATTCCTAGCATTTTGTCACACTTTTTCTTGTGATGCACATCTGGCTGCTGGCCCCTTTCTCCTTTTCCTAGCACAGAAGCATCGGGGTCTCAACAGCTGCGCAGTAGCCACGTCCTGAGGGTGGTCAGAAACACCCTGAGAACCTCACCTGCAGGAACTTCAGGCCAAGGCTGAAGTCAGAGAAAATTAGTGGAAATGAGCAAATAAAAGCATGATCTCAGCCTGGTAGAATATGTGCAATTCAAGAGAGGACGCATTTTTTTCCCTGGCTGCTTCATAATACAAGACACTTGGAATAAAACAATGAATGACAGCATCTCAAAATTAAAAGAAATGCTCTTCTGCTCAGTACGAAGAACGTGATCTTGTGAAAAAGGATGGCACAAGGTTTCCATTTCCTGACTTTGTTCATGCCCTTTGTGGAAGCTTCCTGAATTAAGGCATTATAGACACAGGCAGATGGGCAGTTGAAAGGAAGTGATGCCATGGCATGTGTCTGAAGCTCTATTTCTGCCTTCCAAAAGGCATGTAACATTTCAAAGAAGTTGAAAGTTCAAGAGATCACTGTTGCATTCTCCAGTCCTCTGGCTAAAGCTTGGAGGACTGATTTTATGATTAATCATGTTATGAGATGTAAAAACACTGCTATGCAAAGGAAAAAAGAAGAAACCAAAACCACCATAAAATCTTGCACTCTTTACAAAGATAGCAAAAATTAAGCTACAGTTTTTCTTCCTTAGGAAATGTTGCACATTCTCAGAATATTATTCATTTAAAGTATTAAGAAGGGAAGCTAAAATGGAGGTAATAAGTACAGATTCCTTTTATCTGTAATCGAGAGTTTCCAAGTCTGTTCCCTGTGTACCATTAGCCTCCCAGCCAACAAAACACTAGCAAAAGTTAAGGCGGCTTTTGTGCAACCATCACTTCGTAGCTATGCAAATCATGGGGTGATTAAAACGTGAAGAGAGCTGAACAATACGCCATGACTATAAGAATGCCTAATACATAACACATGAGCAGTCCAGGACGCCAGTGGGAAGGGCAAGGGCTCAGGAAGCTGAGGAGCAAATTCCACTTGTCAGCAGAACTCTAACCCAACCATTTCCTTCTCAGAGAAAACCCGCAATGTCATGGGGAGCAAAAAACCACTGGGAAGCTACTGGTTTGCTCAGTGTCACCACTTTTGCAATGCTGCCGTGATGTTTGCGAAATCTCAATTTCAATTTATTTCTGAATATCCTAGCTGCTGCAGAATTGAAGTCTTATGAGAATCTCTGCATTCATTTGAAGTTTTCTGCCCTACCTCGATACAGGGGGGAGCGCGAGACGGCAATCTAGCAGCTCAGCAATTGGAATGCTATAAATGCAATGGTTTTCCTTCTGATTTTTGCAGGTCCCATTCAAGGTTCACACCTATGCTATGTCTGGCAATAAATACTGTTGCTCCTCATTTCTGAATATCCTAGCTGCTGCAGAATTGAAGTCTTATGAGAATCTCTGCATTCATTTGAAGTTTTCTGCCCTACCTCGATACAGGGGGGAGCGCGAGACGGCAATCTAGCAGCTCAGCAATTGGAATGCTATAAATGCAATGGTTTTCCTTCTGATTTTTGCAGGTCCCATTCAAGGTTCACACCTATGCTATGTCTGGCAATAAATACTGTTTGCTCCTCATGAAAAGTACTGCATCACCAATTTAGGTAACAGGCTGCAGTGAAATTGCAAACTAAGCCTCATGTTGAAAACGCCCGAGTCAGCTCCTGAAATTATCACAAAAAAGTCCCAAGGTAGCCACCTACATCCTTAGCAAACATTTATGTTTCTAATGTGCAAAGAATGAATTTACAAGAAATGACAGAAATGTTATACAGCCAGCTCCAGCCCACCTACTCTTCCTGGCTTTTTTCTGCTTATGTGGCAAAATCATATACTTTTAAAAAAAATATTGTTTTTTGAAGTTTGTGTAAATTCCATAGTCAGTTCAATTTTGGAAAGCATGAGCAACCATCACATTCCCGCCCATTCCAACCAGTTCCAGCCCGTAAGAAAAAGCAGCTCTGACACTGTACAGCAGTATGCAGCATGGATGTACACTTTTACTCATTAACCAGTTTGTTATCACATGAAAATTTATAGAAAAGGACTCCTATCACACCAAGCACTGGTCAAAGGAGACTGTTTTGCTTAGAGGCTTCCGCTGCAATGCTGTTCTGGACACAGACGACCTTCGCCCATTTATGTGCTCATCTCTTAATTAGGTTGCAGAGCTAGGTTTTCAGGTCCTCACACATTTCCAGGACAAGGCAGCAGAGGGTCAAGCTGAGACCCTGGGTTTTGTTTTGAGAAAAGGCTCTTTCATGTCTCACTGGTGTAGAGCAGAAGTGGGACAGCATCTCACATAATGGGAAGCAATACCTAACTGCTTCTTACTGCACCAGGGCCATGTAAAGCCCAGGCATGCTTCCTCAGTGCCGTAGCTGAGCCAGAGTGGGAATTTAAACAGTCACTTGGACATCAAGTACACAAATTAGTGGTGCTTACCGCTGTCTCATTTTATTTCACTATCCATTTCAGGACAGCTTAAGCAGCACAGAAAAAGAACAGTAAACTTCCTAAAACACTTGTTATCATGTGAATATATTCCTAGAAATACTAGGAAATGTTAAGATATCCCAGGGAAAAAACCCAAACAAACCAACCCCCAAAACACAAAGCAAGTGATTCACTTCCAGTGAAAGACCATGACAGGATAGAAAACATCCGTCCCAGGCAAATGTAGTTTGAGATTATAAATCTTAGAATCATAGAATAGAATCGTTTAGGTTGGAAAAGACCTTTAAGATCACCAAGCCCAACCGTTACCCTAACCCTGCCATTCCACCACTAAACTGTCCCTAAGCACCTCGTCTGCCCAGCTTTTAAATACCTCCAGGGATGGGGACTTGACCACTTCCCCGGGCAGTCCATTCCAATGCCTGACAGCCCTTTCATTGAAAAAATTTTTCCTAATGTCTAACCTAAACCTGCCCTGGTGCAACTTGAGGCCATTTCCCCTCATACTATCGCCCGTTACCAGGGAGAAGAGGCCGACCCCCACCTCGCTACAGCCTCCTTTCAGGTAGTTGTAGAGGGTGATAAGGTCTCCCCTCAGCCTCCTCTTCTCCAGAGGAGAACAACTTGTTTGACTGTTGGCTATTAACTCTGTTTGCTGCTCACCTACAGTAAATACTCATCCCCTTGATAGAGCACTTGGCAAGGAGACTAGCAGACCAAGAGATCAAGATTGAGAAATGCTCTTTTAAAGCAGTGCAAATACACAGTGGTACGATGCAATGATACAATTCATTGATGTAACTCAGTCAGAACAATATACTTTCAATCCAGGACTGAGATACCATGTATGACACAACTGTGCGTAGAAAGGATTTCTTTCTGACAGCTGAAATAGATACTGGCAGAATGATGCTTGTTCAAAACTCACTATCCCCTGTTCTCTCTAAACCTCCTCCTCATACCAGTCATTATTTCATTTTTGAACCTGGACAAATGAATCTTACGTTTTTTTTTACTAAAATCATCAAGGGCTTACCTTAACTAAACAAGACAAGCTATAATACAAAAAAAGTTTTATTTTTAAAAAATTCCGAAGATACTCATAAAAAATTCAGTTTCAATTTCTTTTTTTCTCTTTTGAAAATCTGTATGAACACTTCATTTTGGTGATTTAGCAACATTTATAATTTTCAGTCCAAATCCCATCTTGATAATACTTCTGATAAAAGCCTTGGGAAAATACCATTAAGAACAAAGACAAGGAATGCACTTTTATAGCTAAATATCTTCAAACTCAAGAGAAAGTTTGAGGGGTTTTTTGAATATTTGCATTTCAATACATTTCAAATAATTCCTAAGTGAAGGATCATTAGGCTAAAAGAATACCTGATAGCTATGATATAATTGTCATTGCTCACACCAGTACTGCTCGCAGTCAGGCCCACCTTCGACGTGCAAACCAGTTAACGTGCAAATTTTGACACTGCCTTTATCACCAGGGTAGCTCGGCACTATCCTGCCATGTACCAAACAATTCTTCCCCTGTCAGGGCGGTGCTGTTGCTGTGCTTTATCTGGGGGGTTGCTCTCCCTGCGTACCACCTAGGACGTAGTTCCTTGCAAAAAGCAAGCGAGCAGACTTTGCAGCTGGAGGCACTGGGCAAGAGGCTTTTTTTTGCTGACAGCCAGAACTGCAGTTCCTCTGAGCGATGGAGCAGGCTGAGGTGGAGCTGCAGTGGCGCTTACCAAACAGGACGCACAACTTCAGCTGCAAAGCAGCTGAGATGCTAAGCTGCTGACAAACCAGCTTAACCTGCAGGAGCAGGGTGGTATGTAAACTACCTCTAAAAAAAGTTCTGGGTGCGCAGGCCAGGTCCCAGGGCAGTGTTAAAAAATTATCTGAGAAAACACCAGCCACAACAGAAGCACCCCCAGTTCGTAGAGCACAGCCACAATGACTCAACCAATTCACATCACTTCCTGAATATTAGCAGTTGGACATGCAAGGGCGTACAATTCAGCAAGCACTTTGCACACAAGCCTGGAAATTTTTGCTTCAGTTCAGTCCATTGTAACAGCTATTTACCAAAACCATGCTTCAGTAACCAGTAAAGCATTTTCATCTTTCCTACTTGCTATTATTGCAATAGTACCCTCGTGACTTCAAAACGCAGACTCGTGCTCTTCAAAAAGCCTTGCAGTACCCTCTGAGCACCCGGCACACAAGGCTCAGAGAAGAGATGTGCTGTAAGGCCCATTCTCGGCTAATTAAAGACTTAGCACAAGGTTATTCAGCTTTGTGCCACCAGGTGGTAAGAAGAAACTATGTCACCCCCCAGCTATCTTCGTACTGAACTTTCTACCCTCTGGGCAGGCAACTGACACCATCAGTCTTGCTGCTCGCAGCCTTTGGTTACCAAACTAAAACCCTCCGAGTCTCTCCCTCATGGCTGCAGAAACCAGCTCAGAGCCAGCCATGAATAATATCTCCCACAAATTAAGTCTCGATGTTTACCTGCATGACTGCCTATGGAGAAACTTCTGCCAGACGGTAAAGCTCAGTCCCAAGGCACCTATCTCTTCAGTAAAGTGCTAATGTGAGGGAGCAGCATCATTAAGCCACAGAGGAAAAAAGAAATGGAAAGAAGAAAGTGTGCTTACTGTCAACACCTCTGCTTGCAGTCCTCCTCCTTTCAAGTGTTCTAGGAAAAGCTATTCTGGTTAAACTAGAGCATAAAATTTGTGTTTTTCTCCCTCTCTGGAGGGAACAGTGTTGCTCATTGCACTGCAGGGAAGCAACTTTTGTAAACGGGAAGAGGAGGGGAGATGCTGCCTCTCCACTAGCTGTGACTCTCCCCATAAGAAGAAAATCCCCAGGCTCCGGGGCAGAGACCAACGCGCATGTGAAGTATTAATGGAAGAATCTCACGACAATACAAATCTGCCTACAACACTGAAATCCCTTTGTCAGGCACTTTCTTATGAGTGATTATAGGTCTGCTGGACAACGCAGATTAACTAATCCTTTTTATTAAAATAAGAATGAGTAAATCCTCTTTCACAATCACACACGCTTTGACTAAGCAGAATCACTTTCTTGGCAACGAGACAAATTACTGGTGGTGATTCAAATCACCTTCTTCCAAGCAACAACCTAGATTTTGTTATAAACAAATGATGGTTTACATATTTAATGAACACATTTGTTTAATTAAAGCATTTTCTCTAATTTCTTAAAAAAATAAAATAATTCTTTGACTATTCATTAGTTCTTACAATTGTCACAAAGTCCCAGCTGAGAGGTGCCCAAGCACTAGCTAAGTAGCGTGACTTTAACAGCCTTTGCAAAACCATTCAATGGGAATGCTAATTATAACACAAAACGGTAAATGGAAAATAGAATAAAGGCAAGACCGCTTATCAAGGCTAGACGGTTGTTTAACATGATATAATCTTGCTGTCTTGATTGCCTCGACAATGAAAATGTGGGGTCTGTTATGGTGCTACACGGGAAATCCTTAAGAAACTAGTGAAGAAAAACAAAACGGGACTGAACAGACCCAGCAGGAGAAGAACAACTGTAAAGCGGGCAAAGACCCCATTCTGGGGGAGATGCTGGTGGCTTGTGCCAAAATGGAAATGCCTGAGCTGAAGGAAGGGTTCTTGAGAGCTGGTCTCAGGATTGGTTTTATTCAATATATTCATTGCAGATACTGGCACAAGACATTAAGGATGGGCTGGAAATAGCTGTTGTTGAAACAAATGGGTAGAATGAAATGTTGTATAGGAGGTATCTGATAACCTTCAAGCCTAGGGTCACAGAAAGCAGATAAAATTAATTGTTCAAAGTGCAAAATGAGAGTAAGAGACCAGTAGCAAAAAGGTCCAATACACTCTGGGACCTCGTTAAGTAAAATTGCAGGAGAGGAGAAAACTGCAGGTGTGTCAATAGATTGCAGATCAATTAGATGCCACTGGTATGATTTGACAGCAGAAGAAAGCAAATAGGATCCTGTGATGTATCAGAAGTGTTTCTTGGAGAGCAGAGACATTAATATCATGGTACAAAGCATCAGTTTGACTTTACTGGAGTAGCAGAGCATCACCCTTGTCCAACAGGGATTTATTCAGCCTTGAACAGGTACTATAACACACAGGAATCAATGGAATGAAAAAACAGCATCCCAGGAAAGGGCAAAGGACGTTTGTTTGGATTCAGGAAAAGGTTGAGAGAGTTGTACAATACAGGGAAGAGGAAAAAGAGCTGTTGAAATGAAAGGGAAATGTTTGTGTAAGTAAACGTGGGCCTAAATGATTTATGGCTATACTGTGGTTTGAAATTAAGGAGCAACATTGCAGGGTGAGCGCCCATAGCAGCTTAAACATGTCTAAACCTGGGCTGTCCCCTGGCTATGTTTCCTCTCCCCCCTTGCTGTAGCCTGTGACATACGAGTGGCACATGCTGTTTAGACCACAGCCAGAACTGCTGCCTGGGAGGCTGAGGCAGCCCTGGGTTAGATTTCAGATACTGTGGTTTCTTGAAATATGACTTCCACATTCTTCAGGAACAGATAGCGAGGACAATAAAGCAAATTTTGAGCTGGAGCCCCCAAAGTGAAGAAAGGTTAAATGAATGCCTGTGGTAGGAAGTCCTTTTTAGACCTGCATTTAGCTGAAGCCAAATCCTTATACCAGGGTTAGCCACAAGGACAAAACCCAGAAAAATCTAACAGGCGGGAACTGATGCATCCATCAGAGGAGATTCCATCTCTCCTTCAGATGTGGCTGCAGTAGCTCCATTTTTAACAAGTTCAGGTCTTACTTGTGTTAGCAGGCAACAGGCAGAAAGCAAAACTGTTGCGCTTCGCTGGCCGTTTGCACTTGGCATACACACGCGCGCACACAGAGTAAATGGTGAGAACACTTCTCCCATACCCTGCTTGGTAGAAAGCCTGCAGTCTAGGAGTGTGCAAGTGCTACTACAGATTTCACATTTAAACAGGTATCTTTCTATATGCATTAAAGGGCTAAAATATTCCTGTCGTTATAATGAGAAAAATCTGGCTTTTGCATTTCTAAATTCACTGAAGTAAGGAAGTAGGAAGGCAAAAAGATGGAGCACAGAATCTGTCGTGAGCAGTGGGGAGCAAGCAGCACTAACCTGTTCCTTTTGCATTAATGCCAGTAAAAATGCCGGTGCACGTCCTCGAGGCAAGCCTCTTTGCAGAGCTCCAGCAAGACTGCACGGTTGTGCTACCCAGGGCAGCGTAGCTTACAAAGGATCCTTTAACTCAGACTGTGAGAGTATCTGGTTAAATGTGCTGCAAAATGAATTCTCTTGGTCACCAAGGCAGAGTGAACCTTGATGCAGTTTTTAATACGGCACTGCTTCTTCCCCTTGTATTTTTATGGCTTAGAGCAAGATGTCCAAATGGCCGAATTGAGTCCATTAGGCAGTTTTATCAGGCCCCTAAGAAGGGTCACTGGTCAGCAGGCTGATCCCGGGCACACTGTTTATTTGTGTGAGTGTTTTTGGGTTGATAATGAGTTGGTGCTGCACTCTCCATGTAGGGAATTAAATAAGTTGTTCTCTCAGACATACAGAATTTGCCATCCTTTCATCACAGCAACTGCACTAGTTTAAAAGTGGTGGGGGAAGATACTGAATGAGTTTTAGCATTTACTAAACAGAGAGATATGTTGAACAGGAACGGCAGAGAGTGTGCTTACCACTCTCCATTGGTTGCTTGTGGCAGTAGGCCTGACTGCTGGGGTGATACAAACTCATGAAATTTTTTTCACTTACCTCTGGGCAGCATTTCTGGGACAAGGAAGCTGTGTAGCAACTATGGGATGTAGTTCATTGCATCTGGAAGTATACAATCAAAATGTTTAGGCTTTGAGTTGGCTGTGGAGCGTCTGACCAGAGTGGATTCTGCCAGGTATTGCCAGGAGCAATTTATGAGTTTTTTACAGCAGCAATGCCTTCTGCCATTGGGATGTCCTCAAAAAAAAAAAGGTGGTGATGGGGGAAGTGACAGTCCATTACCAGGGTATTATCAAGAACCCTTCCTATTTTCCTCTGTGAATGGCAAAAACTTGCTTCTTTTAATTTACTTCACAGCAGGATCCCTCCCTGGGACGTGTGTATGTAACTTGCCCTTGGAAACATTGGGAAAACTGATGTTTTATTTTTGAGATCCTGTTTCTTCAAGGGTGATCATATGCATCAAGTCAGCATATCTAATCCTATAATTTTCCTGTGGTTGCAACAGTGATAACAGTGGATCCATGGCACTCTCTCCATCTTCTTTTATCTGCATTATTATCTTGCCTGGCTCTGTAGTACAGACACTTTGCTGGTAGAGGCATTTGTCTATGTCTCTTGTGAACCATTATCCTACTGTCTTTCCTTTCTCCCCACTGCTCACGATAAGAGTGTCCATTAGGGAAGAAGGAATTACTGCTGCCAAGAAATTGTAGCACCAGAAATGTTAATACAACCTGTACATTTACAACGCTTGTCTGCAGAAATTTGTCCTTGCTCTTGAAAAAGCATCCCCAGAGCTTGCCCTATTCCTCTCCAGTCCCAGCAATAAGGAAGCAAAGCTGCAAGCTCAAGTGTCCAACAGTTGCTTGCCACAGGATCCTTCCCAAGTCCCAAAACTTAAACAGCTACCTTCACATAATGGAAAGCAATAAACTAACACATTTATTAAATGATAATTGCTTTGGGAGAAGTGGATAGATGTATAAACTGTATTTGGTTCATATATAAGCGCTTCTATTGTATATAAACTGCTTGAGGGAAGGAACATACTCATTCTCTTTATGGTTACACAGCCCATGATTTTACCATAATGCTATAACATAAAGCTCAGATAACATTCACCACTATGTTTTCAATAACATTATCACTATGTACTGGTTAACTGATGCTCTCAATGTAAAAACAGCCTGTCCTGTTCCCATTGTGAGTCAGCGGGAGGACCAGGAGCAGAACACAGACATCCTCTCCCAGTGCCACACCCAGAGCACATCGCAACCTTATTCCTTTCCCTTTCTGGGTTCCCAGCATTTCCTCAGCAGCACTGGCTTCATTGTGACTGATTTACCATTGCTGTAGTGCAATCTGGAAGTTGGTAAAAAGAAGTGCAGGACTAATTGTTTTTCTTCTAATTAGTCAGATATATTTGTCTGAGATGCATCAGGGTATGCTCTGATGGATCACGTGGACAGGGATAAGCCTGACGCATGGACTTGCGTGATGGGGAGGGAACTGCAGGCCTAGACCACAGCAGAGGAACATGACCCTGAGCCGCAGAGGGTGCACAGCCCCGGTAGGAGATAAGAGCCTTGGCTTTGGGGCAGCAAACTCCACCCAGCTCCATGACCTCGCCTGTCTAGTGTGGCTGGCTGGAAAGCACAGATTGCCTTGGTTGGCTCCATTTGCCACATGGGGTCATGGAACAGGACAGGCTGCAAAAGTACCCAAAGGCACAAGCGAATCCCATGTATTGCACAGGAGATTGGGTGGTGAATGCAAAAGCAAGGAACACTCATTGGCAAGCATCTCAGAAACACAGACTTGCAGTTTCCTACAGATCCAATGTCCAGATTCCCAAGCTCTTCATATGCTTATGTTCTACTTCTGTTTTGTTTTTTTTTTAAACCCTGTCATGCTGAATTTACACCAGAGACAGACTGACTGAAACAATGAGGAGAGCACACCAGAACCCAACCATTGTGTAATGGCAAACTGCCTCCCTGTGCTATGAATCCTGCCATTAAAACACCTGGGTGGCACAACCACTACCCCGTGAATCAATATTCACACGAGCACAAGATTCCTTTACTTCTCCACTTGCATCTAGACAGCAGGTCACTGATTTACTGAGAGTTCTGTGGCAGTGAGTTGACTCTGACTTTGGAGAAACCTCACCCATACCTGGGCACTAAGCCCAGCTCCAGCTGCCATTGCTCTGGGTAAATCTGTAGGTCCATTTGGATTTTCCAGAAAGTTAATTTGCTCCATATGACTGACAGTGGATTCTGCCAGGTAAACCTGCAAACTATGCGCACAAATCAGCTCAACTGTTTATCTTTCTGTCTTCAGTGCAAGGAGTTCACCTTCCACACTGGTTATGAGGTGCTTGTACAGCGGCTGTTGGATGGGAGGAAAATGTGCAAAGATGTGGAGGATTTGCTCAAGCAGAGGTAAGAAAATCAGAGTGAAAAAAGTGGGAACAGCCTCTATTTTCTCTCCTGTTTGGTATCTGGAAAGGAATAGTAGGCTGTTTCTGAATTTAGTAGTGATACTAGTTTACATAGAACAGCCCAAGTGATTTGAATCCTAGCCTTTTGACATGATTTGTGAAGGTAGATAGCAAATAGAAATTCCAAGGATTTGAGAAGAGAAGGGAGGGGTGAAAGAATCAGAAATCCAGAGCTCCATTAAGACTCGGGTAGTTACTGGTCCAGAATCACACAGTAGCACATACATCCACAACAAGTAGCATTACCAAGTTTCATCTTTCACAGGAAACATTTTTCTTTCTCTTTAAACGTGCTGTTGCCACAGGCATTGTTTCAGTTTCCTGCAACTTCCAAAAATGGGCCATTTTTCAAATACAGACAAAGCTATGTAAGATGCTACCAAAAGCCTTTCCCAGACACCCAAGACAGCCCACATCATTCTCTGACCTTACTAGACTTTGAATAACAAGATTTGTAGATTATGTCCGTCCTTTACATGCTTCTTGGGGGCCCCTCAACAACAGCTATGGACAGCTGATGCTTCTGCAGGTGAGAAAATACATATTACACAGCTGCTCTGACTCCTTTGCCATTCATTTTTGTACTTCTGATAGAAGAAAATATCTAAAATTTGGTTCTGTTTTTAAGTGGCTGGGTTTCAACAGTTCCAGGTTGTGGCAGGCCACATACATGCTCATGCGTGACCTATAGGAAAACACCACACAATATGGATTGTGTATTCAGCAGGTAATCCTATAGCAGTTCGCCTCAGAACTGTCTCCTTGTGAACATTGCTCTGCCTCCCTTAGTTGCAGCCTGCTTTTTCTTCCCATGCTGTCCCCACCTAGTTTTCTGAAGGCTACTTTTCAAGCACTGGGACTTTCAAGGGGATGCGAGGTGTCAAACTGAAAGTTGACTATTTCAGAGAGTGTGAAGAGTCTCCCATCAAAATCTGAAGCTATTTGAATTGCTTTTCTTCACCACCAGTAGAAGCATATTTTACTGCCACATGTCACTCTGTCCTGAAGTCACATCTGTCTGATGGTAGCTTAGCTTTAACTGTTTAAAATAGCTCCTTTGTGACTCATAACTTATAGAGATCAGAATTACATTGCAGGCTTCAGGCAGGCTCTACGCTGCAGTGTGCATCTGATGCTGCATATGCTTGTGTTTCTTTTCAAAACATGTTAGAGACGTTTCTGCAAGTTGGGGATAAGGCTCTTCCTGGTTTGCGGTGGAGGCACAAAGGACTTTCCACAAAGAAGAAAAGATACACATACTGTCATTTTGCAGACCCAAAAGCTACAAGACCAAATGTTTCCATGAACTTTTGCACATTCCAAAACATTCCAGGGAGCGTGTGTACATGTGTGCGTGTGCTTGTGTCTGTACATGCATGTTGGGGGAGGAGGAAAAGGGGAAAAGATAGCGGGCACTGAGTTGCAGAAAGAAGGTATTATTTCCAGTTTATTTCTGGAAAATGTTTGTTTGAGCTTGTCCTCATGTCATTCATGGGAATGATCTAGGAGGACATCAAAGCATGTGATGGATCTGTGTTCCTAGAGGCTGCCCGTATCATGGGCTTCAGGCCAGAATTTCAGCAAGGATTCCTGCAACAGCTGCCCTGAGTCCTGAAACCAACTGCCCTGGCTACACTAACACTTCATCAGTTTTCCACCCAGGTCAATTACTTTTGCTCAAAAATACCCCTGCCTGGTCCAGAGGAGAGCCTAAGAGATGGGGGAGTGAGAAACCAGTTGTATTCCAGAGCAAAGCCCCAGATTTAAAACACAAAATCTGTTCCAGCTCTCAACAGCTGCGGGGAAACCTAGTAGCTGTGTGCAAGAGAAAATGGGAAAGGCAGCACCAAGATGTGAAAAGCAAGGTCTCTGACACAAAAATTATTCTCGTTATTAAAACCAGAAGTTTCTGCAGCATTATGTGTTTCCACAGTATATTTCCACTTTGATGAAATTTCATTCATCTAACATGAAAACGAAGTGGCGGCTTGTCACCATATTTTGCACCCTGTTCTTCTAGGAGGAATCTCAAAGCAGTGACATAGGACCACCCCACTAAAACGCAGCAATTTCTAGTGCAGGATGACAGCAATTAACTAATTGCATATGCAGCGTTTAGACACACGGGAGCCATGAACAGAAGCCAGGAATAGCCTCTGCTCCTGGCTGCGGCAACTGTACGCTGCTGTACAACCAGCACTGCTATTCTACCAGCCTGACCGATCTCCTTGGAGTGGGGGAAAGTCCCCAGGACCAGCCTGTCTCAGGCCACAGAAGATGGTTGCAAACCAGTGAAATTGCAGCAGAGCCACTGGCACAGCTGGCTGAAATACAAGGTGCTCACAGCCATCAGATGCAGAGGAACAGTCGAAGGGTGGTGGGATGTTCTCAGAGACTCACCCCTACAGCTGCTGTGTTGCAAAACTGAAAGACCAGCCCTCAAACCACTGGAACACAGCAAACAGCAACAATAAAGCACAGTGTGGCTGAGTGGGACGATGGATGTAAGAACAAACCAGCAGGGTTGCATGGCCTTGCACCCACATAAAAATTCCTTTTTTGAACAGAGTACATTTCTATAAGGTACCAAGTTTCAGTCTCAAAACTGTTTGAAATGCTGCGAAACCACTTTTGACAGCTGGACTTACCCTAGCCAAACCCCCGCCCCCCCCATTTCCCCCCCATCCTAGCACCAGCCTATCTGTTCATTTTTTATTATTGACCATTCAATAGTTTTTAGTAGCTACTCAAAGACTGAAAACTCAGTTCCACCCCTATCCTGCACCCAGATAAAAGGAAAGAACACATTTAGTACAAACACTTTTTTTTTTTTTTTTTAACAGAGAATAGAAATTTCTTCCAGAGCTGGGGGAGGGAAAACAGCAGAGAAATAATTATTTTTCTTTATTAACCATAGAAAAAGAACTACTTTACCAAGTAACTAGTTACAGTTTCCCATAAGGTGAGATACCCCATCATACTGTCCCCTCCATAAAACTGCCACAGCCTCACCTTCCAAGGCTCCTGCCTCCACTGCAGCTGCTCCAGCAGCCCCTCCTGTTTCTAAAGGCTAGAAATTTTCCTGCTACTCCCAGCTTCCATTTATTGACAACCTCTCTTAAATGGATCCTTTGGAACCTACTCTTCACTCCCCTCCCGGCCTTCATTTTGATGGGTCAAGTCAGCCCTCAGTTTTAGGTTTCTTTTGCAGAAGAGGCTCTCTGTTCTGAGCATCTTCACTCCACTTCTGTACACCTCATCTTCTAATTGAATCCAACTTTTGGGGGACAGAGTTGTATGTAGCAGTCCACAGTAATCAAAGCCATGGAGATAGGCTTCATTTTCCCTCATTTCTTCTAGAAATAGCTCACCCAAACTATTTTAGAGGTAACTAATAGCACTAGGATTGAGGAGAGAGAGAAATGAAATACATTGTATTTCTCATGTTTTGTACCTCGGATGGCATTACAAGATTTGTGTAAATGTGATCCTGGCACCACTAAGAGAAATTGATTAAGTTTTTCTTTTAACAGAGCACAAGCAGAAGAGAGATATGGGAAAGAGCTGATTCAAATCGCCCGAAAGGCAGGAGGACAAACAGAAATCAAGTAAGGAATTATTTTGAGTGCAAGGGAAAGCATTTTGGAAGCCGCATCAGACTCCTGTGTATTGCCTATGAATGGGGTCACAAGCTGCTCACTTCAGTGAGCACTTCACAATGTACAGGAAAAATGGGGAAACCCCATGGTCCTTCAAAGCGGGATTCAAAAAATCTCTATTTGGGAATTGCCAGTAGCTCTTTACTGAGAAATTTTTTAATTTCAGGATTCTTAACAATATTAAACATTTGCTTCCAAAAGCAATCTAAGTGATGGGAAAAAAAGGGAAAGGAAAAGGTGGTGAAATATTTAGTATGGTGGCTTGGCAATTCTGGGAAGCTGGTGGACACTGAGAGACTGTGACAGAACAAACACAAAGTGCAAAGACACCAAAAATTAGCTTCTGCAGTAAGAAAAAGGCTTATCTTAGGAATACTTTAAACCTCTTTGAAGGGACTTAATTTGAAACAAATCCATGGAACTACTGAAATACACTGAAAGGACATATATTTTTCTCTGTCTCCTCTACTACTATCTTAAATCATGTATAAATTGTGTTGGGAAGGGAAGATATATGTTGGCATGGAATTTAAGTTAATAAACACTACTGATAAACTGCTCCTCTTATTGATGGTAGCAGCAATAATGAGACATTTTGTCATTATTGTAACAACTAATAATACAGTAATAAGGTGGCAGAGGATGAAGATTTGGGGTCAGAGAAGACAAGTCTGAAAGAGAAGACCTCAATCTAAACACAAAAGAGCTCTATTGATCCCTGGAGCCTGCTACCTTCATCCATCCCATGTCTCATTTCTTAATTGCAGTCTCCTTTTTACTTCGATTTATCACTCTCTGTGTGAGCATGGTTTCCTGTTCATATTTTATGGGAAAATTTAACCTCAAACCCTTGCACCACCACGGCACACAAGTGCCAGGCAATCACCCGTAGCACTTGCTGCCGATTCGGTGGTGGCACATCCAGGCTGACAGGGAAACTGTTGCATTAACCCAAGCGCCTGATAGTGCAGAGAGCACTGAGGCTCACTCCAGAGAATGTGCAAGCCTCTCCTCCCCTTGTGCTCCACCTCTCCCTTGCCCCTGAGCAATGCAGTAAGGTACAGCAAGGTTCCTATCACAGGCTTCTGGAGATGCTTTCTACCTTCCTGGTGTCTCAGTTCACAGACCTAATTGGAGAAAAGGAAGGAGAAGAAAAATTATTTTGAAATTAAAATAGCAGATAAGGATGGATGGCTTCTTCCCAAACCAAAGGCTAAGATCAGCCTTCCAGGATTAACAAAAGGCTCCTCCTAAATTTCTTTACTGGCAATGCAGGGCAGGCAGAGCAAACATGTTCGGAAACAGACAGCTTTGGCTGCCCTTCGGTGACTTAGTGGACAATTCATGGGTCTGACTTTTCCTAAGACATTATAAGAGCTTGATTTAGAGGTAGAGCCAAGTCCCAGAGTTGGGATATGGATCCAAGTTCCCCTCAAGTTGGGGGATGTTTGGACTTGGGCCCAGCTCCACTTTGATCCAGCAATTTTATAGCTTGGCATAGAGAGAAGGCTGAATATACCGACAAAGAATGCTGCAGAGCTGATTTACTATGTTTCCATAAACCCACGCCTGGTCTGGGCAGCAACCGGCTTTGCGCTGATATTTTTATCAGAGCAAATGTCTCACTGTAACTGTTCTGAAGCAGAGAGAGGACACTTTGCTTTCTGTCATTCAGCACCCCCTGGTTGTTTAAGGAGTTACACAGACAGGTGGTGAAGGGCATTTGTCCAGAGTAAACACTTTAAAATCGGAAAAAACTAGGGTCTATTCAGGGCTGGAACAACTCATGAATATGAAATATTTGGGTTTAATGCCTGAAAATTTTTGACACAGTGTGAAGTTTCTGTTTGTTTATATGACTTTGATTGCTGACAGCAGCTCTTCTCCCAAGGCCAGTCCTTCAGAGAAACTGGAGGGAGGGAACCTACGTACTACCTATAATAAGAAGAGTTTGAAAGGACTATGCTACAACTATCCCCGTGCCTTACTCCAAGTGCTTCCTCTTTACAGAACTCCCTGTTATTGACTTGCATGCTGTGTCCTAGTAGTACAAGTACTTGACAGGCTGAACAGGACCTGTTCACATCTTTAAATGCAGCTTTTTATTTCTCAAATAAAGTCTAATGAAGGCATCGTGCAGGTATTTGTACCTAAAATTTGCATTTGACAATCACCGGGAAAAAAGTAGCTTGCAGGTCTTTTTGCAGAACATTTTACAGAACTTCCTTTGCCTTGCTATGTATTGCAGAGGAGCAGGAATTACTAATTTTAGATCACTCCCTCATTTTCTTGCTAATGCAAAATTATTATCCTCTAGTCTTAAGTTCAGTCATCTTTTAAACATCTCAGATACTAAGCCTTCCTGTCACTTCTCCTGGAAAATTATTTCACACCCCAGTAGTTCTCAATATCCAGAAGGTACCTGATAGCCTTTCAAAAAGTCGATAAAAAGAACATAGAAAATCTATCTGTAACAGCCACCCAAAAACTTCCAGTATCAGAAAATACCCAGAAGACCTTAAGAGAACCAACTGCAAGGCCAATTAATTCTGTTTAGCACAACTTCTGAAACTAATGAATTGGCTGCAAAACCTCCCATCACTCTACCAGGTCAAAGCGATGCTCTGTAGCTGCTGTGGAAAGCTGAGCAGGAGAGAAGTGGCTGAAAGCTGGAGTGAGCAGCAGTCCCCGTGCAGGGGCTTGTTGGCAAAGCATCCATGGCAAACCCATGCTGCCAGCCAATGCCAAATCTGCTGATCTGGAAATGGCGGCACCACTACATGCGATGGGCAGCCCAGTAGGGCCTCATGTGCTTATATCCCCTCCTAGTACCAGTGTGAACAGCTCTTTCCAACTCCAGAAACGCAGTCCCTGGCAGCCGCCCAGCTCTTCTAATCTCACACCCTCAGAGGTTAAAAAATGTAGAGGAAACAAAACCCCAACACCTTTCTGTTGCTTCCTGTGCTTGGAGAGAAGAGAGCCTGCTCAAGGGAGAAATTTGGCAGCGGTGGGGAGGTACTGCCTGGGTTGTTACTTCAGCACAGTCCGGACCAGCACAAAAGAAGGCGAAGAGAATAGGCACGATGGGTAAATATAAGCAAACGGGGAGAAGCCTGGAGAAGTCTATGGCACACTACACCAGGTAATAGCCATCACTGTAGAAAACAGTTTTCTCCCAAGCCTCTCCCATATTTTAAAACTTTTTAGTTTTAGATCAAAGAAAAGAACAATTTCAACATTTTTTCAGGCTCTTCCCTTCTCCCCCAAACTTTTGCTTCGGCTGGAACAAATTGCTGAACTCAACTAAGTGTATAAATAGATTTAACTGCCCACTTTTATTTACTGAAAGACACACATGAAGAAATACACTGCTGACTCAAAAGAAAGATAGTAGGAAAAGCTTGCCTAAATGCAACAGCGACTCTGGGACCACTCTCTGTTGCTTTGAGAAAAATCTAGGTGACAGCAACCATCAGGTTTCCATCCTACATGCTATCCAGTGCTTGTTCCCTTGGCATCCTTACAGCTCCTCTGGTAGAGAACTGACCCCTCAGGGCCCGGCACTGCTTGTGCTTGGCAGAGACAACTGCAAGCCGAGGCTGTCCTAGGACACTTCACCAGTGAGTATCAACAGCAATGTAACATTGTGACCTGGGAAAAGAGCACAATGTTGTGTCTCCACCTGTAGACTCCTTAGCACCAGAAATGTGAGAAATCACTTTGACCCGAGAGCTAGCAGGGGAAGAGTTTTTAGCACTGCTACTGCGACGACAGCAAGGTCCTCGCTGTTCTTTTTCAAACCACTATTTCAAACCAGCAGTTACCATAAGCCTTGGCAAGTTCATTCTAATGTGCAGCAGGATGCAAGAAGGGTCACACAAGCTTAGACCAAAATCCCTTCAGCCTAATAGTCTGTCCTCAACACTAGGTCCCAAGGGAAGAGTAGAAGAACAGGGCAAGCATATGAGGACATTTCTCCTAAATAATCCTCTAGCTTTAGCAATTGGTAGTTCAGAAGCTGCCACACCAGCAGCTTTGTATGTAACAGCCCTCAATGCGGTTTTCTGTATCTTTTTCTTATTTGAAACCCCCAGACATTTTAGCATCCACTGAGTCTTAAAGCAAAGCGATGTACTTTCCTATGAAGTGCAGAAGTGCCTTTTTCTTTGTTGATTTTAGCCCACCTCACCATACTTGCCATGTTAGATCAGACACACATGACAAAGGCAGATTAGTTTCCTCACACTGGCGTTCCTTGAAGCACATCTGTGCTGGTGAGCTGCAGTTCCACTGCCTGTTCTGGTTCTTAGAAACACACCTGGGTCCCTGATAACACTAAAACTATGGAAAAGGCTGGCTGCTTCTTTCAAGCTCATCACTGGGATGTGCCAGCACAGTCATGGATGCAGGCTATGCCTTGGGATACAGGTAGCTGGGGAGTCTTAGTGAAAGCACTGGGAGGAGAACAGGTATTGGAAGGGAGCATGAGAGAATATCAGCTGCAAATGTACCTCTTGAGTGGGTCACACCTAGGAGAGGGCAGGGAGTGGGCAAAGCACGAGGATCTCAGCAATGAGGGTGGAAGAATGGATGCTGCACAGAAATGGAGCTCCGGAGCTCACCTATCACAAGTCAGGGCTAAAGGGTATTTTTAAAATGTCTTCTTTCCTACCTTATACTAATTTTAAAGCCCCGTTATCCCACTTTTTTAATTAAAAAAAAAAAACAGAATCACAATTTCATAGTCTCTAATCGTAAGAGAAATTATGAAAGAGATTATTACAAAGCTACAGCCGTGTATTCTTAGCAAATGCGAGGTTGAGGTTACACCAAAATGCAGTGGGGGAGAGGGAAGTTTAAACTGTTTTGTACTCTCCATATTCTGTGTTGCACACATGGGAGAGGATGTACAGAAACTGGGGATTTTCAGCTGAGTTACAAACTGAGATCAAGTTTGCAAGTTTTTGCTGGTAGTGCACACAGTAATGATGTCTCAACACACTGTAGATGATTCTCAGCAGAGCTCATGCCTTTAAAAGGAAATACCTTTCAGGCTGCAAGGTGACTGGGAATTTCCATGCAATAGCTTTGGGCAACTCTTCAGCAGAACAACACGAAAACAGAATATACTACAGAGCCCAGTTTTCAGATACATCCTCAGCTTCAGCTGAAATAGAGCCTCTGGGAACTCTGTTGTTCTGTAAAATAACTGATGTAAACATGCAGTGGCTGGTTAAATTCTGCCTAGTCTGACAACAGCTATTTTTGTCATTTGCTCTGCTTGTCTCTTCTCATGTATATGATTTCCTATTTTTTTGCTTCCCTCTTTTCCACCACCATCTCCTTTAGACCTTGGGAAAGGGTAGGTCCTTCAAGCCCATGTCTGCTCTGCCCTTCTCTGCGATGCCTGAAATAGAATATTTCAGTGAGCGTGAGGTGAGGGCATTTGTAACGAAATGCCAATTGCTGCTTCCTGTGTATAAATATAGTGCATCTGTCACTTAATATACAGAATCCTCTGTATTATTCACACAAAGCAGGCGTTTTTGAACTGAAGCTAAAAGTCATTTTGGAAGGTCACATCCTTCCATGGTTAGTTATTCTCCACTCAAATGTCCTGAATGCACACAGAGTTTATTTCAAAGTATTCACAGCATTTCAAATTTTCAGGAAACTATAAATGGAACCAAGCACATGCTCTGAAAGACCTAAGCCTCTGCTCAGTTCTTGTTAAATCCAATCTAGATAAGCTCTCTGGTGATGATGATAGGCATTTTTGAGCAGTGCTGCTCTCTTTTCAGGAGACATGAAGAAATTTAGTTTTATGTTAAAGGTACAAAAGTTGTTTTGATTGTTTCAGTGTTTGATTTGAATGGCATAGGTCAATCTGGAGTCACAAGGGGTCTAATCTGTAGTATACAGGCACAGATTCACAGGGAAGAGAAGGTACATGGAGATGCCATCCTGTTTGCTCCTCTGCCCCAGGAAAGTCTGGGGTGATGTGTGCGTCCTTCCAGTAACCAGCCCTGGGAGTTTGGGGCTGCTTCTGCTTTTAATACATATCTGAAAATATCCAAGCACCAGAAGCAGAACAGGTATGCAGACACACCACAGCACTAGAGGAACCCTCCACATTTGTTGCTACTTTCATGAAAGATGCTACACCCAACCTGACACTAAGCCCAGCTTGCTGCACAATGCAGCCTCCCATAGTAGCTGATATCACTAGTGCCTTGCTATCACTAATTTATAGACAGACAGAAACTTGGACTCCCACAGTCAGAGAAAAAGTGCTGCTCATGCCTTTTCTTCACCCCAGGTGGCTTAGACATCACACGACAGCTGGGACCTGTTTATAGTGCCTTTCTGTTTATAGCTCCTCTGAGAACAAGAAGAATACATCTCATCAAAATTAATTCTTCGATGTTTTCACCACATCCCCACTAAGCAACGTTAGACATGATTCCCATGTGAAATACTCTGCTAATGTGTCTGGCCAAGGACTTGGTAGTGACTTAGTTACTTGCCTGTTAAAAGAGCACAACACCTCCCCTTCTTTTCTTTTTTACCATGCAGACTGAGTCCCAACTGCAAAATTATTTGAGACCAGATGCTTCTGAACTTGTTTCCCCCACACTTTGCTACCACCACTGGGCTTCACAGAAAGAAATGTTGGTAAAACCACATTGGGTCTTCCCTGTGTGGCAGGAGGAAAGACAGAGGTTAACCGTGGCCTCAGAGGGGACTGGCATTGGGTTGGTTTCATAACCAGGTTATTAGGATCTAAGTTACCAGAGACAAAGGGTGAATAGTACTGCTGGAAAGTGGTCTGTAGAGTTCATCTGGCAGAGAATTCTCTCAATTTAAGGAAGAATATTTTTTGAAAATTACAATAAGAATAGAAAATCATTGTAGATCATATTGATGTTATAATGGAAACCTACCAGAAAGGAAGGTCAGGTTATTTCATGCTTCTATTCACCAAGCAAAGGTAGAAAAGAGAGAAAATTTAAAGAGAGCTGTGGTTTTCCGGTTAGAAGAGCCTGTTTTACCTTCCTGTGTACAAGATGTAAAGGAACTTTTTGAATTACTCAGTTAAACCAGTCTCTAATTGAGTGAAAAGGCGAAGTACTGAAAAAAAAAAAGCCCAAACCATCAAGCCTACAGTTGCAAAAGAAGTGTGGTGCAGTAGTGTATGTAGTGAGTATACCTGTGACCTAAGCACTGGCACTGATAGAACTCTGCTAATTATGACTCTGGTGCCACAAAATTCAGCCTTTGATGATTGTGAAGCAGAAGGTACCAGAGCCCTGTCTACAGTACAGTTCCCGGTGGTCCTCCTGTCATGTAGGACTGCTCAGTACAGCCTGTTCTCCAGCAACAGCCCAGTCTCTAGCAAAAACAAGGTCCAAAAATGGAAAGAGAGAAAGCAAACACAGAGAGCAGCTAGGACAAGTTAACTTCGAAGTGCTGTCATCCTATGCTGTTCCAGTCGAGCCCTCTTCCTGAAACAACTATAAGATAATTTTGCACAATCAGTGAGTAAAATGGATTTTTTGATCAGATGTAATACTTCCCTGCCACTCCTTATACCTGAACTGTTATGGTGGGTGAATGCCAAACAAGGCACCTATGCTCAAATACAGGATGCATTTTCTGCCTGGGAGAAAAATCAAAGCAAGCTCTCAAACGATGTATTCTGTAAATGTTTATCCTATTAGAGGAGAGCCATAGGGATGAGTGGTCAGTGCCCTAGAGAGGCAGGGTTGCCTTTCCAGCTTTGGTGTGCTGGGTAAATTTGGATAAGTTCACTTATGAAAGTATTTTGCAATCTATAGAGCAAGAATGCTAAGTGATGGGTGAGCTTTATTGTAATGAGCTTCTCCCCTTGGTTCCCCTGTTCCTCTAAAAGCTCTGCTTATTCTCCTTCTCTCCCTCCACTTGAACACTGAAACGTGCACATTTTACTAGAGCAGCTCAGTTCTGCTGCATTCGAGTGCAGAAGACTCCAGCAAGTGAAGGAGCAGACAGGGTCGGTATCCCAGAAAACGGTAAGACTATTTTAGCCACTAGATGGCAAAAATCACTAGAAGTTGCTGCAGAGTGGCTGTTGCACAGGCTCGATCTGGTCCCCCGGTATTCCGGATTCAAAGTCAATCCTGTTTCCACCAGAAATTCATTTTGACAAATCCGATCTTTAAATGTCCATGGGGGAGTCATTTAACAAACATGCACAGTAAATTTGTGTCCAACCCTATTTTCAGTGAGACATCTGCAGGAGGCTCCACGTAGGGATGCCCAAAGGGAAGGCTGGTGCTCTGTCTTTAGCCAGAGTGGTTTATCAGTCTTCCAGAATTTACATGGAAATGTCAGAAGTGAGCAATTAAAAAAAAAAAAAAAAAAAGCAAAAAGGGGAATTGCAAATTTGCAGTTTTGCTTGCATTGTTTTCCACCCCAGGTTTTCCAATTTGGCCACAGAACAAACAAACAAATCAATTACTACCACAACACTAAGCAGCATAATAGACTGAGAGGATAAAACATTCTTTCAAAGTGTCCATGAGAGCGAGACATCCTCACTTTGGATGCCTCAGAATAAAGCCCTTATCAATCCTATTAGAAAGTCAAACCCACCCAGAAGAAATAGGTAATAGGTACTGTACGTACAAACCAGCACAGCCAAAATTAAAACCCACTTGTATGTCTGCTACTCAGATTGCTTCCATTAAACCCTCCAAAGCGCTGAAATTATATATTTCACCAATATAATCAGAGTATTTAGCAGCAACGAGGAGCCAGCACATCCCTGCAGCCCAGATGACATAAAGGAATACCTGATAGACCCATGGGTCAAAATTTGATTTATTTATTCTCTCCCACACCTAACCTGGCACAATGACAGATTTGCTACTCCCTTGATGCCCGTAAGGATGAGGGATCCAATTCACTGATTTTAGAAAATTATTATAAAAATAAGGAAGGAAATGGCTGAAGTCTATTTCAATCTACTTATGGACTGCGGCCTTGCCCCAGTCAGCAGCTAGGGAACTGGCTGGACAAATCTTTCATGCAAGGAACAAAAGGCCAGAGCTTTTTGAAAAGGCCATTAGAGACCATGCAGGGGGCAAACTGGTCTCTCTCCAGGCAGTTTGTCCAGAAGACAAACTTGTCCTTACAGAGAGCCAGCAAAAAGGAGAAAAGCTTCATGTATGGCTTATGATCATGAACTACTCTGGTAGCTCAGATGCCTGGAAACCAAAAAAAGCAGCAAATTGCTTTTGCCCTTGATATGTATTGAGAAAGCACTATTTTCCAGTATCCACTACAGCAATTTTGCCAGTCTTTGCATAACCTGAATCACCAACAGCAAAAGAAAAAAATCTCTGGGAACAATAGGTCAACACACAGTATGCAAACAGTATGTACAGTTTGCAAGTGTCCTCTATTTTTTTTAATTCCAGTATTTACCTATTTCAGGCATGAAATTGTTAGCACATTCCCCACCTCCTATTGGAAAATCCATACTAAAAAAACAAATTTTATTCCTCGTATATATTTAGGTTTTCAAAATAATCCATTAGAGCTTTTAGGTGAGAAAAAGCTCTCTCTGCTGCTGATAGTCAACTTGTCTTTTAATTTCAAGCTTTTAATTAACTCAGCTGGAAAGAACACTGCTTATTTCCTTTGTGTTGTGAAAATTTATTTTCCATCAAAATTTCACACCAGACTCGCTTTTTGCAAAATGAACCTCCAACATATTTAAGTGTTATCAGGACAATACTGACAAATATTCATCTAGCATGTTTTCCCTGACTTATCTCAGGAAATTCACCACAACAGTTCTAGTTGAAAGCTGAAAGATCAAACAGTTAGCTCAATACTCATCTTTTATGGCTGAAAGTCTTTTCCTTATATTTCTACAAGTTTAGATTTGGAAATGGATTGCAAGGCAGTTATCACTGAGGACAGGCCCAGCCTTTCCCCTCGCCTGTGCATTTTTTTATGCCTGGCAAGGCAGCCTTGCTACTGGGAGAGCAAGCTTTGATTAGGAAACAGATGTCCAGTCTAAATTAACACAGGACAATTAGGATCCTTCCTGTGTCTCCTATGACTCCTGAAATGGCCCAAGAGGTAGAGGATTTCCCCACCCATCTGCAGTCGCACATGGCTGGGAGGCGATAAGCATCATCTTCTGGGCTCTTCTAGTAGCCAGGCTTCAGCCAGGGAGGACATGGAAGTGTTGGAGCGGGTCCAGAAGAGGGCTACTAAAATGATCCGAGGGCTGGAGCACCTCTCCTATGAGGACAGGCTGAGAGAGTTGGGCTTGTTCAGTCTAGAGAAAAGAAGGCTGCGGGGAGACCTGATTGCGGCCTTTCAGTACCTAAAGGGGGCCTATAGGAAAGAGGGGGAAAACCTTTTTAGTAGGGCCAGCTGCGTTAGGACAAGGGGTAATGGTTTTAAACTAAATCGGGGTAGGTTTAGGCTAGATATAAGGAAAAAATTCTTTACAATGAGGGTGGTAAACCACTGGAACAGGTTGCCCAGAGAGGTAGTGGAGGCCCCATCCCTGGAAACATTCAAGGCCAGGTTGGATGGGGCTCTGAGCAACCTGATCTAGTTGGCGGTGTCCCTGCTGACTGCAGGGGGGTTGGACTCGATGACCTCTAGTGGTCCCCTCCAACCCAAAACATTCTATGATTCTATGATTCTATTTTAGGGTCTTCATTTACAGGCTTTTCCCCTGAGCTCCTGCCTGAAGTAGACAAGGGCTCCATGGAGATCCCAGAACTATTTCCTTCAGGGAACAACACACCCTGGGTCTTGAAGAGATGATTTCTAAATCTGAAAAACCTCTAAATCACACCACAGCCCTGGCTTCTGCATATACAAATGCCCTGCCAGCCTGCAAATGGGGAGCTAGAGCAAATTATTAAGTCGAAAATGCCTCTTACAGACTCTTTCCTCTCCCTTCACTTCTCAGCTGGTATCTTTGCTGCTTTCTTAAAATGGTGTCTGGCTTGTCAAAAAAAAAAAGGATGTCAGGCAATCTATCGTAACCGTTTCATGTCCTTCTGCAACTCTACATTTTAGTACCACTTAGTTGTATGGGTCTATCCAGATGAGCAGCATAACATCTCTTTTTGCTCCTCTCCATGCTGTATTTCATAGCCCAGCACTGAGGCCTGATTTCACAGCACAGTTTATTCCTGCTGTGCTTCTAGGATGTCAAAATCCTCTGGGAGCATCAGGGTTTCAAAGCCTCTGTAGGTTCTCTGCACCATTTGTGAGTCTTTTAAAGGAGAACAAGCTGTACCACACGAGGGTGCTCGGAAAGCATAGTATGGAGGATGCTACATAGCAGAACTGCTCTAGCTTGAAGGGTGACAGAGGAGGAGAAATTTGCTGCTGCATTCAACACAGAGGGTGGAGCTGGTTTTGCTCTACCCTTCAGACTAGTGCTCCAAAACCCAGTTCCCCTTGACCGTCTTTATTTCACTCAGTTGGCTTCTATCCATTGGCAAGGTGCAAGAATAGAGAAATGCCTGTTAACATCCACAGTCACCAATACAGTGGGATTAAAAAAAGAGGATGCACATAAGTAGTGCAATTCTTTGCTTCATGGAGCATTTTATTGCATTTCCCGATGGTAACAGATTGATGCTATTGTGCTTGTTAGCATGGTCAACTTTTATTACAAGACTATTAAGAGTTTTATTTCTATGTGGATCTCAGATTCTGAGGGAAAGTTTTTCCTCTAGATTCAACACCCACCCTTAGAAGCCTATACTAATAAAGTGCACTTGTTTTTGCCTCACAGCACACTGAAGGCAGCGTTTGAGAGGCTTAAGCAACGTAAGTATTTACATCTTCCTTTCTGTCCTGGGCTAAGACAGACACACAATGTGTTCATCCCCTCTCGGGTCTTTCATCCTCTTCACCTCCTCTGTTCCCTTTCCTGCAAACCACTGACATCAAAACAGCATGCTTTCTAAATGTGCCCAAGGCTGAACGAAAACCTCTCACATGCAGCAAATGCAACACCATCATAGCCAATAGGACAGCGTACCTGGCTATGGGCGCCTGCTGTTTAGATAAAAACGTCCTTTTGAAAAGCAGCTGGTGAATTAAGGTATTTTTAAAGTCTGGGTGGGGGAGCTCAACATTTCTGGAAAATGTGGTGTTCCATTTCAGAGGCACCAAAGGCTGACAAATGCAGAGAATTTACCAGCCACTTCAAACAGCATTGGCCAGGTGCTCTGAAATTCAATCCATCTTTGCTGACCCTTGGAAATTCTCAGCTTGCAACCTCATGTAATGACATTTGTGCAAGGCTGGACATAACTGGCAAGCAGCTCCCAAAAGCAGTGACAAGCCAGCAGTGTAGTAGAGGGAAAGCTGACACAGGGGGTGATGATGGAGCTCAGAGCTCCTTCCCTCCCTCTGCCCCACAATGTCTGACCTCTAGCCCCAGAAAGAGGGGCAGCTGGTGTAAATGGGGCTACGAAGAAACGCAGCTGACTCTACACTTACCAAGGCTGCTCTGAGTGGGTGCTCTAATTCTGCAGCAAGGAGCCTTGCCCATGCAACTTGCAGGCACTGAGAAGATCTGCAATAAGCCCTACTCAGGTTGTGGGAACCCTTGGCAATGTCAGTGAGTGCAGAAACATAGGGAGGCCTTTCTTAATGCTGCCCTGTTCATGACAAGTCATACAGCAGCCACATCCCAGAAACATCTCCTGAAAAATGTGACTCCCTATTTAAAGACCTTTCCCACTGACTGTATGCGAATTCTGATTTGCTTTAGAAATCGAAAGTGTTGGGAACTCTCATATCCAGCTGGCAGTAATGCTGAAGGATGAACTGAAAGGAATAGAGGAGTTCCGAGAAAGACAGAAGGAGCAAAGAAAAAAGGTGAGGAACCAGAGAAAAGTTGAAACAGATTGGGTCAGTGGTCCATGCTGATGCCCTGTCTCCAGCCATAGACTGTAAATATTGCAAAAGATGATACCACATGCCCAGTGTGTCCTGCTCACTCCATACACTGGACTGTGGAGGAAAATCTTTTTCTGATCCCAGCTGGAAATAAAGTAGTGCTCTGAACTCAGGAAGTAGAGGCTTTAGTCAACTTTAACTCTCTCCAGTGTAACTGCAGATTATTATTATTATTCCTGTAGGAACGTAACCCTTCCTTTTCTCTTTTTCTATACCCCTGCTAATTGGGTTTCTTTGGTATGATCCTGCATGATCTCCAACATGAACTAAAATAAAGGGGTAACACAAACATTTAAAAACATAAAAGCAAATGAACATCATGCTGAATGCAACACCAATATATGCTGAATCACAAATACAGGGGAGAAATAGCATCTAGTTGATCTTGTATAATAAAAATTTGAGTATATTTAAGGCCATTTCATCCCCTATGATCTTATCAAGCTCTAAGTCCCTTAAAAAAGTAGCTCTTAATAGAGACAACAGTGGTCACTCTTACACCTTCTCTGGTTCCACGGGGTTGAAGACAAAGTTGGGACAGTCACTTAACACTGAAAGCACTGATTGATGGAGGAGTAAAATAAAATATCCAGTTCTTTGCTAATTTTAAACAAATGAAAATGCATATGACCAGTATCCAATGCCACAGAAATCTTGTGTCTACAACCCTGACACACAAGAACTTGGAATAGCAGAGAACTCTGAATGTCAGAGTGGGTAAATCCAGCGCTGCTACTGAGATCTGAGGTCCACAATGATCTGATGAAGCAAATAAGGCATCTAAAGACAAATGGAGGGCATCTAGTCCATCAGCATTTGTATCCCCCTCTCCCCCCCCGACCCCTTGCCACTAGGATTTGCAAAGAGAGAGGCTCTCTCTCCTGTTGAAAACAATAAGCCTATAACTCAACTGGAAACAGAGGGGGCTGGAAAAAAAAGGGTAAAACTGCTTTGAAGTCTTAGGCAAGCTTTTTTATCCACCCAGCATGTGGCTGCGAGGAAGTCAGCATTAGGCATGCTAGACTGTCAGCATTTTTGGTAACCTCCCAAAATGCTGTGATTTGTGTTTTGCTGTAGCTGCTCTCAGGCCTGTGCTATTTAGCCCAATGCGAAGCAGCCTCTGGGTAGCCCTGGAGAGAGTTTTGCTTGAGCAGAATGTAAAGATTAAAGGACCAAAAGTCCCACTGAAGAAACCCATACCCTGCCAAGTAGGAGCATATCTCCTTGTCACATAAAGCTGGGCATATCACAACTAAAACCATAAAAGAGAATTCAGCACTGTCCTTCCAATGCTGACCAGATGATGATATGGAAATCAAATCGCATCGAGCATAAATTTGCCAGAAGCAATGGAATATAAATTACACAGGAATTGTTTATATTTAAAGTGGACAATTACCCTTGCTCACATGGGTGAGACAGTATGGTTTGGTCTGCAAAGATGTGGGATCAGGCTCTTGAACCAGCTCTGCGACTGGGTGTTACGCTATTTAATCTCCTTAAGAAAAAGAAAAAAAAAAAAAGGTGGAGAGGCAGAAAATGAAGATCTATATCCTCTCTGCTATTAATGGAAACCATTGAAGCAGAATTATCTTGGATTATTTTCTTACCTGGCTCTTTGATGTTCTCTGTATCATTTTGAAACCTGTCATTTATAAAAGCAGAATGAAGTAATTTTTCCCACAGGCATGTGGTTTATAGAAAGGCCCTGACTGTGGCTTTCCTAATCCTGCCACTAACAAGGGGATGAAGAAGTCCAAAGCAAGAAATGCTTACTTCTTTGTGTTTCTTACAGTACGAGTCTGCAATGGAGCGCATGCAAAAGAGCAAGTTGTCCCATTATAAGAAAACAATGGAGGTAAGCAAGGAGGTTTTGTGCATGTTTCTTGACGCAAACTGGGTCCAGTTTGAGACAGGGTGAAATCTGTATCACATGTACCTATATTTAAAGAAAGGCCAAGAATGCGTGAGCATGCAAGAGTGTGTGTGCGAGAGAGAGAGGATGTGGTTCCTACTACCAGGAGGAAACTAAAGCTAATCTTCCCTGACGCTCCCACTGAAGAGTCTCCAAAACAAACACTCGGAAAGTTAATGTGGAATGAACAATGCCCCAGGTCAAACTGGATTTCATTCTTTCTAGGCAAGGATACTTACAGGAGCAAATGTAATTTTTCAGTCTGTGTAAATACAATTTTAAAAATGGTGAGGGAATCTTGTAAACAGGAGGAAACCTCTCCAACTGGAAAGCTTGCAGGTACAGGAACTGCAGGCAGCTGGTTTTGGTTTCCAATAGGCCCCTGCCTCTAAAGAAAAGCAGTTGCAGACCCATCAGTGCTACAGCTGGAACTGTATTAGCAATTTTTATTTAAATGTGGTTGTTGTAAGTGAATCTCTAAGACGGGGAGGCCTTTCGGTGCAAATAAGGATTTCTTTTGCTTCTGATGACTGCCCTGAGACCGTTACCTTTGGGGTGCTGGCTCTGTCTCACAGCTTGGAGCAATGGGCAAGGCAACGCACTGCCTTCAGCCACCTGATGCTTCAAGTCACACTGTGGAAATCACAACCCATCCCCACTGGCACCCTGCATATGTGGTCTCCTAATTTCGTCTCTACACTGTAGCTCGGACAGACGCCTGATGGTGCTAGCGCTGCCTCTGTATTTGTGACCAGCCTTGAGGGGAGCTGGCTGCAAGTGTACAAAGCAAAAAATTTCAGGGCTGCAAGAAGAGGACCCGATTTATGCTGCCAGCTGCTACCCCAATTTTTCAGTTCTATTTTTCTATCTCCTTACAGTGTCATTGGGAATTTTTTCTGTTGCCCAAACCTGGGCACTGACTTTCTCCCACAGACTGCAAAACAGAAAATACCTAGGACATCCAGCTGGAGACAACAAAGCCTCATTCCCTAACCCAAACCCTCACATTTGATTTCATTTCAATGCAGTCAAAGAAGACTTACGAACAGAAGTGCAAGGAGGCAGATGAGGCGGAGCAGTCCTTTGAACGGACAAGTGCTTCAGGCAACCAAAAGCAAACAGAAAAGGTACCTTAGCTGACAGTGCTATTTAGAGAGAAAACTGTTTTTTTTCCTTTTCAAGGTACAAGAGAATATGATTGAACAACCCATTCTACAGGATGCCAGGGGCTGCTTTCCCTTCTAATTAACCCCTTAGAATCAGAACTAAATCAAAGCACCTTTCCAAAGAGGTCTTCCTTCACAAACTTCTTTGGTAACCCTGATCTTGTTCTGTGATAGGCCAAGGGTTTTTAGAAAGGCTGGGAAAGGTCCAAGTTATCTAATTAACTTATGCCAGGCTATGATCTAATTGCTCTATGAATTCTGAAGGTAAACTGAATGGGATTTTTCTCCGAAAAGATTAATAAAAAAAGAAACAAGTCAGAAGTATGTCATGCAGTTAGTTTTGCCTTTTGGTTGCTTACATTTAGTAGGCATAGTATCTTATATTAAAATGCATAGTTTTCCTCAACATTTTTCTCCTTATGGTTAGTTTAATTTCAACTAAATTTACAAACTCAAAAATAAATCATTGGAAATTAAGGCACTGCAGTCCTTCATTGCATCGTCTCGATACTTGTAGCTGACAATTCACTAACTTTTAATGGGAACATTTTACAGAGGAACAGATGGAGAAAACAAAATAAATGAACTCCCTTTGGCTCGATAAAAATCAGTGCAGTGTAAGCAAAAAGGATCAAAAATCATCTCAAGGAGCGGGGGGATGGGGACTCTAAAAACAGCATCAGAACTTTACATTTTATTTCTAGCATTTGCTAATCTTTGATGAACAAAACCCTCCAGCTTAGCTGCAAAGAGGGGATGAAATCTGAAATCCTGGCCCTACTGAAATTACGCCAGAAGATTCAGCAATGGCATCAAAATCTGACCCAGCTCCTTTCATGCAGAAGGATCCCAGGGCGCTTCATTGCCATTACTTCCACACACACGCCAGCACATTTGAAATGCAGAGAGGCATCTCACAAGAAACATGTCAGCTGTTTAATTCTGCGCAGCACTCGCAAACAGTTTGGGCCAGGAAGCAAATAAGAATGAAGCTTATGTTCCCAGCTTACTACACATTTTCCAACCAGCTGTGATGAGGAATATGGTCATAAGAACTCCTACCTGAGCCTTGTCTTGAAGGGCAGAAGGGAAGAGAATGTGTTATACTGATGTCTAGAGCCGTGCATTAATGTACTGTCATAACCATCTGTGCAGAAAGACCTGGGAGGACAGAGCTGTCAATAATAGCTGTATTTTCATTTGTTAAAAGCTGCAGGTTTTTAAAAAAGAAATGTTCTACTTAGAGTGAATTTTGCTTTTAGACTTCTCAGTTGTTATGGGAAATAATCTGGCATTTGCAAAGTATTTGAAAGGCTGTGCTCTTTTCATCTATGTATTACATGAGGAGCTTGGAAGATAAAGAATTTTAACTGCCATTTATTTCTGCTTATAAATATATATTAGAAAAGCACATCAAACACTTGAGAAAAAAAAAAACAAAACGAAACAACTCAGCCAGCAGACACAAGCTTCAGGCTTGATCACGCTAGCACTGAACTCCTATGGCAGGGATGTCTGAATGGAAAGATGTAAAATTGTCAAGTTTCCCTTGAAGTCAGTGGACCTATGGCTGCATCTGTGAAATTGTGGCCCCTTCTTTTCCATAGCACACATTCAACAGAACCATGCATAAAGGTGGGACAGCCAAGAAGTGTTTGCAAGTTTACGCCTTTCCCATAGAAGGGGAAAAGGGAACAGGTAGCAAAAAAAAAACTGGGGCAGAAGCAAAAAATATGCCCAGAAATTAATTTGGGGTGTTTCTTTTCCTGTTTCAGAGTCAGAACAAAGCCAAGCAATGCAGAGATGCAGCAAATGAAGCAGGTGATGCTCTATTTGCAACTGAACTAAGATTTTTCTCAGCAAAGACTTACCAGCACACTGATTTTGATAGAGCACCATCCAAAACATCCAGGCTGGCTCTGTTCGAAGTCAG
The DNA here is from genome assembly GCF_000687185.1 of Egretta garzetta. Classification (NCBI taxonomy): domain Eukaryota; kingdom Metazoa; phylum Chordata; class Aves; order Pelecaniformes; family Ardeidae; genus Egretta; species Egretta garzetta. Next base: position 3,273,794 of record NW_009260435.1, on the reverse strand, counting down.
GTTTCATGAAGTCACCTACCCAAAGATTAATGAAAAACCTTCTAAAGAATGGCAACCTGATAGTCATCTACATTCACTTTCCTTTGTGGAAATGCAAGTCTCCTGCTTTCATTAATGAATTTATAGAAGACCTCCTTTAGGGACTTCTCCCAGGAAAGAAAAGCTCTTCTTGAAGCAAGTTTGAAAGCCCAAAAGAATGACACTTAAATTGTCCCCAGCCAGCCCAAACCAGATACACAGTCCTCAGGTTCCCTGTACATGAGCATGGTAGCATTCTCCAGCCAAAACACAGTATATGTCCAGAAGGACAGGCCAGCAGACCAACTGAGCCAGTTCATGAGTTCAGACTTGTCCCTCACCACTCATGGAAAAGTTCACACTATGTCACATGGCTTACCTGGCTTGCTCAGCATGGAAAGAGCTTATGGATGCTCAGTGCTCAAGCATGGTCCAGGCTCTTAATCTCTGATTTACATTATCCCCACTGTAATGTTTACAGATGATCTGCAAACCACACAAAGAGAATCCTTACTCCAGTATAAATTTGCAAAGAAAAACAACAAATATCCTTGTGGCACACCATTCTCAAGCTCACACATTCTTGTGATACTCTAGCAAACCACAAGCCTAAAGCATAAGAGCCACAGTAAAGTCCTAATAGAAGGAAAAAGAGAGAGACTGTACCATTTTTTTTTTCCTAACTTTTGGGTTTCTATTATGCGTATCTGTGTTTACAGAGGACGTGTACAAACAGAACATTGAGCAGCTGGATAAGGTCAGGACAGAGTGGGAACAAGAACACATCAAAACCTGTGAGGTAAACGTTGACTTTTGCAGCAATATATTTGTGCGTTCTTTATTTTATCCTACTTGCAGATATCAGTCTACAACCTAAGATATCGTCCCAAGGGTTTTGCTGTTTGCTTTATGTGGAGTCTCAGTAGATGTATTTGCAGAAATACTGCAAAAACTAGAGTTGATTTAGAACATAGCTGCTAGCTGCCTCACTTGCTTACACTCTTCTTGCTTGTTCAGCATATATATGTAAATATAAAGAAGGGGAGTAAGTGCAGAGGTGTGAGAAGTGGAGCAATATATGAACTGGTACAATCTATTTGCAAGCATTTGTTGCCAGTTTTCACCCACAACTTAACATAAGAACACACTATCTTTAGGGATGATCTTCTATCACAGCCAAGATTAAGGTGGTTTCTCAAATAACTGTTTTGTGACAAAATGTGATTTCAGTAGAAAATTAACAGAAATGCAGACATGAAAATTCATTTCTAGTTTAAAAAATGAACTTCAAATTTGAAACAAGAAGAATTCAATTAATCTATTGAAAATGAACAAACAAAAGATTCCCTTTAGATTATGTTTTGCAAGAGGCTTCCAGAATGGCTTCTTGTTCTAATCCAGTAATGCAGGAGAGGGTTTTGTGTTTGTTTGTTTGTTTTAAATCTCACAAGTTCAATGGAGATTAAAAATAAAATTTTCTGGCTAAGCTAAAAAAGTATGCACCATAGCATTCTGAGAGCAAAGCTATCCAAGGCACTCAGCATCTTTATCTTGCACAGCGCTTTATATTCACCTGCAAGAATATTTGCCCTCTGCCATGGAGTAATCTTTCAGTTGAAAGATGGTGGTGGAAAAGTCTCCATTTCCATTATGCTGAGGATGGACAAGGAGATTTGCACTTGGCTAGTAAATTTTGCACAACAATTTACAGGAAATGACTGACATCCAAATCAGCCACACATTTGGTTATATTAATCCTTCATATATATTTGCCTATCTGCTAAAGTATGATTTTGCTATGTTCACTTATTGCAAGCTTTACTTCCGCATAAAATAAACTGCAAAGAGCATAGCTTTCCAGTTCTCTGCTTCCTCTTCAATATTCCCTATCTGCAAGGAATGGAAAGTCCCATGGCTGGCACAGCAAACTTGCCATAGAAATTGTGCCAAGCCTTAATTTTCCCCAAGATGCACATTTCCCCCCTTCTTAAAAAGCCAACAAACAAGTGAAGCGTTCCACAACATAACACACCTCATTTCTCCCACATGGCTAAATTCTGGACAGCTCAGAGCTTGTGGCTTGCCTGCTGCTTAATTCAAACAACAATTCATGAAGGAAGGGCATCTTTCACACCTTCTTTTGCTTGTAGATAGAACTGATAGATATTTTGAGGCATTTAAAACTAGTAACTAGGACAAAAAGCAGCTTAAGACCCCAAACTTCTGGCTGCATAGTGGGGAATCTGGAAGTGCTGAGGTTGCATAGGTCTCTAGCTGAGTGCTGAACATCCATAGCCTGAAAATCTTGGCTAGCAAGTGGTAGCCCTGGGACAACCTTCATTACAGGGGCTGTGCCATATTCCTTGGCACGAGACGCCCAGGTTCACTAGCAGTCTGTCGCACAAGCTGATGGGGCACGAGGGATGTGTCCAACACAACACCCAGCTGTACTCTGCAAAGGGCTTGACAAGCCCAGAGTCACTACAGTTCCCTCTTCAGTGAGCTGCGTTTCCCAACAGGACACCATTTACCTGGAAAATTCCCAGTAAGCTCTTGTGCTATTTCAGCAGCTCCTGTGGGGCTAGGCTGCAGCCATAGGCTTTTTGTTCAGAATCAATATTGAAATATTCATTTTCCACCCTACAGGTCCTCTTTAAAAGCTTTTTCTCTCATAGACTGGTCCCAATGCCAGCTGACTCTCATGATGGACTCTTTTTTCTGTTTTGTTTTTTTTTTTTTAGTTAGACAGTAAGATATTAGATGGCAGGCAGCATACCCAACTGAATGTTTTGCTGAATATTGTATACATTTGTGGTGTTCTGGACATAATTACTAGCAAATGGAGATAGAAACAGATGGCTGGAAGCATCTGAGCTTTTCACACCTCATAGAAAACCAAAAATTGATGTTCTAGTTATAATAGTACAACTTAGACATCAGGGTGGGGTTTTTTGTTGGTTTTTGTTTTTTTTTTAAGTTTTTAAAGAGTTTATCTGCCTCTTCGCCCAACTAGTTCACACTTCTCCTCTCTCTTCCTCCTTCATTCTTCCCAAGCTGTGCAACAACATGAGAAAATCAGACAGATGAAGGAAGGGATTAAAGTCTCAAGAAAGAAAAATGCCTTCTCTTTACCGTGAAAATAACCTTAGAAATTAACAGAAGCAACTCTAGAGACCCTCAAATAGTTTCAAAAGAGAAAAGTTTGGAAAGATATTTTAGAAGGCAGAGATGGCCAGTTTTGCCTCTACCTCTAGCATAAATACAGCCCATTCATGCCAGTACTCTACTGATACAAAAACATCAAGATTTCGGCGCGATGGGCAGACAGGACCCTGACTCTGAAATTCTTGGCAGTAGAGGTAGCAGTCAAATCCAGATCCTGATTCCTCTCCCCTGCTCTATTTTTGTCTATAAAGCATAACTTTAATTTGGTGCAATCAATTAAAACAAATTATTGAGCACAAACAAGTAGATGTAGTTTCTCCAGTAGCTGAAAAGACATCCTCTACAAAGGATCCTTCAGGACAGATTGCAAGACTTATGAACTTGGCCCAGAGAAGCCCCAGCCCTGTTGCTGCCTGCCATGCAAATAAATAACTACCATGAGGCTACGTCACATCTCCTCTTTGCCTTTAGGTCTTCCAGCTCCAGGAGTGCGACCGCATCACCATCCTCCGCAACTCGCTGTGGGTTCACTGCAACCAGCTCTCCATGCAGTGTGTGAAGGATGATGAGGTAGGGGCACCTACCTACCTGCCAAGCAGCTTCACATGCAGTGGAGGAAGAGGAGGAGCAAGAGTGCTCCATCAATACAGCACTAGCTTGCCCTTCTCTGCGCGTGCAGGCTGTGTCCAGTAAACCAGCTGTTGTGCGTGTTCAGTGAGGGGGGAGTATTCTCAATCTAGCTTCTTCCCTCTAGATGTAAACCAGATGTATGCCTGGATGTAGATGGTCTGTGTCACACTTGGTGACACTTATATGTCTCCTCCCCTCAGTTTGTTGGGGAATGCCTCCAGCTACCAGAACGCTCAGTTGAGTACATTTGGGCTCAGGCACAACTTTCAGAAAGCCATCCAGTCATGGTCTCAAAATTGGAAGACATAAAGAATACACTAGTTTTCCTTTGAATGGTTGTTTCCAGCTATTAATTTCTTTACTGCATTGAAAAGCCCTGGACCGCCTTTTTCCTCCTCTCTCAAAAGAACATCCAGAACACAAATAAACAATTGTGTTTACAGGAATGTTTGTATGGGGAACAGGCCAAAGATCCATCCAGGTCAGGCATGTATCAAGTATAAAGTGTTTCTTAAGGGGAAAAGTATTAGAAGAGCATTAACTGTTAATTCAATGTGAAATGTTAAAAATTAAATTAAATTCTTGGATTCTGTTTCACAGCTGTATGAAGAGGTTCGAGTAAGCTTGGAGAACTGCATTGTAGAGTCAGACATAGACTGCTTCATTAGGACTAAAATGACAGGAACAGAACCTCCAGGTAATTATTCCTATTGGTCTTGTCAGATGAGTCACCCATTAGGCTGAGGCTGCAGTTGTGCAGTACATGTCCTTTGGAGGTGAAGCCAGCTGGAGGAGTTTCTGCTCCGGCTGTTCATTCCCACCCACCTCAGCTCACTTCCCCCTCACTGTGTTGCCATCGCTCCTTGTGTGGCTCTAAGTGGGATAGCTGAATGATCCAGGTTAAAAATAACCCTCCAAAAAAGAAAAAAAAAGTTGGTTTTGCTTTTCAAACAGGCTCATTTTACAGTACAGCTGAACTGACACCGCTAAGGAGGTGGCAAACTGCCTTGCAGAGACGGCAGCCTCAATTTCCTGCAGTGGTGACAAGTCAGAGCCAACTTAACGTCTAATTGCACCCTGGTGTCCCCTTGACAGAGATGCTGCCTCTTCATTTGCAGCACAGAGACGACCAGACTTTGTATTCTGTTTTGTTCTACCTGCCCAATGGGGAATAATGTCTTTTTTCCTCTCAGGAAGTTGTTTGTATAAGGGCAAGACCCTAGCTGGGGGAAATTTTGAATGAAATTGGCTTTGCTCCAGCACGCAGAAGCGATGTAAGGTTTGCAGACTCTGTCCATTCAAGCCAAAGCAGCCTTTTCATCGACTTCAATGATCAAAACCTCTGAGCTGAAATGGAGACTGGGACAGCAAATGCTACGAGCAGTTGTAAAATGAAAACATGCTGCTCCAGGGTAGGAGTTCTCCAAACACAGCACCAGAAAGGAGGCTATCTGATGTTTCACACAGCCAAATACAAACCATACCCTCTTACTTCAACAAGCAATAAAAGATATTTATAGACAGAGTGAATGCTTGCACCTCTGTGCAGCTGTTGCAGTAAAAGATTCACAGCTTTTGTAAAAGGAGAGAAAAATCCCTATTTCATCTCTTCATTACCTGATGATACATATCTGTGCTGAAAAGATCTCTTCCTCCATTCGTTTATTTTTTTAATCTGTGCACAGATACTGTTTCACTTCCACTCTCTGCTCTAATGCCATACCATTATGTCAAAGAGGAAATCCCCTTGGTACACCTTCAGCAGTATCAACAGAGCTTCTATTCAGAGTGGGGAATAAGCTATACTGGAATAAGAAAATTTTATACTGATAAAAACCTTCCATGCTCGGAGTCGTGTAGGTACAAAATATCAGCAGGAGGAACATCCTGTCCCAAGGGATAATTATCTTGTACAGGAACAGCTTACACCCCCCCTTTGATTTCATCACAGAGCTCAGAGCTGACAGCGATTACACCCTAGGAACTTCTTCAGCAGAGCTGGATGCTGCCACTAACACAGCACTGAGCTATCTGAGGGATGTTTTTCACTCAGCCTTTTGGTCATTACACCTATGATGATTAAGAATTGGGATTTGGGGAATTTTTATAAACGAATATATCGATACTGGTGCACTGAATGCCATTTTGCTGCTATAGTTTATTCTTCTTCACATGGGGGATTTCAATTCACTGATATAGGAGCATTTACTAAGGAAAAACCAACATTTTCATTGGCAGAGGGGAGAGCTGTGCCTTGCAACAGTGTGAAGCAACCTCTGTATACCAAGACATTTGTAATTATCACCTAGGGTTGGGGTTTTTTTGTTGTTGCTGGGTTTGGGTTTTTTTGCCTATGTGAGATTTCTCATTCTCCGGTCACCTAGGTAATTTTCTGCAAACAGCTCTTGGCTATGTCAGGACTCATTTCTAATACGAAATAGGTGGGAAAAACCCTTGAGAGCTCTATGAAAAGCAAAGAAACAACTGACTTGCTTTTTTGTTGGCTTTTTTTGCCACCTTCTAGAAGGCGATATGTTCTGCAAGTAACATCCTTGTATCTCCACAGCTCTGGCTAATGAGTTTGCACAATAGCACATGGTGAGCTTTATTATTTGCAAAATGCAGGAGGAAACCCATGTGTGGTTTTGCATTGTGTAGCAGGAGACTTTAATCCTGACCAAACCTTTTGGTTTCTTGATGCTATTCCTCACTCCCTTCTTCTAACTAATCTTACAATGCATTATAGACTAGAAACTATACCAAGGTCACAATCTAGAAAGGTAATAGGAGACCCTTAAATTGGTCAGAAAAGTCCCTAATTACCGAAAATCTTATTTGTAAGGATTCTTCACACTCATTAGTTGTATGTGCCTGCTCTGCTTATGACCTTGGCTGACCCAATGTGAGAATGTCAACACAACCTTTAGCCCAAGTCCAAAGTCTTTCTTAATTTGCTGGTATCAGAACTGAGATAATATGGTACCACAGACTTCACTCACTCATGTTTTTCTGGCTTTAACACAAAGAAGGCAGATTTTACCACTGGCTCTAAGCAACTACACTGGGAGCTGTGAGATGAAAAATGAATAAATCCATCTGTAACTATTTCATCTGTAAAGCTAGACTTGGAAATGGTCTCAATTTCATCCCTAATGACACCATAGGGGAGAGTGAAGGAACTGTAGCATAACTGTGTTTGAGAGAACAAAACCCAAATATCTCTGGGTAAACAGAAAATCAGGTCTCAGGAGGTAGATGGGGGAGATATGAAAGGTAGGGAGACATACAAGCACAGACCAGGAAATTGCTCACTATAGCTGCAGATAATAATGTTCAGAAATCGCCCCAGCTCTGACAAAAACTCCTGTCTCAATACATAAAAAAAAAAAAAAAAAAAACCCAAACCAAAACACACCGCAGCCAATTGTATCAAGAACACAGTCCTGGACTCACAATGAACACACTCTGCTCCCTTCAATCCTGAGCTTTAAGGCAACAGAGGAAACAGTCATCGAGGAAACTGCCTTCTTAATTAGGGCTAGCCACAGCTAGAACGGTTCTTCAGGACCTTGACTGTGTTTGTCTCAGGTCAAGCGTGCCTTTCTACCAAGGCCATATCTGCTTAAAATCACTTGAATGGCTTTTGTCCAGTCCCCAGGTCCCCCTCAACTGCTTCAGCCACATTACAGGTGTGTGTTGCAGTTTGCTCCAGTAGCCCACGATGGTTACAAGATCTCATTTTTATTGCCCTGTTGCAGATGCAATAGGATACGAGAACTACTACAGCAGAGAACAAAGGAGAAGCAACAGCAACCCAACCCAGTCTTGTGGGATGATGAAGAGGTGAGTGGCAAACCTTGGTTCCCAGAATAGGTGTCTCTCCATATGAACAGCAATGTATGATGATACAAAACAGGACCTGGAAAGCCAAATAACTTGGCAGAAGAAGCAAACCTATTAAAACTAGAGTCAGAGCAATTTTGCCATGGCCTAGCAGGAAGAGCAACAGGGGACGAGTTCATAAAACAATTAGCTGGCCAGCAATGGACAGCATTCACTTATTTCCTCTTTCGTAGTGAGTCATGGCACATCGCAACAAAACCACTTTGTTCAAGGGAGGGCAAAGGTGAATCTTGCTGGGAGCAAAGGCTGGAGAGAGTGTCTTTTTCAGCAATACCTCCTGGCTTACTGCACTGCCCAGCTAAGCAGAACAAAGAGCTGCTCTCTGTATTTAGACCAAAGGAAAAAACACTTAGTGGAATAACTGTGATGATTAGGGAGGTGATTTTTCTTTTTATGATCCATTTATGCTGGTAAATGCTGTAACATGGATGCCATTATATCAGCAGAAGAGCACGGTAGATCTATTGGTTTAAATATTTTGTACTAAAATGGCTAATTCACAGTGGGAATAGTGTCATATTTAAAGCAGAAGAGCTTTATATTTTGACAAGCCTTATTACATGGCAAAGACAAGGAGAGAGCTGTGATCTCCCATTTAAAATGTGGCCCAGGCTTGTTAGTGAGCTGATAAGGTTTATACACAATACTTTGTTTTTCAGCCGGAAAACAGTTCGTCTATAATAATGAATTCTAATGCTGTATCCTATACAGTTACGGAAGACAATTGTACAGTCATTTAGCATACAACCGTGCTCTGCATGGGCAAGCAGCCTAGAGGGACTCAGTCTGAGTTTTTCAGAAACTGTTGAGCTTGGATGTCCATTTTCCAGAAACAGAGTGTTTACCAGCTGAAAAATCAGACCCTTTACATATGCCTTAAGCATGCAATGCTACTTCTATCTATGCTTGAGAATCTTAATCCATATTCTCACTTTACTTAGTTTCCAGTACCCAGCTGTGATACAGAAAATAAATAGGGATAGATTAAAAAAAAAAAAAAAAAATCACTTAAACTCAGTTTTTAGAAAGGCTCGTTATATAAGCTTTGTATTTTAAATTGTATCAGTTTTCCTTAAAAACAAAGAAATGGTAATCTCTTATAACTGATATTTATCAAATTAATATTGTGAAATAATCAGAGTTTTGCACCATGAGACTTTCAATCAATAACAAAATACTATCTGATGCATTTTATGCACAATTTAGTGATGGCTGATGGTTCAGTATTCTGCTGCATTTTTTAAAATATATTTTTAACTGAAGATAAATATATCTACAGTATAAATAAAAACAGACAGCCACAGGAAGAGGTGACATCTACCCACTGCTGCAGCAGATGGAGGGAAGGTTGAGTCAGACAGCTGAGACGAAGGAATGCTCATACCCAGTCCTGTTCACTCATTTTGTCATTGGATCCTCTTGGTTCTGCAGATTCTCTGGACTACTGCATGGAAGCAGCAGAAACAACAACATGGAAAGTGCCACTCCTTCAGCCCCCCCTCTTGGTATGCCTCTTCACGAAATAAGTTTACCAGATGTGTTTGTTTTAGATCACGTTGCTAAATCAAGCTTGGACATGGAGCAGAAATGGAACAGTAGATATTCTTATGTTGGCAGTCAAGAGTAGTCAGGAAACTAATTTAGCTTGGATGCGTATTAAGCAAATTTCCCAGGTTAAAGTGCCAAATAATCCATATGATCTTCAAAACCTCTGTCTAGGCAACAGGGAACTCACATTCAGAACACCATAGTCTGACTCAGATAACAGTTTTCTCCTAAGGTAGAATATACTACTGCTAAGAAGCCCAAGAGAATACCTGAAGTTTTTAACAGACCAGGTTCATGCCTTATGAATGCAAATATCCATCTTGTTTCACAGTTACACTGCCTTATTGTAACCCTTGCAACTAGACATTTATCAGATGACATTTAAAACATAGTATGTTTATGTAGAAAGTAACAGCTTATGATGTTTTATTGGTTTGATTTAAAACAAAACCATTTTAACTGTGATTCTTGCCTAAAGAAAAGAAAAAGCTGTTTTAGAACAGCTTTAGAACATACCCAAACCAATTTCCTTTGCCAGGCCTGCCTGCTTGGGCATCCAGAAATGAAGCCCAGACTGTCTTAACTGGATGCATTCGGTGGTCAGCCAGGGGAGATTCTCCAGTGCTGCCAAACCCCAGCTGGGCCTGCCAGGCACAAGCTTGGGCTTGGGCACATGTAGAGCAATGCAGCGTTACGCAGCTGAGGGTAGTCACTCCTGAATTTCCTTAGGCTGGGGACAAGAGGGAAGAGGGGTCCCTGGACAGGACCGTCAGGGCT
>NW_009260435.1:3257203-3263535 GCF_000687185.1 Egretta garzetta | reverse complement strand
CCCTGGACAAGATCCTCAGGAATGGCAAATGCTCTCTCCAAACAGCTTTTTCAACTGCTCCCATGCTTGTCTTTCAAAATCTGAAAAGTCAAGGAGCCGAGAGTGCTCCTTAGAGCAGCACAACTAAACCAGGGGTTGACTGTGGGAAGGTACAGGCACCCCAGCCGCTCTGTGCGCTGTCGGAGCGCTATCATCCCACCAAAGAGTCATACGTGGAAACTTCTGCTCACCTCAATGGCAGGGGAAGCTCCCACGCAGAAGTTGTCAAGGAATAAGAGGTTTCGCTAATTATGACAAGCTGGATTAAAACAACATCTTCCAAATATGTATGTCAGCGTCAAACAGCTATCTGGGAACTATGGAAAGTACTCCAAAATGTCCAGTGACCCATTGGCACAATATTTCCCATTTTTCTCAAGGGAAAAAGAAAAGTGCTATGTGAGTCACTGAACTGATAGAATTCTATACCACCAGTAGCAATCATTTTAAACCAGTTTAATCACAACATTTCCCTCTTTGGACCACATGGATTGTGCTTTAGCAGGGTAAACATTTTTCCCAACCTGGATGAGGCTAAGGCTAGTTTCTGACCTCCCACAAAGTTCAATGGGTGTATTATCATCTAATCAATGGAGGACAGTTTTTGTGCAAGACTACCTACAGTTCACAGCAGCTTTTCTATACATGTACATCTCCAGACAGAGAGAGAACAGAAACCCTTGTATTTGTGAACTCTTGCATATGATCCCATGCATTTATGAGCAACTGAACTCTTTGTTTCTGTGTGTGGTTTGTTTTGGTTTTTGCTTTTTTTTCCCCTAACAGAGAAAACAGACGGAGTCTATGCATCCATTTTTGCAAATGAACAAGCTGGAATCACATCATCACAGGACTACAGAGTACTTTATGACTACACAGCCCAGGTAACAAAAGGTTTCAAAATAAATATTTCATAGTGTCAGATTTAAAATAGATTATGTTGATCCAAACATTTTGAAAGTGGGAGGTGTTATCTTCACTTTACAGCCAGGGACACTTAGAGAATCATTGGTCAAGGTCACACATAGAAGCCAGGAATCCCAACTGCCAGTTCTTGATGCACATCACTAGACTGCACTGCCTCAAGATGAAACAATTACATTTGTTGCAAGTGATTACGCATTAGCATGCTATACCCCTCCTAAATTAGCGCTAAGCTGTTACAACCTCCTTCTAGAGATACAGGAGACTGCAAACACAAGGAAAACTTTATTTTTTGGGGGGATGATGGCTAAGTATGCAGTATTGTGCATTGTGAAGTCACATCTCTTGTGAAATGTTCTACTAGGAAAAATGGCTACAGATTCCTTGTGTAAGAATACATGAAACAAACTCTTCCCCCTTTGATCTCATTTATCATCCTGAGAGTCCTGCTCCAGTTTAATACACTGGCTTCAACTGAGGTGCTCTCCATGCTGGAGAGGACTGAATCCCCATAAATGACGCTGTTTCCCTGTACTTCCGTGTTGCAAGTTGCAGGATTACAGTGGATGTGGTCCATGTACTAAAAGATTGTTATAAAGAGCAACCTGCATCCTTAACTGCTGATATGGAACTCTCACTCGTTTCAGACCTATGTAGGCATAGCACCATTAGTAAAGGGTTATGAATGTTTTCTTATTCAGATGGACCCCAGACCCTTTTAGACTCTTGCTAAACCATTAGCCTCCCCTCATGGGACTTTCATAATTTAATTACATGTCAGGTTAAAGGTTCCTTTTATTAGCTTTAGATTAGCAGAAGCAGCAGTGTCCAGGAGATCTTATATTACAGTGCAGAGCAACTCTCACACCAAAGGACCTCCCAACAATAGCCAACACTGAAGAAATGATGGCATGTGACAAAATCAGATAGCCAGATAAATTATGAGAACACAGAAAGGATTGGAAAGGAGAACTTTCTCTTAGGTACAACAACATTCTGACACCTCTTATTATATGTTCTTTATATTGCATTGTTTTAAAGCCTCTTTTATTACTTGCCTGAAATTTCACCCAAGCACAGCTGAAAGTACCTCACTATCAATGGCAGTTCCACTGAGGAGACTGCTGGATCCCTTTGTCAGATCCTTGCTCTGGGAGTTGCCTTAAAAATATGACACACACAGATTTTCCCTGCTGAGAAAAGAGCCTGTTACTATTTTCTATATATTGTATATCGAGGCCTCTCACTTTTTGAGTCCATTCTTAACCTCTCAGGTACATGAAATTTAGATTTAGCTGATGCATCAAACTTATCTGGAAGCCTCTACTACCCTGTTTTCTATTTTACTACATTGTGGGTAGCACAGTGATTTCCTATGTAAAACAGGACAGCACCACTGAATGAACTGATAGCCTCCAGAGTGCTCAGCCATAGCTTACTTGCAACTACTCCATTTGTCTTGAAGATAAAAGTTACCTATCTCAGGAAGAGTCGCTGTACCCCCACCGGCCACCGCTTTTCCGTATTAAAAGAACATAGAGACCTATTTAAGGCCTGGATTAGTAGAGACACTGTTTTTACCTCCCTTGGGAGCTAAGCTGTGCACTGTTTTATTTAGCAACGCCTGCAGACTACGACTATGGTTAGCTGGTTTAGAACAGTTGTATTTAACCCTTTCTGGCCTTCCCCAATGATATAACAGTCAGGTTGCTCAGGAGGAGACACCATGGAGACTGGGGCAACTTGAGGATTTTACGGAAATAGCCAGCTCAGTAAGTGCTTAATCCCTCATTGTCTGTTATCTGAGGCTCATTCCCAACCCAAAGGACACTGGCAGACTGTTGATGAAAAGCAGGGTAAAAATAAAACCAACCCACCAGATACTTGCTTGGGCCCTCCTGTGCTCTCAGGCTAACCACATTTCCTTTCTCTGTCTCCTTTCAGAACATGGATGAACTGGACATCAGTGAAGGTGACATTGTAGTTGTCATTGAAGAAAACGAGGATGGCTGGTGGACAGCAGAAAGGAATGGGCAGCGAGGCTTTGTGCCAGGGTCTTATCTCAAAAAGCTTTGATGAAAACAAGCCCCAGTCCTCAGCCTTTAAAAATATTACTGAAAACAAGCAGCACACAAGGTCTGCTTCAGCTGACCAAGGGCAACCCATAATACTGTCTTCTACAATTACCAGTCAGGAAATAACCAACCGACCATGCTTTCCTCTTCCTTCCTCCTGCCCCATCCCAGAACCTCCTACTACACTGTCTGCAAAAACCATCTTCACCTCAGAGAGATTAGGACTTGTGTTTCTTGCCAGAGTTCTTCCTACCCTCAGCACACTGTGCTGCCATCAGTGCTGCAAAGCTTGGCAAATCTGGGAGGAAAATCCTGTCCAGAACTTAACTGCACTAAAGAAAAAAGATCAAGGAAGCAAGTGCTGTTCTGCAGGATGGAGGACCACCTCCAGCCGGTCTGTGAGACACCCTCATGGTCACAGCAGCCATGTTCTCTTCCATGGATCCCTTCCTCTCAGTGCACAGGCCATGCAAGTATTTTTGACAGCAAAAAGCACACTCAGAAAGCAGATAGCTTTGATGTCACAGGGTCTTAGCTGTACAAAGCAAGGAAGAAGCTCTCTTTTTTTTAACAGCCCCCTTTCAAGTTCCCCTTTCAGCATGTGGCTAACCAGAGAGAAAGGTGGTGAACCCTCCACTGTTCTTTATCAGAGTCACTGATGAAAATACGAAAAACAATGAATGCAGCTAGAGAGGAGCACCTGAAGGACCAAGACACATCAGTAGTAAGAAAACATAAGGCACTCCCCGTTATGGCCATCTCCTAGTACAATGAAATCCATGCTATCCATGGCTCTGCTTTGCACTGGATTCTGGAGCAGCATAATAGGACAGATGATGAGCCCAAGGCTTGCTTTTGCCTTGGTTGGATGGTTTCCCTGACACCTCCCTGGGATTTTTCATGTTTAAAAAACCAACAAAAAACCCAACAAATAAGCAAAGCCTCCAGCAGGGCTGCACTGCCCTGATCCCTCTCCTCTGAGCACAAGAGATAAGAGCCAATTACCTCCTCACACAATCTGCATACCCATGTCATCAGTGCATTCTCCTTTCAACTCCTCTGTCCACCTGGCTGATCCTCTCCTCCTCTTCTGCCCACAGGCTTTTCTGCCACTGGCTGCTATCTACAGCCTCTACACCTCTGGGATTGCTGGCATAGATGTGCCCTGGTTCCTTTCCAGGCACTTTTAATGTGCTTGTTCTTCAACGAACCCTCTTCAGACAAGTCACACTGTGCAGGTTCACTGTATTCTACAGACTTCAGCTCTATCAGTCTTTCTGTTCAGTATTTAAGAATGTTTCCAACTGCCACTGTACTTACCAAGGGATCGATAGATACTTTCTGCTACTCCTCCCTTTTAAGTATTTCAAGATGGTTAAAAAAAAAAAAAAAAAAATTTCAGTGATTTAATCTGAAGCAGAGTGCGCTATTTCTGGGGGCAGAATGACATTGTTTGCCAAGGGTTTGGGTCTTAAAACTGAACTGAGCCAATGAAAATGAATCAAATTGCTACCCAAAAGGCACAGAGCAGGGAAGAACTGTTAACTAAGACACAGCAGGAAAGACAAAGAGAAATCCAGGCAGAAGAAAAAGCCACTATGGTCAATGCAATTATTCCCTAAATGAAACAGAAAGAAGGTCAGAGGCATTTGCAGTACCTTATTCTAATTTCTTGCTTTAAGAATGGAATAAAAGTTGCTGCAGGCCCTTTTTCTTTAGTTCCCTGCACAGGCACAATTGTCCTTCCCACACTTCCCTGAGTTATTATGCAGCACATCTGCATCAGTGCTGAAGGGCTCTTAGTACCTCACATTAGCACAGGCTCAGAGGAACCTGAATGGCATTTAAGGCACTAGGTTACAAGAAGAGTAGTGCTGGTTCAGGCTGAGGATGTTAATGACAGGTTTCCCTGACCATGTCTGAATTCAACAGTGATAGAAAGATTGTCCACAACAGCCTTCCACCAGACCACCGCACTGTCAATGGTAGCTGTCAGAGACAACTACAACATCGCTCGTTATGTACAGCATGAGAGGAAACCTAAAGTTTGAGATATTTAATATATTTGCTTCTTGAACACTCAAATCTTCTACAAAGAGAACTGTAATAAACCAACAAATACTTAAATAAATTTAGGTAGGTATTTTGCAGATTATCTTAATTAAAGAGAAAAAAATAAACGACTGAGATGCATCTCCTCTAATTCTGGGTGATACACGGATTTTGCTAAGAGTCTTCACTTCTCTGGGGGCCCAGCCAGCCTCACACAAGACACTGCAGTCCCCAGTTCTGGTTACCCTGAAATTGTGTTACAGACTGTCTTTGCTTCCATGTACCACACCGTCTACATTGCTGCCAGATAGGTCGTGGAATAGTCACTGCATCAAATAATTTCATATTTTTGCAGCTGAACTCGGGAAACTGGTTTCCTTTTTACCTCTCTCTTCTTCTGTCAAGTAAATATTGCTGTAAGTGCAAAATCTACCCAGTATCTTAGCACTCGGGTCCCACAGGCTAATTCCAGACTGTTTAGGAAATGAAAAAGCAGCAGCAATGTTTTCTCATGATTCCTCTGCTTTACATTGAAGAATGTGGCTGATAAGTAGTTACCAAGCCATATCTAGGCAGTTTGCCCTATCGGTGTGGCAGCACTTGTCAGAAATAGAACAGAGATATCAAGAAATACCCACGCCCACTGAATATACCCACATTTTAGCTGTCACCCACCCTCCTGTCAGGAGGAAAAGCAGGAAGGTCAAATGTAGGTTACTGCCTTAATACTATTGCTTTTATAAGTTTCCTTTCCAGTTTGGTAACACTTGAGCAACAAAACTGATGCATTGAAGTAATCATTTAATTTTCAGGTAAGATGGGAAACTGAAATAGGCCCTTTCCAGTGGGAGGCATTCTTAAACTAAACTGCAACATTTTTGGTTTAATTTCTTTGTGGACATACACTTCTGATAAGCCTCCGTTTTCATTTTGACTACCATTTTTTGGCAAGAAGGTGCCAAGCAACATGCAGGGACAAAGCAACAGCGGAAAACAAAGTCGAGTGTTTGTCACGTTAACTCCTATTTCATATACACTCCCAATAAGCAGGCCACCTCTTTTCTGACACTGCTAGCGCTCTGGGTGGGTTCACACACAAGAAGCTGGCCCCAGAGAGCAAGGAACATGCTTTTGCCAGTTGCTCTGCAAGGGGGGGAACATAATTACCTACCTACAGCCTGTGGCTAATATGTATAAACAGACAAACTAATTACAGAGACGCAACCACAATCTCACTCCCCC
>NW_009260435.1:3246077-3256615 GCF_000687185.1 Egretta garzetta | reverse complement strand
CGACTGATGCCCAGCCCGTCCCAAGCCGCAAGCAGTCCCCGAGCCGCGAGCAGTCCCCGAGCCCCGAGCAGTCTCCCCGCGACCGACCGACTGAACTAACCGCCCCCCCCCCAAGCATGACGTTCTATGGTATGGAATAGCTCTTTGGTCAGTTTGGGTTAGCTGTGCTAGCTGTGCTGTACTCCCAGCTTGTTATGTACCTGGGCAAGCAGGAGAAGCTCAAAAAGTCCTTGAGTAGTCTGAGCACTACTTGGCAACAGCTGAAAACATCAGTGTGTTATCAACATTCTTCTGGTACTAAATCCAAAACACAGCACTATGCTAGCTACTATGAAGAAAATTAGCTCTATCCCAGCCGAAACCAGGACATGTGGCTAATATGTATATACAAACAAACTAATTACAGAGCAGTTACAATAATGTTACCAACTGTTTTTGACTTGGCACTGCAGGTCTTGAGTTTGCACAACAAACAGCAAGTATTTCATGCTGAACAATTTCAGACCTGTAACTGTTAACTCTAGAAATTTTGACTAGGCCATAAGAAATAGGCATTGCCTATCCATTAAATATGAGCATCAAGAAAGACTGGGAGTCATTTCCCTCACAAACCACAAGAGAATAGAAAGGGACTGAGATTGACACTTGCTCCTCTTCTAGATGGATTTGGGATTTGAGGAACATGGCCATGAGATTGCTATGAAGAAGTGTAGTGGTAATCTGTTCTATTATTCCTTTAACCACAACAAGAATTCAGAGGTTGGAAGTAGGCAATCCGGCCCAACAGTACCCTTAAACCAATCTCAGATATGCACACTATTCTCTTTTACCATGTTATTATTAATTAAGGTGAAGAACAGGAAAACCTGTTTAAAAAAACCCAAAAACCCCATTTAACCAACAACCATACGCAATTAAGAAATGTCTACAAGAGCAGCGTGAAGCCCATCTCTGCACAGCACAGATTTCAGCTGCTGCATATGGCATTAAGGGCCCACAAACCAGTAGTGAAACTTGGTCAAACAAAGTAGCATCAGACTGGAAACAAGAGAGATCTAGGCGACCCTGCTCTAGGACAGCCAACAGTGCTTAACCAGAAAGAAAGGACCTCCTGCCAAGCCCACAGGTCCGTTGATACCGACAGCTAGCTTCCAGCATTTTTTACAACTAGTCAGCTGAAAGGAAGAAATCAACCCCTTTACAGCTAAGCAGTCAGCAACAGCAGGAGCACAGCAGCTGTTCAAGGTTTGAAGTGTTTGCCACCTCCTTGAGGACCGTAGCTTGAACTCTGTATTACGAATAACCCTGGTGTACTTCAGCCAAAGTGTTGACAGATCATATACATAAGACGTAAAGAGTAGCAACTGTTACCTTGGATTCCTTCTTGTCTTGCTTCTTCAAGAGGTGCATCTGAGGTCTGAGTCTTCTTTCCAGAGGTTATTTTCCAGGCAAAGACTCCCGATTGCAGTTCAGACTTCACTGATTACTGACTGCAGTTTAAGTGGAAGCACACAGATGCCAAGAGGAGATTCATTACAAGCCAGGCATCAGGTGGTATCTAACAGGAGCCTGGCTGGGCATTAAGAAACATCTAACCTAAGTGCTGGTGGCTAAATAATACACTTTCTTCACTGGTACTATGTAACCTCTTGGCTGCATCATTGCTAGCTGGCTTAACTGTGCAGGCTTAGAGAGCCCAGGGGACTCTACATCAGTACTGTACAGTTTGCTGCACTGAAAGGTCACTGTTAACCTTCAGTGTGACTGGCAACAACTCCGCACAGGATAAGACCAACTGCAAAGGCCTGAAAACCAGCCTCTGCTGCTCAATACCATCTCTTTTCCCTTGCTTTGCTGTTCTGCAGCTTGCAGGGCTGGGGCACTGAAAGCAAGGGCAGTTAGCCGTGCAGCTACTTCGTGTGTCCTCCAACAGAAACTACGCTCACTGCTAGTGAGCAAGGAGAGCAGGAAGGTGCCCTTAACTTGGTCTTCACCATGAGACACAACCAAGTGGCCAACCCCCTAAAGTAAAGCAGAGTTGGCTGTTACAAAACTGAACTAAAAACAGCATTAGGGTCAGTCACTACCATCCACCAGCAGCATCTACCAGCTTCCTAAATTAATGACAGCATCCATCACAGGTGTTTCTATAGTGCAGCTGTGATGTGTTGGGCATGCTCACTGTAGCTGAGGCTAAAGGAGAGAGAATAGCTGGGGTTTGGCTTCCCAGTGAAGAAGATAAAGTTGTGTTGCTAGGTCACATCAGGCTTCTGGAAAGTAAAATGCTGCCAGGGGCCTGTAGGGGCTGATGGACTGACTTTTGTAGGGGAAAGGATGCTTGTGTAGAGTAACCAGATTTAGGAAAAAGAACAGGAATTTGTGTCCTGCCTGTGACTAGGTTATTAACAAAATGAAGACACCCCATCTACTGAGAGAAAGCAGAGACGGCAAAGAACTTTTAGCCAAACTGTTAGCCATTATCTATTCTTTGTTAGCAATTACCTAATTTCAGTGGCCAGCTCACATTCTGGATGTGGGTAGCTCAGAGCCACAGTTATCTCCGGATTTGTGCACTACCGGACACCATGCAAATTTGATCTGTTTCCATCAAATTAGCCAGTGCACATGGTACAGTGCTCATCTTGCCCTTCTACCAGCTGTTAAAGTACAGCTGACACCTGATCTGGCACACAGCCGCTTGGTGCAACATTAAGAGCGCATTTACAGCCTATCGCTGCTGCGTGCCATATGGCTGTGGCATTTCTGTCTGACACAAGGGCCCAAAAGGCAGATTCACTGCGGTGGTGTATTCTGCCCGAAAGCACAGACTAAATCTTGCTTTTAGGTATAAAACTCTAATAGAAATCACTGAGACGTCCTAGCAAAATCAGGCTCAAAGTCCCTGAAATTCCTAGGAGGACAGACAAAATCCTCCAAAACCACCAGGCAAACAGAACTGGGCTTAGAACGTAGCTACTGGTTTATAGACAAGGATTTCCATGTACCACCTTAAGGATAAAAGAGGGTACAAAAACAACTGGGAGGGGAGGCAAGAAGAGGGAACAGATATCCTAAGAGGTTCTTTGAAATCAGAAGGAATTTTACTTACCAGATCTAAAAGAGCCAGTGTTATACAGATTTGAAAACGTAAAATAGCACATAAAATCCCAGTTTTGCTGCCCCTCCCATAGTTCAACTAAACCACCATATCAAGGGCAGACATATGGAGAAGTAACCAGCAAGGCTGAACGAACTATAACTGCATCAGTAGTGCTTTGACTTAAATTCTCTTTGACTTCAAAATTCTGGCATTCGCTGCAGCCCGTGCTTCAGGGTAAATGGACACACAGTACAGCTAAAGAAATTCTAGTGGGAACTTGAATGAAATTTCCTGTGTGTGATTACACACTTGGATTGTTCAAGGAGCCCTTTAATAAAAAAGTGACTTTGTGAAGCAAAGGTATGACTTCTCCAAAGTCATACCTCATACCTCAGTTTCCCCATGCATCATAAAGCACTTTGACATCATGAGCCAAAAATCCTTCCGGCACGCTAGATATTTTTGTGATTGCTCAATCCCGGACCCAGTCTATACAAGCTAGGTTGGGTGGTCAGATCAATATTTGCAATGGAAAATCTTGCACAAAAGGACAAATTATATTGTGTACACAGTGCTGTTGCTTGTTTTGTAATATGACTGGATAGCTCTCAGGAAAGGGGTTGCAGACATGAGATAACACTCACACCCAAATCAGGGAGCGTGTGTGGGAGTTTAGTACATTCACTTCCACTTTGCAAGGGTACAAATGCTCAACAGCTGCATCTAAGGAAGAATTGTTCTGAAATTTTAAGCCTAAAACAGTCCATGGAGGAACTTCTTGGGAAACTGGTGAACTTTAACCTTCCCAGGATAAGAATGTTAACGTAAGTGTGAATGGGAAAGCTTTCAATGCACTGAGAGACATGAGAAATGCTTTGTCTTTAGAGAAGAGCTGCACAGCCCTTCTTGTGTCTGAACCCCTTGTGAGGAAGGGAGACATAAGCAACAGTGACTTTGTTCTGCTAAGTGGCAGCTAAAGGTTTTTCTACGGTCACTGCCCAATTCAGCAGCCATGGAGGGATTCAAAACCAAAGAGAAACTCTTATTTTAGGGATAGAAGGGATCCTGAGAAATGCATCCTCCCTGCTCCACAGGGTCCTGTACCAGCTTTTTTAACCAGAGTGCTTATGAGCACAGGCTCTAAATTTAACTTATGTTTGCTCAGTCTGTGGACTGTATTCTCAATGCACCATTTTTTGATGCCGACATCTTTGTTTCCCACCCATGTATACTAACACTGCCAAGCTACAATGGTAGGTTTAAGCTTTTAAAGTGGATATTGTATTCAAAGCGCAAGAGCCCTTTATAGAGTGCTGGACTATTAGCAACAAGCATGCTTCCCAAGGATGGGGCATTCTCCAAGTCCCAGAAGTGACAGGAGTACCTAGTTCTATAGTACGTACAGGACTTAACAAAGCAATTTTTGCCAAAGATGACTTATCCTTCTCTTACTCTTAGTTGAGAGCATACGAACACTACCTGTTTACTTGATTTGCTGGCAGTCTCATTCAGGGTAAAGCATGACTTAATTTTATATCTTACTGCTTCCTTTGTGCAAGTGGGAGAAAACTGTCAGAACCTTGTTCAAAAGCAGATTTCTAGACCAATTCCTACTTTGGCCTACAAACAGACTACTTTTGCATGCAAGGCCTCCTAGATGCTCCCCAACCCCCCAAATGTCAGTGCTTTGCTTAAGAATTTTATTTGGATGAAGGAAATTAATTCCAGTTCTTCAGTCACAGCCTGACACTAGCAAAGGCCCAACACTGCAGTTATTCTGCAAAAACCTAAAGTTATTCTTTGAAATGGGGCAGCAGCCCATTTGGTGAAAGGGGCTATTGCCTGAAGCACCACACATCCAAGATGAAAGCAAAGCTGTCCGTTCTCTGGAGTGACAACTGGAATAGCTCTGTGGCCCCACACTGCTGTGGCTCACCAGTTACCAGTAATAACCCATGTTTTTAGGGTTATTACTTTGAAGGAGTTTCAACTCAAAAGCGTGATCATTCAGGATCATGAGAAGCAGGTGAGTGCAAAAAGAAAAAGTATTGTCTATTGCATAGCAACAAAAAAATTGAAACTTTGCAAAAGTGCTTCTTTGCTTGCTCCAGCAGGATCAGTAAGTGAGTCTCAGGTCACCAGACTTGAGTTCTGATAATATCTCATTTGCGTGGTTAAAGTTCATGTCCAGGTTTGGTCTACAAAACTTGGCCATGCTTTCAGGTTATGGGTAAACTGTACTTGATGTTCATCTGCAGTGTAAATACTGCCCACGACATACAGCTGAACAGCTATCCTGTAGTCTAGACATGGAGGGAAACAACACTTGCCACCAGGCACAGATCCATCAGGTATTATTGTAGTCACAGCAAAGACTAAGTCAAAGGTATATGCTGCGACTAAATAGGCGCCATGAAACCAAAACTTGCATCATAAAGGCAAATGTCATAATGAGGAAGTAAAGAAATAGGTGAGCAAACTTTACATCTCATGTTTACCCCTGCTACCCTAGGCCATTAAACCTGCCCAGGGTATAACACACAGCCAAGGAGCAGCTGCACAGCTGTGCTTCCCCAGCACTTCCTTCTCTTCAGCCTAGTAACAAGTAGCCTGTGATTAGCCTTATTTTTTGAGCACTAATCCTTGTGATGTGCTATACAGAAGGAAATATGACTTGTTGCAGGACTACATTGCAGATACTCCTCTCACCTGGAAGTAGGAGAGAAGGGCAAAGTTTACACCTGCTGCTATGTAGGGCACAGGCAAACTGACACTGCCCCATCAAGATCAGATCAACCTAGGCTTCCAAAAAGCAGCAGCAACAATGTAATTCTGGTACATGCCACTGATTTTGCTCTCTCCTAGTCAGTCCCAATACTGAACAGTATAATCAAAACAGAGACAGACAAACAGCAAATCCAAGAAAGATAGCCCTGCAACAGAAATGGAAGACCAGTGCTGATGCAGTCTAGAAATACAAGAATGACGTGTAACAGTGGGAAACAGGCTAAGAGTGCCAGCATCTTACCACCCAACAGCCATGCACGGCCTGTAGCAACCAACAAATACTGTTGCTACTTTATAGGTCACTGCATCAAATTTAGCAGTTTGGCAGTCAGGGGAAGCTCTGCACTAGCACCGGTTTCGATGTAGCATAGATGTCAGTTTGCTCTCTTGCTTTTTAGCAACATCCCAAGTATACATCATGCTTTAAAAGATGCTGCCCCCAAAAGACCTTTCCATCTACTCAGTGCAGCTCCAGAGCAAACGGATCAGCTACGAGAAGGTGCAGAGATCAGCAAGGAAAATATTAGCAAGATGAGTTTTTAAAAAAAAAAGGATGTGGAAGTAGCCTTATTATACGCAGAAAGGGCAGCTGCTCCAATCAATGAGGGTGGCACCAGACAGCAAAAACTGAAAAATGCCCTTTAGAGGCTCGGGTGGCAGTCTGCTAAGCATTGCATTCATCCAAGTATGTGCTTATACTACCGGATATAGCACACAAGAAAACCTAAGATCCTCTGCACTTAGAGACTTCTATTGCATTTCAGTGGGATTTATCTCAGGCCTAAGATTAAGTCAGTTACAAGACCCACTAACTCCGTATTGTGGAGGCTATCACTACCACTATTATCACAAGTACTTATCTCAAATATCATCTGAAACTCCAAGTACTGAAAAATCTCATGAGCTGTCCTTTCTATCAAGAGAGATTTTTACTAGCTTTGTTAAATTGAGCTTGTTAGACTGCTTCCCCCCCGTTTAATAAGGCAAATACACAGCTGATCATGCCTTACTAGACTATAGCCTGAGATTCTCAAATTCTCATGAGCCTCATATTAGGCTGCTGAAAGGCAGTAAAGCGCAGTACTTGCACTGCAATGTACTTAGAAGTAATTGTAATAGCGGCAAGAAGCAGCAAAGCTCAATTAAAAAAAAAAAACAAACCCTTAAGGCAACTCTAATCCCATGTATTAAAAAGCTCTGGATGAGGTCAGGCTCACTGCTGCAGGCAAGCTACGTGCTTGCGTGCTCCACGTAGCATACACATCTTCAATCATTCTTTGAATAATTTCCTCTGCAGTCTGCACTGAGACCTCATTGCCTCTTCAGCAGAAGGCACCAGACCCAGGTGGTTTGGATGAGCAGCCACTTCAGCTGTGCAGCTAGGGTGAAGTAAACATACTGCTAGCTGTTTGAAGCTGGAAATTGAAGTACTGTCAAGCAACACACAGAACATATCCAACCACCCTTAAATACAAACACAAACCTTTCTCCCTCCCCAAATCACCTGGTGTTGTGAGTATTAACAGCTCCACTGGCTGAAGTAAGTCAAAATAGTCACTGCTGAAACCTGACTAGACTTCATCGATAGCATTACCAGCATTTGACAGCTTAGTGAAACACGAAAATCTAATCAATGTACTACAGTGTAACCAGTCCTAGAGAGCTTGTATCAGCCTATCAACAGTTCAACAGTAACAGCTAGAAAAACAACTAGCAACTAAAAATGGACTAGAGGAAAGCAAAACTCTTCCATCTTACACAAGTTTTTAGTTTTTTCTTGTTTTATTTTTTGTGTCATTCATTATGACAAAGAAGTCCACACTGGAAAACACTGCTTTGCATATTTACAGGAGCCTGAGTATATTATATTATTATTATATTATTATATATATTATATTATTGTATAACTTCATTTAAGAGGAAGGAGTCTCAATATAGGTAACTTAAAAGCAGAAAAGCTGCTTGTCAGAGTATTACTTGATATGACAGGCCCATGCTGTTCAGAATTTTCCACTGCTCCTTAATACCAACGTGCTTCCTTGCTCAACAGCAAAAAACCACTCTGAACTTAAAAAAGGAATCTCATTGCAATGCAAACCTTCTGACTCAGATAAGGAAAAATCTAAGATGCAAACCTTGCTTAGACTGTTCGGTAGTGAGTGAAGCAGAAAGGCATATGGCTTCACCGGCTTGCTAGAAGAGAAACAGTTTGTAATAGCACCCTCTTTTACCCGCAGGAAAGAATTCTAGTCTTCTGCTGTCATTTTTCTTAGCAGATGAATAGTTTGTTAAGAGCAGTTTTATTAACAATAGCAGGCAACCTGGATCCAGCATACATGGGAATTTCGTCAGAAGACTAATAAATTAAGAAGCTCTTCTCAGACACGAAACAGGCTTTTGGAAATGCATGTACTTCAGTTAGAGGAGAAATCTCTTTAGGTAAAAGCAAGAAATACTGTTCACAGGGACAGCTAGAAGCTCAGCATATCAAGACATGTTTTAATATTAGTGTTTTAATATATCACAATGGAATAAGTTCTTTCTGTATATTCACTCAAACATAGTGCTGTTCTACTACAGGTACAGAAGCCACAATTTCCATTGAAATGGGTACACAGAACAGCACTTCCAAGAATGGGTGCAAACTACAACTGCGTTTTTTTGATTTATAATGCACAGTAACAGTATCCCCTTGACAAGCAGAACCACCTGTTTTGCTTTCATTGTTTAAAGCTTGTAACAGAACAGATGTATATGGACTACAGTTAGATAAGCCTCACATTCGTCATCTGCCTTTAATATTAAACTGTCTCCTTTTCAATAGGAGTCAGGATTAAGAAATTCTTCTCCAGGGTTATACCGGGACCGAAGACAGAATTTCAGAAGCCTGCCAGATCAGCTTGCAGTTCTGGAATTCTAAGCAAAAGGGCTTTTAGTACTATGGTAATATCCAACGCTAACCAAGCTATACTAATCAAACTATACTGAACTAGTAACAAATATTTAAGCTGTCTGGCTTCTAATCACCTTCAAAATTCAGGAAGTCTCCATAACTGGAAGTGATGACAAAGTATGATGGCAGAAATCAGGATTATCTCAATCCCTACATGAACTTGTGCATGCCTCCTTATTTGAGTATGAATCCCACTAATAGCACACAGCAACCCAAGCACATTTAAAATACAGGATCATTCAAAGACTGTAAGAATTAAAACCTCATACTACAGCTGTATTCATGTCTGACTACCAAAGAGAACTAATTCACAACAGTTAAAAGTTCAGTTGGGCCAAAACCAGCTGTAAAATATTTACTGAGTAGATTCAGAAAAAGTTTTCACATTCCAGCATTAATTCTTTGCATTGTCTAAAGCAACTGGAGACTTGCCTCATCTACAAGCAAGTACTTGGTGCTATCCCATCAAGTCATCTCTACTCCAAATCAATGTTTTCCAGCAAGATTAACAAGAACATGCGTTGTAATGTCTCTGTAACTAACCTTACTTCAAAGAGGTATGTTCAGACTCTTGACTGCAGAGCTTATTTCTGCCTTGTGCTATTAGGAGCTGACTACTTTTTGAAGCATCCTTAGCTTTGTTTTCTGCAACACAGAAGTCTGTTTTAAAGCCTCCCCTAGTCTGATCCTTACAAGTCAGGGTCATAGGATCCTACCAAGCATATCTACAATATGCAAAACAGTATGATGCAGATAATTCTTAAACTTGTCAAGGCTTCCGATTGTCGATTCTGTTAGGAGGCTTGCTACCACATCCAAGAAATTTAACATTAGGATCCCAAGAGACTGTTCAGGTTAAGACCCATACGGTATTAAGAATGAAAATCTAAGGCCCAAGTGCATATCATCTGAAACCTAACTTTAGAAATTAATGCAGAATTCTAAAAGTATACTTCTACAGTAGTGTAACAACTCTAAGAACTTAAATCCCCTCCAAGATATACTGGCCTTAACAACAGACTATGTGTATTAGAATTACCTCTTCCTGAGCAATGCTTCTTTGGGTATTTGAGAACATTATGTTAATGTCAGTTTGTCTGAGCATGTATACTTTGCATTATAAAGCACATAAGCAACTGGTAGAAAATCTGAACATTCCCGGCTTCTGAAAAGAACGAGGCAACTGAAGCCATGGAGAGCAGAGTAGTGACTAAGCATCTGAATGCAAGACACATTAATGCATAACTAACATACAGCCATTATAAGATGGCTATTCACCTCCCACTGTTGAGAGGCAACAGATTCTTCCTTAATTGTATTCACAAGATGTTAACTTTCCACCAAGTTCAACCAAGTTTGTTGTGTTTCTCTAGTATCCTTTCAAATAAGAACAACAAATATGATACATCAAGCTTCCACCAAACCTTAAAAACAGATCTATTTAAGTTAAGCTGCTTAAAACTGCTGTTCATCCTAAAGCTTATGGGTTCTAGCACACCAGGACTCCATTTGAATAAATATACTGGAAACTTAAACAGAAAACAACACATGTTTATAGGGAGGATATACAGAGATTTATTTAATCAGGTTTACTATTTACAGTTGAGATCACTTTCACATACTTTGCTACTCTACACAGCTACATTGTTTCCAAACCAATTTAAGATCTACAGTCCAACAGTTCACTCAACACATAAA
>NW_009260435.1:3241553-3245921 GCF_000687185.1 Egretta garzetta | reverse complement strand
TTCATAGAAAAATGAAATATTTCATTATAGAACAGTAGTGCATACATTATACTCCTGAAAAGCCAGCTTGTATTTTAAACCACTAATGTTTGAAAGGTTTGATCTCTGAAGGTCAAAACTGCAGTCACATGATCCTAAAATTTTGGTTAGTTTTTTTTTTGTTTGGTTTTTTTTTTTTTAACATTTTTTTATACATAAAGTGTACTGGACTTTACTTAAGTGTTTTTTTAAAAAGTGACACTGGTGAGGGGCAAGATTAAAATATTTTTTCTCAAATTAAGTAACAGCTGGCTTCCTTTGTACAGCTTTGGCCAAAAAAGTTCCATGTAGTGAAGGTTTAAGAAATCCTCTCTCTATATGCAAGAATCAGCCAGTTAATGCTTAGAGGTAATCTACCAAAGTAGGCACACATCCTTTGACTTTCATATCAACCAAATTACACTTAACTTGAAAATTGTTCTGAAATCAGAAAGTTTACTAGTATACTAAAACATTTAGATACATGAATAGCTGGCTAAAACAGTGAAAGTCACAGGTAATTATATGGGCGTGTAAAGCTGAATTGTATTGCCCGTCACCAGTGTACAGTACAGCTGTCCTCATCTGTGAAAGGTGTGCTTTTCTAAGCTTAGGGCAAGAAAGCTATCGCAGTAGACCTGGCCCATTCACCTTCCACATAAGTGAGCTAAGATTGAACTGCGTGTTTGCATTCTCTTCTAGGCGTAGGTTCCGCCAGTGATGAGAAGTTCGTAAGCAGGATCCCGACTCCTCCTACATAGTACTATACAGGCACACAACATGCCCAGAAGCTATGGAGACAAAAAAAGAAAACAAGCTGAGTACAAAGAAGGTACAGAAATTGTCAGCATGCTTCACAAGACTGTAATTGTCCATAAGGTAAATGGCAACAAATGCATTGTTCTTGAAAATGCTTTGTTTCCTGCTGCGAAAAGCCAGGGCCACAAACTGCAGCCTTATTTTCTTGCAATATTGTCTTGGACATCTTTAAAAAAAAGGATGTCAGCCACTCATATTTTGCATCAGTTATTCAGATGGAAGAAATTACCTTTTTTATGAAAGGTACAGATTTTTAGATACTGTATCTGGCATGAAAAATCAAAATGAAATTCAAATGCATTAGCCTCTAATTGCTGTAATGAGAAAGAACAGAACTTCAGAGTTTTATGAACACACTCCACTGCTGAAATATCTTTCAAATGCCCAATCTCTGTTAACATGTCATATTAGAAGGCTTAAGTCCAATGTGAATCATTCACTTTCAGATATCTTCCTACTGTTAAAATTCACAGTACCATGACTGTACTGGCAACTTTGCCAGCAATTTAGGGTATGATCACCCCATATACATTTAGAAGACTTAAGTCAGATGAATGTAATCAGGGATGTAGGGCATATTTTACAGGAGTTGCACATTTATTGAAGCTAGAATAAGACTGTCCCTACTAAAAAAAAATTAGGTATGGTGGTATGTTCTACAGTCTACAGTAGCTGGCAATAGCTTCTAGTAAAACAAGAGATGGTATTGATTTGGCCATATGCATAGAAATGTATTCACAGATGCAAATGTTTCAAGAGGCTCCTGCCGTATCTCTAGTTTATAAATCATCACCCAGAAGGTAAATAAGTTCTAAAAAACGAAACAAAACACGTCCCCCTCCCCCCCTTGAACAGAAAGCAAACAAGATTGAAATGGGTGAATGAAATGTAAAGATTCTTCATTGATACAGCAAAAACCCAGTAAAAACAGAGCACTGGCACAAAAGCAGAATGACTCACTTTTTTACTAAAAGTCTGATGAAAACATCACATGTGTAACAAGTCTTAAAATAAATGATGGTACATGCAACATAGTACTTAAGTCTGCTGAAATACTGAAGAAAGAATGTTTTATAAATCCTAAGTCTAAATAGGCAGTGATTAAAAAGAGGCATGATGAACTTCTGGCATGAGCTTTTAATTTCCTGGAAAGGAACAAGCTGTAAAGATTAATAGTATGTCTGGAGTGCATTATCTGCTTTGGATCCATAGCAGAAACCAGCTTGGGTTCAAAAAAGCATATGGAGAATAACCTGCAGGGTATGGCATTTCAGCTTGTTGGTAAAACCAGCACCTTTCTTCACCTTTCATCAGTACTTGTGTGGTTCCAGTTTACAGACTAACTCCCAAATATATATCATCATAGAATAGTTTGGGTTGGAAGGGACCTTTTAAAGGCCATCTAGTCAAACCCCCTGCAAAAAAGCAGGGACATCTTCAACTACATCAGGTTGCTCAGGTTCATTGCAGACTAAAATTAAAAACAAGAGTTACATGGGAGAATGGCTCTTCAGGGACACAGCCCTTCTAAGTGAGGAGATAATATCCGCAATTAAAAAAAACCCTTTAAGTTAGACTTGTGAAATGGTGTTTACGGTACTCGCCAATGGCTACTCTGAAGGCGGCTCACAGCCTGCAAGTACAAAAATTTAATCTTTTTCCCTTGTTCAAAACAAGGATAAAATGAAGTGAGTGCTGAAGAGAAACACCTCTATTAATCTTTTGCTGTAATTCGTTCTAGCCATGTATGTCAAATAAATAAAAGTAGTTCCATCACATTTACAGTTATTCACACAAAGATGATCCTGTTCAATGACTCACTCAGACCAGTCAATTTAGAGAGTTAAGATCTGAAACAGTAAGGTAGTATAATAAAGCTTCATGTAATCAACTTTTGAGTTACTGTTTAAACCATTTATATCCTTTAGGAGGTCACTGAGCGTATTCCTAAAATTCACTGTAAACACTGAAGTAACTCATATTTCAACTTTCTCTACAGAAATTATGTCATTTTAAAAAATATGCTAGCATCTCTAACACATTTTCTAAGGCATTTGATTCTGTTTCTCTTCAGTCGCTACTTAATATTGTGAACAAAAATATTTTAGAAGTCCTTGTTGGAGAAGGATCCATGCATTTCCCCCCCTTCTTCAACTTTCAGAAAAGTTTAGACATCTCCCACAATCAGGTTTGTTTTTTATTAATTTTTCTATTTTAAACTTTTCCTGCTAGCAGTAACTATATCCAATCTCTCAAACCAATTTGCTTTTTTGTACAAAAAGCAGCTCCCTGGCTGTATATACATATGCCAAGCTCAGTACCTTGTAAATGACCACTAACTACAGAAGCTATCTTTAAGAATAAACTCTGCAGATAATCAAGCAGCACATCTACTGTACTGCAATACCTTTGCTCCCTCCAGTTTGCCTCCTATTTATTAATAGTTCTGTTCTGTCACTGTGGTTGAGACCAGGGAATTATTGCACACTAGGAGATCCCCATGGTAACTGAAGCATGAACATGCTAAATTACTTCTATGCAGAAAAGACTTTTCCACAAATTCCAACCTTGCAAAAATTCTCAGTCTTTTCGTTTTAAAGCAAGTACTGAAGGCCGAATTTGTTGACTGTAAGCTATTAGAGGTAATGAACTTTGGACAGCTTTACTGCATAACATATGAAATACCAATTGGTTCAGAGCGGACTCTAAGAAAGGCAGTAAAATTCACCAAAGGCAAGAAAAACATAATTACTTACTCCTCTAAGTACATGACCTAAGTTACAGGCCGTCTGCTGAAGTTTACATTCTTACTTCCGTTTCAATTAGCCCAGATTATTTTGCTGAGAATCAGGTTAAGCACATACTTAAATTCTGTATTACAAATAAGAGGATGTTACAACTTATGTCTTAAGCTTCAGGAGATAAATAGTAGAACAGTTTGAATACTGTTTAGTATCAACTTGACTGAAACTAATGTAGTTTTAAAACACATGAATTTACAACCATTTGAGCTGTGAAGCAAAGATAAAAGACAACCTCTGACAGACTTAAATATGATTACCACTCAGTAAGTATTACTAGACAGAAATTTCAACGGTATTCCCAACACCCTGTTTTCTATATTTATCTTTATTCATTTTCTACACAGGTATCACATAGCTTGTTTTAACTCTAAGCAAAAAGATTTCAAAGTACTATACTGCAGAGCTAGCAAAGAAACTTCTTTGATATTCTTATTTTATTGACAAACTATTTAGACAGTATGTACTTTCTGCCAATAGTTTGATTACTGACATGTGGAGACAAATTAAAGTGCACCCACTGCACAAGGGATAGAACCAATGTGATTGCCTAGAATTAGTGAACAAATTAGCCAGGAACAACAGAAGGATGCAAGCAGCCACACTGCCACTGCAAGCACATGTCAGAAATTCTGGCCCAATCCCAGAGAGGACTATAACTGTGCTGCATTTTGGGCTGGACCTGTTCATCAGCCTGCCAACTCCAAAAGAAGGTATGATGCTTCCTCTT
>NW_009260435.1:3217741-3241540 GCF_000687185.1 Egretta garzetta | reverse complement strand
TCCCTACATAAAAAAAAAAATCTGCTACAGTAACCATGGTTGTTCTAAACACATTCATTTACATTACACAAATACATTTCAGTGTTCAGGCAGATTAAAAATTGCTTTAACAGTTAAAGTCTTAAGAATGGCAATTAAAAAAATACCTTCCTTCAGAAGACTGAGCAAAGATCTCACCAAACTTAAAGTTCCATAGCTGAAGGAATCTGGTTCTGGACAGTTCAACAATATTACTGTATACAGTGTTACCTGTGAGTATATCCTTGTAGCATTGAAATAGAAGTTTAACCATATTTTCTCAAGACTGTTTGCAAATGATTATTTACCTTCAAACACAATCCAACTCAACACCTGCTTTTGAACACAAAAGTGTCTAAACCACCCGACTTACCAGGTACAATGTTTTCTGAATCCAGATGCTATTAAGTGCACAAAATAACTTTGAAATTAGATTTCAAGTCTCTCGGGATTCAGTATACTTACTACATTTCTCAGAGGCCATAACATTGGCACAGTTTAATGTACTAACCTGCCAAATTGATGAGCATTCAAAATGCCAATTTTACAGATATGTTTAGAAGACAGTCCTATTTTTTAAAAAAAAATCTAAATAAATATTCAGATATACATTAATCTATTTCCTCAGGTTTTTTTATGACAATGGTAATCGTAACAATTAAGGTTCATGTGGGAGACAGCTTGTGCTCTATTTTAAGTAGGCAGGATCTCCAGTTTAGAACCTCTTTTTTTGCTTAAGTCCAGAAACCAAGAAATGTTCAAGACACAATGCAAAGTTCAGTTTAACAAGAGCAAAGTATGCTATCAAAAACCCTGGTGCATTTCCTGGGTACTCTTGACATTATTTGTATGCCATGAAGCATAGTCAAGCTGATGTACCTCTGAAATGGCAGGAAGTATGAGCTATCTGTTTTAAAGTTGTAAATTAAATACTACGCAAATTCTTCAAGCATTAAATGCCATCAGAGCACATTCATGATACTTAACACTTAGATAATTAACACTTAGATAATTAGCTTTCAAGAAATAATTTATCGTTTACATTCTAGTAGATTACCTCATGTAACATTGACTGTTCAGCTATCTTCAAATCTAATAGAATATACACCCACATAGCAGTAGTTTTTAGACCATGAATGGTTGAGAAGTTCTGTGTTGAAGTGTTTTGATCCTTTTGAATTATGTTTATTTATCCCCCCCAAACGAAGTAGGGACTAAAGCAGTCATTGTCCTGTGATGCATGGACAGCAGTTTAGAATTTCATTTGAGAAAAAGTTTACAGCTAAATAATATTCTCTTACCTGAATAGCAGCAAATGCTAGTGCTGCCCAGATGACATACATCATGATCTCCTGAAGCTTCTTTACAACCAGAGCCTCACACCCCTGAAACAAGTAGACTTCTTACATATCCACCTGGCAACCACATTTAACACACACCAAAAAGCCCCAAAGCAAAGAGGGCGGAAAGATAATCCAAACACTACAAAGAGTCATTACTTAGTATATCACAGATGAAAAAAGGAGAGAGAGGGGGTTTTTCCCCCCCTCTAGAAACCATGTTTGTTTCCTGTTAAAGCAAATACACCCCAGACTTCACACTCCCACTAAAAAGAAAGTTAAATTATTGTCAGCAAAAGCATGTGGCTATGTAAATTCATATTTCATCTGTCTTACCTCAGAATAAAGGTCCATTGGGCGGGTCAAACTGCCAGTACAATTGCTGAGGGCTGCTTTGCAACAGCTAAGCGGCACACTGTTATTTTTAGTTTGTTTGAACCAGACAGTATTCTCCCAGTCTGAATAGTTATGGATCCCACAGCAGCGCAACTGAAAAATCATACAGGTAAAGAGCCAATGTGTTTATCAGTCAGTAAGTGGGATAAGACAGCAATTCTAAATGCTATGCCAAGAACCCAAGCATATTAAGATTATGTTCCATTGCAGAAAAATATATAAATACTAAGTACTTGAATCCAAACATTGATTCATAGATAACCAATTACACAAAATGCATCTCCCCATCAACACTGTCATAATTCTACTAATTTTAACTGAGTTAAGCATTTATTGACCAATCAGCTGTTTCCCAGATTTGTCAGAACAGAGAAAGATATGCAACACAAGTAGCAAAGCTACACAGCATCTGTTTTAAGGACAGAAAGGACTGAGAAGTTCCCATGTGTCTTGCTGTCTCACCTGCCTCTGTACATAGTCAATAGCACGACTGGCTGCATCAGGATTTGTCCCATTGTATCCATTATATACTTTCCGAATGCTGTGATCAACTTCATCCTCCACCTGTTAAGTATTTAGGAAAGCATCTGCATTAGCACACCAACAGAAATAGTACAGGTCTAGGTAAAATTATTTCACTTCTAATTATAGCAATTCTGGAAAACAAGGTAACTCCCTATCACCTGAAAACAGCATACTCTGGTGGTACAGCTTCTTAAAATTCTACCTAGACTTTTGCAAAGTTGTTGCTAGCTTGCAGCTAATAGACAAGAAAAAAACCCAAGCAGATGTCTTCCGTAAGACTTTAGACAAAGCAGCTTTGCAATGTATCTCGGAAAGGAAATGCTTTTATTATGACAGTGTCAGACATTCCATAAAGTTAAGGGCTCTCCATAAGAGCATGCATTCACCTTTCCACTTCCTACTTCTCTTTCAAAGTATAACCATCTAGGCTAACCCACTCCCTTTCTGACCGCAAGGATACAAGTCATACCACCTGTCCTTCCCATTCTGATCAAAGCACAGATACATTCTCAGAGACTAGGTCTTTCAGCTGACTATTCTACCCTACAATGACCAAGCTCTCTGTTCAGTCCCAGTCCCTCCACATTTCCCGAGAAACACTGATGACAGTACATTGCACATAGCAACAGATACTGGAATAGCTCCTAAAGCTACTGCATATGACTCAAGCTGCTAAAGATGCTGTCAAGTACATGTGTTAGAAATGGATGCCACCCAAGAATCATAACTTGGCCTCCAAAAATGTATCTTATAATGCCCATTTTGTAGGAAATCTTACTAGAACCTTTTAAATAGTATTTTTCTCTGTAAACTTACTTAAATGCACAGAAAGTTTGGTGTAGCTAAACATTTGTACAATAGTAAGATTGAATTGATTTTTTTCTATCACATTCAACAGGAATTAAGTGCAAGGACTGTAATCTTCAGGCTGAGCATTAACTAAGCATGCATGCATATTCTTTAGATTTGCAAGTTACAGTAGGAAGGTCCTGCCAACACAGCTTTCCCTTAAATGCTTTAATAGAAGAATTTTCTGCAGCAATAGCACAAGCTTCATTTCCCCCACCCAAGAATGCTGTTATCTTTACAACTAAATCTGTATCAAGACAGACATGAATAAAAGTCAGTTTAGCCTGCACAGGCAACTTATTTCAGACTAGCTTAAAATCAATTGTTTGATGATTTAACTAATGTGATTTACAACTCTGATTCATGTAACAAAACAGCTGTTCAATTTGTCATATAGGTTTTTAAATCATTTATTTCAGTGCTTGCTTGTATATAATTTGGCTTATGGTTCAATTAGGGCAACATTATGCCTGAAAGCCATGCAAATTATGTACAATGCAAACAGAAGTCACTAGGCTCTAGCTAACTGGCAGGTTTTATGAAAAATGAGGAGAGTGAACTACTCCACCCAGGGGAAAAAAAAGCCAGTAGGCCCTCAGCCAACTAACAGCCTGTTTAATCCCCACTGCCATTTAGAAAAAGCCTTACTTTCACTGATAAGGACCAATGCTAGCAGATTCTGTAGCAGGTCAGTATATCACAATATGACCTAGGTGTGCTTCACATTGTTCTGAAGGAGGACTCGTCTGAATTGGATCCATACACACAGGTTTACAGAGGCACATTGGAAAATTAAGCAATTTTAAGATCAGTCATTGTATTTTAACTTAAAGGGGCACAATACTACTTTCTTGAGACATTACACTCTAGTCTCACTTGGTACCAACAGTTTTGATGAACAACTGCCATGACTTCCATCTTTTCTTTTGTTTGTAAAGTTTTGTTTGGAAGTTTATACAGTTAACACTAAAGTAATTCTACATGATTTGGCTGCCTTTAAAAAAACAAAACAAAACAAAAAACAACCCAACCCCCCACAGATCTTTACATGCATGTCAGAAACAACAGAACAAAAATCAGTACAGAGCTGCCTTATTTATCCTGGCAAAAATAATCAGAAATCTAAAGAGATTTCACTCCCCAGTTCACTGGTAATGAATTTATTTCTGACATTCCTGTTGCACTTGAAAACAATAGTTTAAGATGCTAAGTACTCCAGGGTAGTAGAAAACTGCCATTTTTATTAACAAAAATCTGTCCTTTCAAAATATTTAAGATTTAGTTTTCAAATGCAGACTCCCACAAATGGCTTAACACAAGACCATGCTGCCACCAAAAAGACTACCTTCTCTCTTCCCCCAGGCTCTGACCCTGCATTACCTACAGCTGTGAAACTACATGGTAGCAAGACAAATGAGAGGCAACAGGAACACACAGCTGGGAGCAATCCAATTTTCAAGTGTTCCAAGAGTGTTATTTCAGATGGGCTAGGGAATAAAGATCTATGCATCTGCTTTTACCTACTCTGAATGCTGTTAGCTGGAAAAGAGCCACTTTAAGACCAGAACACAGAAGAGAATAAGATAATCGCAGCTTAGTCCAGATCAGATCCATGGTAATTTCCGAGTAACTATACTGTAATACACTATGCCTCTGCAAGTATTGGAGCAGAAGGCAACCACTCAACATACAAGAACTCTACATGTTTCCTTCTCATTCTCCAGGAATTGTACTGCTTTCCTCAGCTGCTTCTAAGGACTACTCCTGCTACAAGCTTCAGAGTCCCAAATGATCTTCTCAGTGCACTGCCAAGATACCAGAAATCAAATGCAGACCATGAGAAAAATATATCCTGAATTTAAGCATCGCCAATAGAGCATTTCTGTTGAAGCAACCTATTCTAACTGTTATTAAGCCAGTTCAATGCATAGTTCAAGGTCTTCTTGTTAGCTGCTTACTCAAGGCAGCCTTCCTTTTGCTTGATGGTTGTCTTACCATTTCTTCCAGGATAGCAGGACAAAGCAAGAAGGAGAGAATACTGAACTAGTAAGACCCATGTTGTTTATATAAACACAGAAGACCAAAGAAAGGTAAATGATGCTGTAGTTCAGCTTGCTATTAAGGTATCACTGGAGTGTTCTATAATGCAATCATACTGGATGTCAAAGCTAAAAATGCCTTTTCTGCTCATTTTTTTTGGCAAAATTTACATATAGGCATAACAAAGCCAGTGAAACTGTGCAAGTTAGAAATTTATTTTCTTTAAGCTACACTGTGGTATCTCTAATACCATGCAGTATATTTGCCACATATTATGCTGGTAGAAACACAATTAATTTCATTTTTTGGTTCTGTTTCTTAACTTCCATTAAACAACCAGTGGGAGAAGTCATAACTTCTTTAGCCATGACCCTTATCAACAACCTGTATAAAGCTAGACCTTATATATTAACACATTCAATCTACTTTATTTTATTATTGTGCAGTGTTAGTTTGTATAGCAAAGCACCAGACAACATTTAAGTTACTGCATATCAAACAATATGTCCTATGTTCAAATATTGTGTAATCTAAATCATTCAAAGTCAAAGCATAAATAAATTAGAAGACCATCTGGAAAATGGAAAGGTACCAACCTCTACTGTTCAACTGTTATGATATATTCCATCTAGTTTTTGCCTACAAGAAAACTTTCTGCTTTACTTTGAAGAATATTATGTTCTAAATTTTAAGATACAGGTATCTCAAATTAACCCACTTAGAGGTTTGGTTTTATTCCCGTAACAAATACCCACTAACAGTTCTACAGAATCAAACACAGTAAAGACTATACCTCTGTATTTTGGAAACAGTTCACAACAAAACTTTTACTGAAATTGAGAAGTTATTACCTTTGCTCTGTAAATGTACCCAAGAACCACCACCACAACTTCAGTGATAAAAACCAAGAGCAGGATGATCACAAACTGCAAAATACAATCAAGAGTGTTTTTGCAAATAGTTACCCATTTACTTTCTGAATGTCCCCATATAGATTTTGCTATTTAAAGTAAGTTTTCAGGTAAGGTTTTGATTTAACAGATAACAAAGCAGGCAATTAAATTGACCAGATGGGCCCAGAATTAACTTAAGTCAAGAAACTTCCATAGCTTCGCCAAGTAATAAGAAGCCACCCAGCCAGGCAAGTGCTGATCATTAGGACTGAAAACACTATACTGGAGTGCTTTAATCAAGTGTTTCTTTCAATCTTCTTTCTATTAGATAAATATGAACATCACATCAAAGAAGCTACCCAGGCTGTTACTAACTGTGGTAGATGGACTAAGGGAATGTTTCTTCGATTAAGCCCTGTAACAACTGACAGAGACAGCAAGCTATGTATTTGTCTTGGTATATTTCAGAATACTTTTAAAATAAACTGTTAAAGTAGTCTACACAGCATCCAGCAAAAAAACCAAAAACACCCTGTGGGGACCATTTAAATACTGTCCTCTCTTCTCTCCTACCTAATTCTCAAGCTGAAATGACAGTTAAAATGCTTGGAAACACATGGCATAAAATACTGCAAGCAAACTGTCCAAATGAAGCCATGAAGAAAAATATTTAGGCATCATAATAACTCTCAGTTAACATTGATGCAAGATACTTAAAACAAGAAGGCTCCTGTAGCACCTTTCTCTCTCCCCAATTTCAGCTTTTAAACCAGAACAGCTAAGAGTGAGATTTCAAAACTGTTATGACTTAATCATATGGTTTTGCATTTTAATGAGATTACAACAGTTCTATAAAAGGTAAACCTAAGGAGCCTTCTGCTGTGAGAATTGGCTAATTTAACACCATTATTCAGAACAGAAAATTGAAGTAAGATGTTCATAACAAAATATATGGGGAAAACATTTAAGGCCATAATATAAAATTAGGGAAAGGCAGCCAAATATACAACAAGCAAACACCATCACATGAAAACTCTACAACTTACTGTAGCAAGTCCACAGCGACTTTCTCGAATTGTGGCACAGCACCCAATAAGTCCAATAATAAAAAGAAGTGTTCCCACAGCTATGATAATAACAGCTGGAATTAGCGTGTAGACATCTTCAAAGAAGTGATCATAGTCATCATATGTGATGAACACATAGGCTCCCACGTAGCACAGTATGCCTGCTGCTGCCTACAACAGACACAATAACATGGTAAGTTTCTTTAACACCAATCCTCCTTTTCAACAAGGCTACTTTGCAATAATTATTTTATCTAACACTGTAAAGTAGTCTTCCTCAGAAATTAGGGTTTTTTTTAACTTTAGACATCTTTGTTAGGTTATAGCATATGTTTGTGTCCTAGTTTCAGCTGCGATTGAGTTACTTTTCTTCTTAGTGCTGTTTTGGATTTAGTATGAGAAGAGTGTTGATAACACACTGATGCTTTAGTTGTTGCTAAGTAGTGCTTAGATTAGTCAAGGACTTTTCCTCTTCCAATGCTCTGCCAGGTGCACAGGAAGCTGGGAGGAGGGGCACAGCCAGAACAGCCAACCCAAACTGACCAAAGGGCTATTCTATACCATATGACACCATGCTCAGTATATAAACTGGGGGAAGAAGAAGGAAAGGGGGGACATTCGGAGTGATGCCGTTCGTCTTCCCAAGTCACTGTTATGCATGATGGAGCCCTGCTTTCCTGGAGATGACTGAACACCTGCCTGCTGATGGGAAGGAGTGAATGAATTCCTTATTTGCTTTGCTTGCATGCACAGCTTTTGCTTTACCTATTAAACTGTCCTTATCTCAACCCACATGTTTTCTCACTTTTACTCTTCTGATTCTCTCACCCATCCCATTGTGGGGGAAGTGAGCGAGCAGCTGTGTGGTGCTTAGTTGCTGGCTGGGGCTAAACCATGACGGTTTGTTAGGAACATCTCAAATGGAGGCTAGGAAGTAGTTTTCAAACTACATTTAATCTAGGCAGAGTTAATTTTGACTACACCGTGGAAGTCTTCTGAGGCACATAGTCAAGAAATGAGGGTAACCATGCTACAAACACCAAAATCTTGCTCCTGTTTCTCAAATACTTCCTTCCCATGCTGTGAACTACAATATCTACATAGTCTAGCATTCACAAATTGTCTGATACTTTTGAGAACAGGGCTCCAGCCCATCCAAGCAGCAAGTTATTTGCTATTCAACAGCTTTTCAGAACACGTATGCAGTTCTTTTATCTGCCATTATTTACCTACTACTTATTCTTCCGTTTTGCTGATTACTACCTATGATTTCATCTTAGAACACATTGCATACTTTAACCTCTGCTAGGTTTTTTTTACTGCTAGAAACAGCCTTTCTGAAGCATTCACAGCACTGGGAAATAGGATTCTAACCAACAAAGCAGATAGGAACAAATATAAAACACCAATTATTAAAAGACAGAACCAAATACCTACAGACACATACTACAAAACTTTCCAATTTTTAAAAGAGATGTTCTCAGAAGAATGATTGTACAAAATGGTCTTTAATCAACAACAAAAAAATCACATATTACTGCAAGTAAGACCTGTAGGATGGATCTGCCACTATACAGATTTAAAACTCTAAGACAAAGCACTTCCATCAATCTGATATGACTTTACCTCCCTTACAGATACAGGGATCCCAACACATCAATACCTTCATTAACTTTAATCTGAGCAGACCTAGTGAAGGACAGACAGCTGTTGCTTGAGGAGCTAGCTAACAAACATTTATTTCAAAATAAAAAGGCCTTATCAATTTTTACTTTACAAATGTCTTTCATCACTGTCTCTGCACTTGCTGCAGAATGAAACAGTCCTGCTATATATTAAAATGAAATATTTATATTCAGTTAATTTGCAATGATGGACATTATAATTTGAGTATTTCATGACACACTTTTCTAGTGTCCCAATACAAAGCTAAGTAAAACAATCCACTTCGAAGATGCAATGACTAAGCTATGATCTTGGGGATTTCATTTTGCTGTAAAGGGTAGTGTCCCCATTACAGTCCCATCCACACCCTGGACACAAGAGCTCACTCAACTGGAGTATTAGACACTTCAGTTCTGATGTGAGGAAGAACACTGCAGACTGCCTCCAGCTCTCCTTTCCCACTCAGTGGCCTTGTAACTACCCCTATCCCTGCACTGCAAAGATGAGGGTGGACAGACGCATATATAGCTAGTTCCAGGAGCTATAATACCACAGAACTGGGTCATGCTATCGTAGAATCAAAGAATCAATTAATAGTTCAAGCCAGGAGGGACCTCAGGAGATCATTTAGTCCAATTTCCTGCTCAAAGCAGGCTCAACAATGAATTCAGCCCAGGTTGCTCAAGGCTTTGTCCAAAGTCTTGAAAATCTAGGGATGGAGGTTCCAAAGCTTCCCTAGGCAACCTGTTCCGTGTGGCACAGAACAAGACAAGCCATAAGATGACTGGTACCTAGTATTTCAGCACTGTTTGCTACCATGTACTAACAATACTGCAATATTACTGCAACTATTTCTTATAAAACAATACTAGAATAAACACTACTAGAATAATACTTTACATATGGAATATACCCCGCAGCACTTTGTTACAGAAACACTACGTCAAAGAAAAAATTATTAAGAGCCAGCTCAAATGCATCACCGGTTCTGTATGGATTTGTACAATATATTGCACTTCTTTGCCTCTCTTTCTGCAGTGAAGGTAAGTGTATACTCTGCAGGAATCTTAAAAGCATCCAGGAGGCTCACATTCATTCAAGAAAAGGTGCTATGTCGACACAACAGTAGTGAAGCTGAAAATTCAGTAACAAAGACCAACAGCAAGACGTCTTCTCCAGACAAGAAAATCTGAAGTAAACAAGCTATTACAAAATTGCCCCTTTGCGCAAAAGATGTTGAAATGCTAATCCAACTATACAAATCCTGCTATGTTAGGTACAACATGGCAAAGTACAGACATACAATTTCTGTACACAAAGCAAAGATTCAAAGTCATGTCACTGAACAATGGAATTACATTAACTGTTGCCTAGCAATGACGCACGTGAATGACAGGACAGTGATGTAATCTCCTATTTCTAAGAACTAAAATGCATGTTAGAAATATGGTATATTGCAAGATGGCAGATGAAAAACACAGCTGTGGCTGGCATCGGGCACAGAAAATATACCACAAAACTGAAATCAGAACCATTTGTGAACCCCTTTGTCCTTCTCTGTTGTCTGAAATTTAAGTGGCTTCCTTCTCTTCTACAAAAAAAAATCTGGTTTATAAACTGCATGAGCACATATATTTAAAGAATATATTTGAAACAAAAAAAGTTTAACCTTTAAAAACACTGTCTACAGGTGTTAGCTTTCCTTCCCTACTTCAAGAAGCATATACATTTTAAGAAACTTTGCTCTTCCGGTATTATGCCAGACAAGATGAATCTGACAAGTATAGCAATTAAATATTGTCTCAGAAACTAAGAAAAGCCACACTTCTCTGCTTGTTAAAAAATTAGTATTTTGTAATGACTATTGGAAAAGGAGATTTTTCTTTAAACTTCTCAGATTAAAGCAGCCTGGTCTGAAGACTTCACTAAATCCTTTCCACACATGGTTCTATAATGACTAATCAGCCATGACAACATTTGGCCTTAGGTTTTGCTTCTAAAGAAGGTGTTTCTGTGGAAGAAGCTACAGATTTTGGGAAGAGCAGTGTTCGTTCATACGTGTGTAAACCTTGCACTAGAATAACAAGGAAGTTTAAGATTAAGACATTGCCTCTATTTGACAAAGTGACCATATCCTTAAAAACTACTGCTCTCTCCTCCTCAGAATCACATCAACAAGAAATCTTCATGGCAGGGGTAAGTCCTGAAAGCAAAGGTGCTTATGAACATTAAAGCTCCTTTCCTGTGTATCACAGTTTAATGCTATTTTTGAACAGGTACAAGACCTAGTCTATCACAGAACAATGAAAACATCCACACTACCCAGTCAGTTTACAGGAAAACAAGTTTCAAATGCCTTGCCTTCTCCTTTCACATCACAACCATGTGATGCTTAGTGTTTTTTGTCAGCCTGCTCTAAACCAGGAAGCTGGGGGGAGGTCTCCAAATCAGCATTTTCGCTGGGATTAGGGAAGTGCCTTTGAAGCAATCCTTTTTGCACATCTTCTGATTATTTTCACTTGCCACCTTCTGGCTTGCACCACTGAATGGTCTTAGGAGTGTATAACAGGACTCACTTTGGATGAAACTAGACCAGAAGATGAGTGCACTCACCATGCTAACTGCTAATAGGTGTTCGCTCGACAGGACCAGACTACTGAGTTGTGGGGAGGGAGGAAGGACCTCAGGCTAGTTTCAACATCTGGTCCTCAGCACAACTGGATTTTGTTCCACTTCCATAATACCATGTTATATGTTAATGTAAATAAAGCATAAATACTGCGACAAGAGATAAAGAGCTAGTTTTACCCATACAAAGTATACAATCTACACTGAGCAGTGCCACACCAGTTAAATTCGTATTACCTGTTGCAATCCAAAAATAAAGTTGAACATGTGCTTTTTAAAAGAAAACAGAAAAACCCCAAAACAGTACCATGCATTTCAATCATTGGCTCCTCTAGGGAATCATCTAACGAAACTGAAGTCTGTACCACAAAAAGCCACAAGGATAATTTAAAAAAAAAATAATAATCCAAATCTCAATGCTTATTATCAGAGTAAGTCCAAACTCACTCAAGTCAAAAGATATTTGAATAAAAAGCTACCACATTTACAATCATGCATTTCCAATATTAAATGGAAGCCAAATATATGAACTGTGCACAGTTCAAGTAAGTCTTTGATAAACAGGGCTTTTAAGGAAGAATTCTCGAACTTAATCTGCTCAAGGCTCTGAATAGGGATGGCAGCATCTCTTCAATCTGTGCCAGGTCACATGCATGCTCTAGGGAGATGACTGGTTATTCAGCATTCACACATCCCTTTAGAATTTGCATCTAACTTGTAGTACTGAACCCGAAGTGGCATACTCTTATCTTAGGATGAATTCACCTTTAAAATGACTGCAAAGGTAAGTACAGTCAATGAAGACAGTTAGTTGCAAAAGGTTTTGAGCAGTTAGACATCATCTTCATCAGAGTAAAAGTTTAAAAATACATAGACCTCATAGTTCAGAAAAAGCTTGTTATTATTGCTTTGGGCCTCTAAGGAGTTATTAAAAGCCAAACAAGTATGCAAAGAACTCAAGGGAAAACTGGAAGATCTAATGACACAATGATACATTCAATGATAAACATCATTCGAAGCATTACAGGAAAGCATATTTAAAATTCGGCATTCTCAGAGTGAGTGAAC
Source organism: Egretta garzetta (assembly GCF_000687185.1). Taxonomy (NCBI): domain Eukaryota; kingdom Metazoa; phylum Chordata; class Aves; order Pelecaniformes; family Ardeidae; genus Egretta; species Egretta garzetta. The sequence continues at coordinate 3,229,051 of NW_009260435.1, read as the reverse complement.
TTCACCCCCCATCTTTGGACTGGTGTAATACAGCCTCCTAAACCCATGCTGATTTCACAAAGTCAGCTTTCACCTTTCATGTACACTGATGTATACAAGGCCAAATGCTGCCTAGATGCACCTGGAAACAGTTTCAGGTTTGGTTTTTTTTTTTGTTGTTGTTGTTTTTGTGGGTGGGTTTCTGTTTGGCCTTTTTTTTTTTTTAAAGTAGTTTGCAAACACATACCAAGAACTGTTTTCATCTTTTCAGTAATGCTCATGCACTGCAGCAGTTTGAAAGCTAAAATTTTGGCTAGCTAAGATGACTGTTAAGACATTTAAATTACTTGTTCTGTTGATCATTTATTTATCAACCACGGATACTCCAGCCCCATTTACAAACTAATGTTTCATTATATTACCCTACTAATATTGGTCCCAAACAGATCTGATGAAAACTTGTCCAAAGATTTTATATCTTTACAAAACATTGTCCTTCATGTCACTTTCACTGTTTACCTTTTGCTATTGAATTTTCTTCACTTTGGGACCACAATAGAACCCACAAATCAGAGATTTTGAAAATTTTTTTTGGTACTCCTTCAATTAACTATGCCAGAGAATAGTATTTGTCCCTTTGGAATCTGCATTTTGTTCACTGTTTTAAGAAAAATGCACACTCTCTGAACAAGAAAACAGAGGTAGCAGCAAAGTATTATTAATGTTAGGCTAAACCAAACCTGATGTCCAATTGTGTAAGAGGATTATTTCACCTTCTTGGTAAGGACACCTACTTAAAAATTCCCACTAGTGCCAACTTTACCATTGCTGATTGGTAAATTTTGGTAGTAATACAGATACTACTCTAAAACAAATTATTGGTCATTCCAGTACTAAAGCATCTTTGAGACTGGGTTTGTAAAGTACACCTGTGGTATATTCAGAAAGACCATCTGCATCATCTTTGATAAAAAGAAAAAAAAAAAAAAAAAAATCTTCCATGGTAACAGTGCCCTACCTTTTCTGCCTGGATCCTGTCCTAAGATCATCTTCCCAACACGCATATTGCTTTCCTTATGTTAGATGTCACTGTATCTTTGTTCTCAGTGCCTTTCTAGTCTGATGCAAGTAAGTTTTTTGTTTTTTAAAAAACCTCATCACTCCAGGAGAGTTTTTTTTGAGGATCTTATAGTTATATCAGTTTCATTCTTCGTAACAGTTGCTTTTCTCCCTGCATACTGACACCTGAACATTTCCTACCCATAAGCGGGGACAAAGGTATTGCAGTTTGCCACCCAGTTTTTGGGCTTCTTAGAACAGCATCTTAAAAAGTCATTTTTCACACTACTTCTCCATTATTTGAAATCTGGTGTATTTCCCTGTCATTTTTAGTTCTATCCAACACCAGTGTTCACAGCCTAATTATTGTCAAACAGAGAAAGAGTTTTCCTGATCTGCTTCTTTATGTTTTTGTCCCTCAAAGTCTAGTTCCTCAGTTTTAACTTTAAAGGCCCTATAGGATATCTCTGCTGTTTATTTCTCTTACATTCTTTTCAGCACTCTGCTACTCGGTATCTCCCTCTCCACTCCCCTGCAAAACATATACGCACCCATACTTGACATTATCTTCTCTGCTTGCTTAAATTGGTGCCCATCCACCTTAGAACCTAATGGTTTCCTGACACTCTTCTACTTTGTTCTCATCAACAATAATTTAACTGGAACACCGAGCTATAACTGTCTTACAAAATCCTTTCGGAGAAGAAAGCCAGCAATTTCATTCAACTCTGTAACATAGTTTGAAGTATTTTAAAGGCTTATAAAGCCATGTCAAATTAAAGTAAGCCAGACTGCTTTGTCTATACTAGCCAAATTCAATTCAGTAACACTATGCATAAACCCCTCAAAATTCAAATGCTTTTGCAGCTAAAACAAAAGGCTGAGCTAGGCTGCTTTTGCATTACATGTTTTAAGTACCACTAGTTGCAAGAGGCAGTGTACCAACAGACTGAAGGGTTGGTTTTCAGAGGTGGGGTGGGGTGTGTGTTATGGTTGGTTGGGGTTTTTTTAAACTAGAAGAGATGTTAACAATATAGTAATTCCTTTACACCTATTTAGTCATCAGGGTTGTAACTTTACCTGCTGCTCCATTTCCAGATTCCTTGCCCCACACAAGAACAATGATGATTACTCCATGCTATGAAGTTTCACCAGGTAAAGTGGTATTTCAAATTCCATGTACTACTCAAAGATACCACATTAGCTTTGCAAGTTGGTTTTGCTTCTGTTAGGTATTAATTCTACTTTTAAGCACAAGACCAGATGCAAAAACCCCTGAAAAATCTCTTAAAACTCATCCTGTAAAGAAACGTAAATGATAGTACCATGCTACTTAAAGCAAATTGAATCTTTACCAAAAAATCAGGGCTTGGCCCATATCTGCTACCTGAAAATTCACGTCCAAATAATTATAAGAAAAAACAATATCATTCAGAGAGCACGACACTTCCAGAGTTTTAAATCCTGATTTTTTTTTTTTAAATAATTTCTTTAATGCATGGGATTCCGAACAGTTACACAATCCTGCAAATACACTCACTTCACTACCATAGCAGAAGCACAAAACATTCAACTTTCACATCCAGAACTGACTGTCCTTGAAGACAAAAAAGGCTTCAGTCAAGTAATCCCTAATAGGTAGCCTTTGGGATCATCTGTCAATTATAGTCTTTGGTCACCAAAAAACTCTCAAGAAGTTTCTTTGTTACCCCAGCTTTTAGACTCCATATCAGAAACAATTCTCAAGCTCCCAGTGAAACAGAAAAATTACTTGGCTCATTCCTACATGTAAGAGGAATTGAGCTTTGCTTTTTCTTTCTACTGCTAAATTTCAATGAATCTTCCTGTTGCTGCATTTTCTTTCTTCCCAAAACACACTCCATACACATTGATAGCTACAGCTCCTTTAAAGGACAGCACAGATAATTCCTCTAAGATAATAGTACATAATTTCTAATACTATGCTTACTGTACCGTGGTGACCATGTTTAAGTTGTAAAGTGAGGACGGAGTTGTAGAAAGCATTCTTGCTGTACAGAACTGAAGCCTTCAGATTTCTCTAAACAATCATACCAAAGAATGTTTTATAATAGCTTAGTCAAATGAACTGTAAAATGAATGATTTCAAGTCAGTTAAATAATTGCAAGAGCAACTTCAAAAGTTAGTTCACAACTACCAAGTTGAAAGTATCACAGAAGCAGAGTTCATTCCTCTTCTCAAGGAGCAGGACATAGAGGTGAAGAAAAATCCTCAAAACAAGCACAGGGTATTAGGTACTGTTTTAGCAGACCAGGCTATCAAAGCACATATATTCTTCAGGAATATAAAACACACTCCCTCTTCTGAAGCAAGACTGCAAGCATCTCTGAATATTTTATCCATCTATCCTAAACATAAGCCTGAAAATATTTTCCTAGCATTTATGTCTTCATCTCATTTCTTCAAACTGCTTTCAACTGAATTACGCAAGTCACCCGATCAAGCCTCAAATTAAGAGTTCACAAAGTAAAACACATTTGACAGTATTCTTCAGATATTAGTTCCAGGTAAATTTATTTCTTCCTCTTTCAAATCAATGCACACCTGTACTTTAACAGAAGGGGGTTTTTGAAAAACATACTCTTCTCAAATACTTTATGATAATCTTTTATTTGTAATGTCATATCCAACATTTCATCATTAAGACATAAAAAAATATTTCTGATTATCAAATACTATTTTAACTGGTTTTTTAAGACTACACTTTAATGTTTTCCTGTCATACCAGTCATTCTAATCTTTCCCCACTGAAAAAAAACCCACGCCATGTCCTAAATACTCAGACAGATCAATGTTGGGACTCCACCAAAAATATTTCTGAGAATCTATGTAATAGAAGTTTTATTATTTTATTTCTAAGATTGTCTTTTACCTCACAATTACTTCCTATGTAATACCTTTCCTTAAAGAAAAGGACTTAGCATCATCTAAATGAAAATGAAGTCAATTAGTTGACCAAATAGATCTTGTGCAATCTTAAGACAAGATAAAGGTCAACTGAAGGACTGCTTTTCCTCTGCCATTCATCATACCTACTCCAAAATTAACTCATAACACCAAAACACTAAGAAACATATAAATCTGATCTGTATTCCTCTGATCTTTCTAAGAAGGGCAAGCTTTAACAGATGCTTCTTATCAATGCATTTCTTTGTAAGGTACCTTTGAGCTTAAGCACTCTTTGCCAAGTTAGCCAAAATTCAAGTGTTTCATGCAAGACCTGTATCATGCTAGTCTTGATGGCTGCTACTCATGATGCTGTTTTCCTGCAATACTTCGGTTTTAAGTGCGTGTGTCTGCAGTAAGCGTACTCAATGCTCAACAGCGCTGCAAATACAACTCGGCTAAACTGCCAAAGTACCACACCAAAAACTGGGAAGGTGTGTAAAGCCCACCCAGCTTTTTATATAATAAACTAGCACCTGTCCTGCTGTGAGAGAAAGATAGTTTTCACAGTCCATTTAAAAAAAAAAAACAAAACAAACAAACCCAAACAAACCAAAAACCCCTGTAGTAATTATCAACATGTAGGAATGTACAGTTAATAAAAGAATTTATCAGGATGTGAAAAACATTTTCACAAGACTATACAGAAACAAGATGACTTTTTAATAGAGTCAGCTAGAAAATTTAGTAAGTAGCACAAGACTTTCCAAAAGGAGTTGAACTTTTAGAATTGCTGGCAAATTGAGTGGAGTTTGGGTTACTAAAGTCAGCAGTCACAGATGATGAATGACTGGGTACGGCTATGACCTGTCAGCAAGCCTGATCTGTCTTTTTCAGAAGGCTTGATGGAAAAAGGAAGTTACATTCTAGACTCTAGACAGAGTTTAACAAAAACTTTTGTTTTTTCTTCATCAGCAGAAGAAATAATTTGCTGAACAGGTCACATTCATAAGACAGCTACCAAAGCACTCTGAAGATTCACATCCTCCCACAAATATGAGACCCCTGGTCAGCGGGGAAGTTTTAACTCCCTTTGATCAGCTACTCTTGCATAACTTGCAATAGCAAACTATGCAGATGCAACTTGCCGTTACCACAGATGACCATGAAGATGATTATGATCGTAATACGCAAGATTTATATATGACACCCTATGGAGACACATTAAATTTATAAAAGCAACTAAAGGAGGTCTGATAGTTACTTGACCAATTATAAGCAGTTATCTATTGTCAAGTCTAACCAGAAATGCGGATGATCTAATTATCAAAATTGGAACTACACATGAATGATAAGTGAAAGATTTCTGTAACAGCGCAAAAACATTGTCAACTAGACGGGCATCAAACATTAACATACGTAGTCAGCTCAGTCAACAAATCAAATGTACTAGATCAAGAGTTAGAATTATCTTTCACTTTTGCCATTTAAAAATGAAGATGTACTACTCTTGATGAAAGTATGTAGATTTCCTATTTTTAAGCTGTAGCTTGATAAACAGGAAAAACATTAATTTTTATAATTCTCACTTCTAGAAAGCCTGCCTCATTCTGCATTTGGCTGATAGGTGGTAAGGTTGTTCCAGAACAATCAACCCAGTTACCTATCTGCCAAAAAGTCATCAGCATAGGTTGACTTCTTAAGCTGGAGACTATCTAAATACAACCTGTCCATTTAAAATTAAGTCAAATTTGTCTCAAAAAAAAAAAAAGTCATTAAAAATTGCAAAGCACTAGATTCAGCATTACACAAAATAACTTTGTACCCACCGCTGTTTAAGCTAAGTAATTATAAATTTCAACTTGCAATTAAATTACTAAATGCAGCAAATAAGAAACAATATCTCTCAAATATACGAAATATGAAAGCTATCACTAAGCTTTTGGGGTGGGGGAGAAACTGCATGCAGAATTGGTGTTCATTTATTCAAAACAGAGCCTTATTTTTTTATCAGCAACCGAAGAAAAATCTCCTTCAAGACATCAAGAATGCAACTCACAACCACATGTCTAGTCAGAAACTTTAAGTATGACGTAGCAGCCCTCAAATAGCTTTTTAAATGCCATTTGCAACTACATATGTAACAAAAAGCCACACCCAACAAAGCAGATTCCAAACAAATGGCTGTACTAAAAGGTTGATGTACCTCATGCCTCAAAGTTAAGAATGGAGCCTATACATCCCAAAATTACAGATTCCCGATACGCACCTCTTAAAAGTCAAATATGCCTCACACTTACTGCTCACCTCTCTGAACAGCTATATACACAAATGGTGGTGTGACTGCACAGATATGCTTTTTCCCTGACTGTGATTCGTTTTTAGGCACCCATGAGAGGCATTCCTTTGTAAAAATTTAGACAAGAACATTTATCCTGAAACACCTGTTAGATTTCATATGGCTTTTGATATTACATGATATAGCTATATATAGCTACATTTTTATGTTCTAATATCTTGTTACCCACTATTACTTTTTCAAAACTGAAATCTCTGAACAGCTGGGACAACAGATCTTCTGTTCCCAGAGCTGGGATAAGAGGATGAGAAATGGGGTAACTAAATGCAGAAAAGGAATTCTTAAAAGTCTACAGAATATTCCTTAATCTGTTTTCATTTATTTAGAGTTATGTGGCTCTGACAGGACAATTATTACAGTGAATATAATGCCAAGCTACAGCCTCTATGCCCATCCTGAGAGAGGTCACTTAGAGCAACCTACCGTTCCACCAACCCAGGCAAGCTTTTTTCTTACTGTCAGCACGACTGTAGCTGTGGGAGGTTTTAAGTGATGCATAAATACTACAATGCAACTGTGGTTACTGGAAGAAGTGAAACATGAGACTTGCCTTTGGACTATTAAGTTATATATAGAACCTAATTTTGCAACACAAATACAAGGAAGAAAACAGTGCTCTATAATTCCTGCTAAGTATTTGGGACAGGGATCCTTAGTGAGTAGAAGGCCAAAAACTAGTGGGCCGTAACAGCTATACAAAAATTAAACTGGTAGAGACCTGAAGACTTAAATAATACCACTCAAGCTGTATTCAATTACACAAGCGTCTCCACCTCAAGATCTCTAATGCTCATTAAACCTTTATTACCAGGCTACTGAGGCAACAGATTCAGCTTCATCCACCTCTGAATTTTGCGGGGGTGGGCTGGGAAGGAAAGGACTGTGCCTACCGCTAGGACACAGGTCCCCGCGAAGGTGCCCACGACGCCTGTTAAACAGAAAACCCTTAAATACAAGCTGAACCGGCGAGGTGGCGCGGGGGGTCTCCCAGCTGCTGCCCTACGTGAGCGAGGACCGGACAGCAGCCCAGCCCGGGCCCACACCGCCCTCAGTGCCTGCCCTCGCGTCACGGCCTGCCCAGGCTCTCCCCTCACCACACGGCTGAGGGAGAGGCAGCCCCGCACCCGGAGACCCCGACCCTCCCCAGACGTCCCCGGGCTCACCCAGAAGATAAGGTTAAGGAAGACCAGGACGGCGGCGCTGGGAGCCTAAGATGGCGGCCAGTTGCGTCACGTGGCGGGAGGGGGCGGAGGAACCTAAGATGGCGAACCGCTCCCCTTAAAGCAGCCGCTGCGTGGCCCGCGCGTGAGGCGCTGAGGGGGTGGCTGCCAAGCTTCGCGCGCTTTTGGAGGCCTTTCAGCTTCGGTGGCAGCTTAGCCTGGAGTGGTCAGCACTCCTGTCCTCAGAGATCCCCTGCACCACAGCTAATGACGTCTCTCAGTAGACCATTTAGGTTGCAAGGGAAAAAGAAACTCTGCTCAGCTGCCGTCTGAAGAGTGGTTTGATGGCAGGACTGTGTGCTTTCAGGAGGCTGAAGGGTGGTGTCAGGAGTGCGGGGGGGGCAAGGACTGAGGCGAGTCCGCAAAAGAGCAGCCGGATACGAGAGATCTCTTCTGAAATGACAGCGATGAGGGTCTTGCTGGCCAGCTTGCTTTGCTAACTCGCTACCAACAAAGGGTGTAAAGGTGCTGGTGTTGGGCTGTGAGATCATCTCAGGTATACTGATGGATTTTAAAAGAGAAACTGAACCTGTGTCCCAGTGATTACTTTATCTGTGCACCAGGCATGGCAGGCAGGGATAACAAATGTTTAATAAGGAGAACGCCATGCATTTTACAATCAGGACATTTGAAGAAGGAATGCTTCCAGTGAGCAAAAGAGCATGGCTCTTGTTGCATAACCCAGCAAACAGTGAGGAAAGCACAAGCATTGCTAAGTGTTAGAACATTTTGGATGCATCCAAAGAGGGTCAGATTTGCCAGTGAAGAACAAAGGAAAAGTAACTTAAGAAATTATGAGAAGATGGGCATAATTTTCACAAGCTGTGCTTTTGCTGAGACTACACATGGGCTCTGGGAGCGAGGACAAGGTAACACCCATCCAGTATTTGCTTCCCTGTTTACTTACAAGGTTCACTTTAGCATGGCCAGGATCCAGCCCTTCATTGTCAAGGCCTTGTTTGCTGTCTTGTTAGTCAAACCAAACCCCTCCTCCCCTATTTCTTCTGGCGTCATATTGTCTTCCTTCCTGAGCTTTCTCTTATTCTCTTTCTCCTTTCTAATCCTGCACTTTTCCCAGAAATACCCGTCATTCCTGAGCTTCTCTCCCCTGCTTAGCGAGCTCGCTCAATAGCTTCACCTTGTTCATATTCTAGCCAGTTTACTTCTCAGGTGGAAATGAAATTACCCAGGTTATCGAGGGCCTCAATGTTTTAGGCATCAGTCTTGTAAAGGCAGACAAGTAACAATCAGTTATATTCCACTGTTCTGTTTCCATGGCAGCAAAGTTAGGGTTTTTTCCTTCTACAATTTTGGGAGTTATATTCAGAACCAGCCCCTGGATACCATGGAGATACTAAGTCTTTTTTCAGCTTTCTTTTCAAGTCCTTATATGCTCATGGATGAAAATTCCCAATCCTGCAAGCCTTATCAGAGCATTTTCTGTCACTGAAAATTAATTTATATACCCAGAAGATATGCTCAAAATTGGTTACACTATTAATATGGTTTTGCATTGAATTTATGGCATTTAGGGTGTGATTGTGTCCTGTAATTTCTGCTTTTTAATGTGCTGTCTGTTCGTGCTTTATATATTACAATTCTGTGACATATGGTATTTTAAAAGCATGTAGAGATTATACTATCAAAAATGCATTAAGAGTTGATAGACAAAAAGCCTAAGAGGAGTTTGATAGAAAAAGGATTAATGATGATATTTAAAAATTCTTACAAACATCTTGGTACAACAATGCTGTCATGCAATTTCAAACTTAAGAAGAGCCTGCTCTGATTTTCTGTATTACTTTTTCTCTACTTCCACAACACAGTACATATTTTGTTACAGATTCATAGGAACTGGTGTTCAGTAAACACTCTTCAGTTCCTTTTTTGCATCTAGCTTTGGTAACTGAGAATGATGAAAAGGATGTAAGAAAGGGCTAGGACTTCATGCTTGGAGAGGAGACAAGTGCTGTTACACGAGGGCCTGTGATGGGGTTGCAGCTTTATACATGCAGGGAACAAAAGGAGCTCATCGGGAGGATGGCAAAGGGCTCTGGGGAGAGGGGAGGAATGGAGAGACTGTGTGAGCTGGACTCACATTGCCTGAGATGGCAACATCAAGCACCAAGGAAAAGATAAATGCCAAGTGTTCTTTTAAGCATGGCTCCTAAAGAAAAGTAAATGTAACAGTGTCTGGCATTCTTCTTTGTAGTGCTGTTGCGCTGCTCTCAAGCATAGAAAGCTGGCAGTAGCAGGTGCCAGTGTAGGGTCTTTCTCAGGGGTTTTGTCAGGCTCTTTTGCAGTGAAATACTCTTGGTTCTTTGGAGAACACATGTGAAACTTTTGCGTATCACCAGTCTCTGTAACTTCAAATCCGCAGACTCTCTGGTATAAAATGTGGGCCTGTGCTGGCATCTCATACCAAGCATAGCGTGCCAGTCAATGATATTTAGGGGAAAGATGGGATGAGTAGTAAGATGCCACCAGAACTTGCTTATCTTCCATACATGTGAATGTAGGCAGGAAATTCTAGCTCTCTGCCTGCACAGGTAGAGGAGGAGGGACAGCTTGTTGAACTGAGGATAGGCAAAGCAGTTCCCAGGAGAGCAGAGAGCAAGGCATGCTGGAAGCAGGTTATGACAAGTAGTTTGAAAACTGGCTGCAATTTCAATAGCTGGCTTGATTGAATTGGACTGAACTGTCTCCAGCGCAGCTCTGCTGCTTAGTTCTTCTCCACCTTTCTTGACGTGGACAGGTAGCTTGACTGCTGAGATGTGCTTTTGTCTTTAATACAGTTTAAGCCTCTTTGAAATTCTTCAAAGAATGTTATTCAGCATTTCACAACATTCAGCTTGTGACTATCATCATAGCAATATTTACAGAAATGTGTACTGGAAATGTATACAAGGATATCCTGCACTTCCACTTCTTTTGAGAGAGTGAGAGGATCAAAGACTAAGGATGGGTGCAGGGCAAGAGTTGCCCAGAATTCTCAAATGGAGAATGCAAGGCATTCACTGCATAATTTGTGAACTCAGTGAGCCTCAATCTCTAGCATTTAATCTAAGATGCCGTTGTGGCACAGACCGCGCAGGTTGGCTGAATGGCTGGTTAAGGTAAGTGGCTTGAGAAGTTGTTTTGCAGACTTGGAACTGCAGAGACAAGCATGCAAGCAGATACAATTATGATGTAGTTTGCCCTTCAGTTTAATGATGCCTGATTCAACTCTTTATATAAACACTGGGACTTAAATTCTGTGGGCACACTTTACATTGATGTAATTGAGTCTAGACTGTTACAAATCACTGATCTAGACAGGCCTGTAGACAATTCCACAGCAGTGATAATTTGCATCTGCAGGCGTGCATTAGAAAAGTAAAACTGTATTCTTGCTTTTGGGACGAACAATGTAGTAAATGTAATAGAAATGAGTTAACTCCACTTGAATGAATTAGGTAGTAAAGAAGAATCTCATGCATTTCACCAGCTCCTGAGGAGGTAATTATGGTTTTTTGATACTTTGAAATGTATAATAGCCTGGAACGGTCCATGAACATTGAAGTATGCATAGTAAAAATGACTGATTACCTGACAAACATTTAATTCATCATTTGGAATCACAGTTAGCAAACAAGAGCATCCATTTGCCAGAGCATTGTAAGCTGGTGAATAGAGATGTGAAGTGGGACTGTCAGTGTTAAGTAGGAAGGACAGCAATAGTGAAATTTAGTCTTTCATGTGTTCTGGAACAGGAGAGATCTCTTACC
>NW_009260435.1:3164917-3217695 GCF_000687185.1 Egretta garzetta | reverse complement strand
ATTAATTGTCCTTCACTGGTAGCAAATGATCTCATAGGAGTCACTCCATGCATTTCTTTGCCTTTTGATGGACTTGTACACTGTGAGCTTTCAGATAATGATCAAATGTTGGAAGCAAGGTCCATTTTATTGCCACAGAGGGATGTAGAAGGAATGAGAACTGTTCATGACTGAGGGAGGGGAAAAAAAAGGTTGAGATTAGTTTATTATATTTTCGTTATATCATCTGACTTAACCTACACGAAATGCAATTTTTAATACTGAAGACATACACACACATACACACTGCGTTTAAATACAATTTTCATGAACTAATTATGGACTAATATATCCTTGTTCAAATACATCAGATGGCATGCAGGATGTTTGTGTGGTCTAATTTGATTTATTCTAACACACATTTGATATCAGTCACTGTAGTGTTGTGGTAAGTGTTGGCATGCTGGAGGGATACCTTTCAGATTTGAGAAGCACCACAGAAAAACAGAGTTTGAAGCTAAAAGCCTGATGTTAGACAGAATCTGAAACAATTCTCATATAGATCCGAAGGACTACACAGAAAGCATGATATGAAAAAATTCCGTTTAGAAACATGTTATTGCTATTGGCAGCTTTCCCAGAGGTACATTAACATTGTTTTTATTAAGATGTAGGTGTAGGTTTGCCTCAAAGTCCACTCTGATGATGGAGAACAATTTAGTCTGTGCAGGTCATCCATTTCATGCTGTGAAAAAAAAGAAGAAATCATGGCACCATCCATTCTGTTCTTTGGTATCTTTTCCACCAAACTACAAATAGCACCTTCTTCCCTTCTCACTCCCCCATCATTAAATTTTCTGTGTGAGCTCTCTGCCAGCTCCAGTTGGCTCGTTTTTCCAGGATCTATATCCTGGAAAATGGCTTCGGCATAACATTACCTTTCCTTTGGCAGCAGAGCATGCTAACAAAGCCTTTCTGTCTCCACACCTGCAGGCATACACTCCTGTCCCTGCTCTGCCCCACTCCCTTTCCAGCTGGGCCAGTGCAACTATTTGAAGAGAGGGCGATGCTTTTTTATTCAGAAACAGCTAGGCAATGCTGAAGAAGTGGCTGGGGGAGGGGAACTTCTTAAATGAGCCCTGCTGTTAAGGAAAGGTTTGCAAAACCTCAGAGCATAGTTTGATGAGATTTCCCTTTATGCATCACTGTCGGCTTCAGCAGCCTTTTGCTGGCTTCTCCATTCTCCCTAACCCTGCTTCACATGGCGGTAACAAAGATACCAGTATAAGTATTTGTGTAACCATGGAGACGAAGAGGAGGGAGCAGGTTATGGTAAAAAATAACTCAGGGAAGAGAACGTTGTATTTTTAACCTGGATTTTTCCCCCGGTATGTTCACTGGATGGTCCCCAAGAGAACGTGCACCAGCCTACCTGTCAGGGCCATGAACAGGCAGAAGTGAACAGTGGGCAAGCCTGGGTTACTTATTTGCTTTCAGCAGAAATGCTCCTCAGACTTCACCCTCCAAGAACCTGGAATGTGTTTCACCTTATTCACCAGTGTCTGTATAGTCCTGACTGGTACTGTAAGCTACTCCCCAGGTTGCTTCTGTAGCCAACAGAAAGTGAAAAGATGGTTCATCGCATCCTAAAGGAAGTATTTAAGGTGAAGTGGATCACATCTGGAGGGACACCTCTCAATCCATTAAACATAGAGGACCCTGAATGAACAGCTTAGGTGTCTGGCCAGATGAGCTCTCCTGAATCTAGACTGTTCCTGTTCCCTGCAGCTCTCAGCCAAAGGTGTGCATGATTCCTTACAGATTTCCAGTGTGGTTCTTGCTATTAACTAAAGCCACATGTCTCTCAAGAATGATGATGTGCACTCTTTCAAACCATTTCCACTAGTATGAATTTAACATGCTGTAAACAGACACTATATAAACCATCATCACTTGCTATTGGTTTTTTTTGTTCAAAATTCAGCTGTTAAGGTCTTCCTCTATAAGCTTTAATGCTCTTTGTACTGTCATGCCTGTTCCATGTGCATATTCTGTACATCTGTATTGCCTTTTCCCTTTTACAGGATCCACTTCAAGCCAGTTCACCACTCCCTCACCCTACCTATTTAAGTTTGTGTTTTACCTGCTAAGAAAGTGTTTCTCAAAGAAAACAGATTTTAAAACTGATGTAAATATGAGACAGTAAGTCAGTGACAGGCAGAAAGACAAATCAAATAAATAGGCTTCCTTATACTTTGGCCTGTGTAACTACTGCCCGGGCACATCATCCAGCATGCATGTCCCTGTGTCCTCATTACATGATGGGTACGACTTCATTTTGGTTATGTGGTGGCACACCCTGGGGGTATGGCTTGGGGGACACAGGGACTTGGGGCATCTCTGTAAGGTAGTATGGGGCCTTCCTGCCTCAGATGCCAAATACCCTTTTCGGAGTTCATTACATAATCTGCAGCTGAAGTGCTTTTGAAGAAAATACCATTACATTATTTCATTCTTGTAACTGCTATTTCTCTACCTTGTTTGGAAAATTGATAAATCTTTTTTAAAAAAAACCCGAACTCCCTAAAAACCTAGCTATAGTCACAAACCAGTTAGCAGGGCTGCCTTTGCTTCTGCAAAACAGCACTACCAAACTGTTCTCTTGGTGCCATCTGTAGCTTCTAAGAGCTGTTCGAAGATTTAGCATCTGTGTTTGTACACACCCCTTTTAACAACGATCTTTGCAGTTTACTAATGGTTAGCTCTATTATACTGAGAGGAAGAGGGTATTGCAGTTAAAGCACATACATACTCCATGGATGGAGAACCTTGCCTGCGTTCACTTCATGGTACTAGGAAGTTCATGTAACCTCTTTTTCTAATTTCCTCACAATTTCTCGAGGCTGTTAGTATATTATGAGTCTTTAGCTGACATCTAGGAGGTCTGGAGCTTCTGGAAAGCAGGACTTCTGCTGTAACTGTTGAGCTCCCTCCCATGGATATTCTGCCTATCCTCTTAGGAATGCTCAGGGTGAGACCTTTATGGTTACGATTGGCAAAGTGTTTTTAACATATACATACATTCAGCTGCGGTTCCAGTAGAGTGAAAGGTCTGGAAAAAACTACTTGGTACTTTCCAAATGGGTAAAGATAATTAAAAGGAAAGTAACTCCTCTTGTATTTGTAACAGCAATGTTTACTTCTGTACTCTGTAAATGTCTCTTTTCCCTTCTAAATTTTTGTTTCCCAGCTGCCAGATACTTAGTCCTCCTCAACCATTACAAGGAAAATTAAACATCTTCCTTACCACTTGTGTTTTGCTGACTCGCAGTCTGAAATCAGCACTCTGAGTAATTCTAGCACGCCAACTGTGGCTCAGTATCCAGAAGTAGCAACAAACTGGTATCAAGGAGGTGAATCCAGCTAGAAAAAAATAGAAAATGTTAAGCTTTGTGTAGTATCCTCCTCATTGTTTTAGCCCTTCTGTATAGGCCAGTTTTTCAGGGGAATAATTTATGTCATCCAATATTATGTGTATTTTAGTGCTCACTTAATGACAACCTAATATTTCAAACAAAATACAACTTCCATAATGAGATACCTCGTTTCTGCCAGGATGTTATTAGGGTACATGCTACAGTGATCTAATGAGATTGACCTTCATTTCATATGAAATTGCTCTCCTCCTGAAACTATTTTTAATGGCCAGCTTGATTTATGCAAAGGGACCTATAGCAATAGCCTTCATTTAGGGGAAATAAATGATTCAAATAATTATAAATTTTATGAAAATGACAAGTTACTTTAAAGTGCTACTATATTTTTACCATGTAATACACCGGTTGAGTGCAACATTGTGCAAGTCTCATGTGGCTTTGTTCTCTCTCTGCAAAGAACAAAGTAAATGAGTTCAGTTCATAATGGGTATAAGATAAAAAACATGTAATTGCCAACAGGGAGTGTATTTTAGCAGCTCCTAGGCTTTCGCCTTGAGGGTATCTTACTCCCTGGAGTGCTATTTGCTGCCATCTACTGGACATTGCTCAAATTTTCAAGGAGACGGTAGGATCGGTGCTCCAGTCTGTTTCTGTTCTCCTGATATTCAAAGCCGTAGTGCGTATGACTTCTAATGCATATTTTAATGCGACGAATCCTTCTTTAAAGGGTGATGAGGGAGAAAAAGAGGAATCCATATTTGTGCTGAATATATGTGCTGATTGTGTTAAAATTCTTGATTAGGTGAAGGAGAGTGGTTATAGCATTTCAGAGGGAAGGCGAGCAGGAGATGGATACAATTGGCGTTACATTAATAATAGATAAGAATGCTATGCTATTCTGTAGTTATGTTAATCTGAAAAGCCTAAGTATCTTACTAGTATTACTTAATCCTCACTACATCCTCAGAAGATTTCTTTTATTATATGGTACCAGTTTTATGGACTGATGTCACGTATCCACTGTGAGGCAGAATATCTTCAGGCTTTGCATAAGTATTTCCCATTGTAGGATAAATGATATAAAAATTATAGGACTAAATATTTTCTTAGTGCAGCTAATGCATTTCTCCCATATATTCCATACTTTCTGCAGACCTGGCTGCAAATGCCATGCTTGTAAATGCCTCTTCAAAAAATCCCAACAAGATTTTTCTGAATAAGCAGCCTAACCAAAATGGGATTTGAGGTGGAAAGAGTAAGATGCAAATGAAACTTTAAAGGAAAGGCTACACAAAAATAACAGGAACAACATATTTCCTCAAAGACCATACGTGTTTCCACATTAAGACAAAGAACTTTCAAGTCTGTATGTACAGCACCATCTGGTGACTTCTGCACAGCAGGATCCCAAAGCAGGGATTTATGTACCCTGCCACATCGTAGACAGTGAGTCAGTCGATATCCCCCAGCAGACCTGCTCCTTATGTTCTCACTGCCAGATACAACTTCCTCACAAATGCAGAAATACGCTTTCATTCCTATTTCCAGACTTTGACTATTGTCATTATTATTTGTGCAGATGAACAGGAGGGTTTGCTGGTGCCTGTGGCATTCTCCTCCTCATGTCTTACTATATAGGCATGCTTTCCTTTTATCTGGGAAGGGCTGCACAGGCAAAACTCACTGTTTACAGTCTCAGCCCTGGTAGTAGTCAGCAAGCACATAGATCATGATCTAGCACTTAGCCTTTCTTGGCTGCCCATCTTCCCGCCTTGCTGAGGCAGCAGTTCGGTCTGTGCCTTTGCTTTTCCTGCCCACTGTTCCAGTCTGTCCTCTATTTTGCAGCTGTCCCACGTAATGCTGCATTCACCTCGCCACAGAACAAACACAGGAGAGATCTGGCTAGATCACCACTTTGCTGTAGGGTGCGGATGGTGAAAGGTAATAGTTGTTGGTGTTTACTTCCACAAAGCCAGTGAACTGGGTGCTCCATTTGTAAGCGTCATCCTTGGGTGCCTTTTGTGGATACATGGATTTTGAGCAGTCTTATCACCGAAACAGTTAGACTCCAAGCGGTTTTAGTTTTCCTGTAAGCAAAGAGCAGGCAAAAAGATTCAGAGCTTAATTCTCCAATGCATTACACCATAGTACCATTGATTTCAGTACATTTCTATTTCATCTTAAACCCAAAGTAATTGACTGGAATATGATGTTTTTAACCCATAAATCCTCTCTATCCCACACATCTCAGGCAATCACCTCAGCAGCTGTGGATCTCTGAATCACTTACATGAGTTTCCTTACCACTGAAGAAAATATATCTCCTTTGTTTCAGTAGAATAGCCCATGGACTTAGCAAAAACATCATGTGTCTGTGTCTAGATACAGCATATGAAGTTCTTCCTCCAGCAGTAATCACACAAATGCTGCAGGAATGAAGTGCTGTTACTAAGCCTTATTTCTTTTTTTTTTTCATGTAGCAGCTTTCCAAATTCATTAGAAAACAGTTTCTTATAATTTGGCACAGTTGACCAAGCTGGTTACAAAATCAGTCAATACTGTAGGTGAGAAACAGTAGGGTGCCGGCAGTTTATCTGATGAGCTGTTCTGTTGAAGCAGACAGGTGTATCTATTTTAGTGGCAAGGGAAGGATGAGGATCAGAGATCACACATTTGCCAATGATACTGCATTGTATAAAATCTCCCTCCCAGAGTGTCCAAAGTCCTTTGCTTTCTGATGAAACAACCTGGCATGACATATATGTCAGCTTGCATGGCTGTGAAGCCTGCAAGGATGCTCTGAGGATCTTTTGGAAGGGTAGAGAACTTGCTGAATGTTAAAATAGAGCTTTATACTGAGGTTTAATTCGATAAGGAGTGAACACCATTGTAAATTCAGAAGCCAGTAGCTCTGTAAACCACTGAAGGAATCTATATTTCATCATTTGAAAGCTCATATTTTCATCTTCTTTTTTTTTTTGTTTAATCCCTTGGGAACTTCTCTGTAGTGAAAGATGCCATATATTAGTGTAGGCTTTTAAAATGTATTTATATATAAGCAATAGGGAGAACATATGCTATACTACTGTTATTGATTGATTTTGGTTAAAAAGGCAACAATAAAACCCAGTGAAAACAAAGGCAAAAGATCAAATTTGCAAATTCCTAACTGCAATAACACAGTCCCTTTGAAATATATTTTTAAGGACAGTCCTGACCACGGTGGATTTGTCTGATAAACCTTTGTTCTCTTTTCTCTTGTTGACAGTTGGAGTTGTAAAGCTCCCAATAACCTGAGTGGTACAAAGGGACAGGAATCCTGTTGTTCTTTTCTTGAGGGTAACACGCATCTCCTTTTACCCAAACCTAATGGAAAGTGGCAGGTCGGTGTTGAGGACAGATGGAGTTTACTGACCCTGTAAGGAACGCGGTGCCAGCCTGGTCAGGTTGCATGTCTTACCCCTTCCCATTCTGAACAACCAGAACACTGGGTCAGGGCAATATTGATGTGGGGCGTGCGAAGATCCTTTGCTCACCTCACTTTGTGTGGTATAGTTGCTGAGGCAAATGGTTGCAGGGTGGCCAGCCACTGAACCTTGGTACCTCCAACCGTGGGTCCCACCATAGGATAGCTTTGCCAGGGATCCGCTGCCTTTTTGTTAAGAGCTTCTGACTTCTGAGGTTTTCTGGTTAAGTCATTTAACTGTCTAGGGGTTCCTAGGCTCACGGCCATGCTGTGTTACCATCTGACACACTCAGCACATATGCAAGAATATGTTACAGCTGCTCCTTTCGTATCTTTCATCTGCATGCCATAAGCTGGGCTCTGAGATGTTTTGAATCAGCATAGCTCTGTGGCCTTCAGTGGAGCTATCTTAATTTACATTCAGACCTCCGCAGACAAAAGATGCACCTCTGTAAAATGCATATCTGGATCCAAATGCAGCCTCCTTGAGCAGCCAAACTCTTGCCTAGCCAGAGATCTGCCATATGCAGGGGGATTCTCTGAGTCTGAAGTGCAGCAAGTTGCACACTGAACTTGGGCATTTTTCCTGACTGTAATTGCAATTGATTTTTCGAATCAACAGGGAAAAGCCATTCTGTCATTGATGTAGAACACGGCTGTGTTTACCGCAAGGAAGGCCTTTTCCAGAGATGTAAAGCATTCCAGAGCCCAGCCATGCACCGCTCGGGTAAGCAGTGTGGCTGTTTTGTGTTTCGGAGGGTTATGTGCAGTTATGGCCTTTATTCTTAAAGTGACCTATTTGAGTAGAGAGAAGAACTGTTCTGTATAAGGGCAGCTATTTTGAACTTACGATGTTTTGGAGAGAGGAGGAAATGCAGTGAAGGATAGAATTAGGTCACCACTTCAGGATGCCAAGATTTTCTCTTGATTTGCTTATTGCTTTTGTAAAGCAGGCTCTCACATTTAACCATGCTGGAGGAAATGATCTTTTCTCTGCAATCACTGGATCAAAGTACAAAGGAGATTCATTGAAATCATAAAAAAATTAATTTTCTCCATTTCTATGTGAAAGTATGGCAATAAAGACAAACCAGTCTTCTCAGCTATGTAATTAGCATTTATGACGGGAGATAATAAACAATCAATCGAAGTCAGTTAAAGCATTTCTCAAAAGCACTTTAGAATCTCACTAAAATGACTGAAATGCAGTGCAACACAAGCACTTCTGTGATGAAGTCAGATTCAGGGCAGGAATAGTAATGGGATTGTTGATGATTAGTAGGATAAGAAGCAGGATTAGAAATACCACTTTTAAAACTGAGGAACTCAGTTCAGTCCAGACAATGTCCTGAGCCCACTGATCACTCCTTGTAGAGAGCAAGCTTGAAATCTTCATTCCCTGTGCTATTTAGAACTCATGAATGCATCCAAATTAGAAACTAGTGAAGTGTTTTCACATCATATCCCTCATTAAGACACTTTGGGAAGTGTGGAAAGATAAAATTATGAAAAAGCAATCTTAATAACTGGATGACTGTATTAAATTTGCCTGCATCCAAAACGTGGCATACAGCTTTGGTTTCAGGGATTGCGTGCACCCATGTCTCCAATTCTCTATCGTAGTGATTGTGTACACATGTGTATGTGGGAGGGTGTGGGTGAACAGATAGCACTTTGGAAATCTAGCTTCCATTGTGTGAAATAAGAAATCAGCAGTGACCTTATGGCTAGTATTCAGATAGAATCTTTTGCTGTTACATTATATCCCCTTTCAAAATTGCTGCAGATTTTGAGCGCTTGCCTAACTATATCCATGATAGGGCCTACTTCCCACATGCAGTTAAAACAAGCTGTTCTTTGTACCTTTTCACGGGATAACATAAATTCACAGCCACACCACTATCTTCTTTTGGCAGTTTGGAGATGTAGGAAATATTGCAGTCAGATGTTTCTAATTTAATTCTACCCCTCATTAATTTGAGCTCTCCTTTAATTCAGTCTCAGCCTCAGGATTGAAATAATTTGTATTAAAAATAACATAATAGCCACCCTTTGTTTTAGTCAATGTTGACTGCTTTAGGCAGGTATTAGCAGATAATCTGATTACCAAATACACAGTGAGTTGGCATTTAGTTAATAAGTAACAGGAAAAATTTGGAAAGGAATCAAAAGAAAAAAAAAAAGAGAAAGAGGGAAAAGAGAATAGACCCTTACAGAGACACATGACATGAAAGAAAATATTATGGAAAAGTTATTTTTGCCAGTGACTATTACAGGTACAAGCTTCTGAGATGTGCAGCCAGTGATGTCAGCCGTGGGTGACAGGATCAGCCCCATAGGGAGAACATTGACAGAATTCCAAAAAGAATGAGGTCTATGGTAAATCTAACATCATTTCCTCTTAGACTTACTTAAACTTACTAATGGGATTTATAGGTTAGATGCTTAGTGGTATAAACTGGCATAGCTCCACGGAACTCTGGGTGTATCATTTGCAACCTTCTCTTTCTGATGGTAGGTAGACACCATTTGCCTGCCCAGTAGCCTTTTTATGGGAAAGCCACTCTCCTTGTTGTCCAGTGTGTTGCCTGGGAAGAATGTACTACTGGCAGAGTCCTGGGTCAGGGCAGGAGTTAGAGCTGGCAAGAAAACTTCTGATGCACAGTGAATTCCAGGTCATACATGGAGCAGTGTGGAGCAGCTCTACAGTTGCTTCACACAAGCTTGTGGGGACGTCACCAGTCAGGCTCACTGGCCAGTTCTCTGATCATCCCCGGCTGACTTATGTCACAAGGTCCCCAGGTCTCTGGAGACTGAGCTTTGCCAGCTGTAGGACTGCCAGATCTGGCAGCGCTTGACAGAGGCTGACAGGGATGTACTTTGAGGGGACTGTGCTGCATCTCTCTCATTTTCTTACAAATTCCATCTTGGGAATGCATCTGAAGTAGGTAGTTTATTGTCCACTATCTTTTCTCGGCAGATTGTAATACTGCTGTAATGACAGCCCTTCTGGTCAGCCAGTAGCTCCAGAGGAGACTTGGACTGGTTAGTTTCCACCTGCCTCCCCTGTGACTGCTCCCAACGCCTGAGTGATCAGGCTGAATGGAGCCCATGGTCTGCTGCTCAGCAGATGGCATTTTTCCAGTACATCAGTATTGGAACGATACCCAGCACAGTATGAGGGACCCCAAGCTGTTAAAGAGTCTGCCTTTTGACTAAAGCAGAAGAAAGAGCCTTGACAGTTTGCTCTTTTTCAAGTTACCCAATAGCAAAAAGAAGGTTTACCACAGTGTCCTGACATGTTCCAGTATGCCATTACTCTCTGCCTAAGTTCCCAGTGCTCTCATTGACACTTCATTCAGTGTATTTTACACTGATATGGTGATGAAAGATATCATACACCATCTCAGAAGGGATCATGCTCCTCTGGGGAGTAATATCAACTGTATGTGCTAATTGCACAGGGGCCTTTGAAGCTTCTAGTAGAGACTGCCTGAAGTCACCAGCATAATAATGTAGCAGATTTGGGAATTAAGAAAGCCACAGACTGATACATACATTTCTGATGGTGTGCCAAGGCAGTTGACCACTGGACTCCTATTGATGTTAATGGGGTTCATTCTCCGTGACCTCCTGGTAAGAAAGGCTGCTCAGCAATGCCTGGGAACAGGGCTGGTCCAAGCAGGAGTGGTGCCCCGAAGCAGAGTTGTCTCCTGCAAAACAGAGGTATTGACACCACACCAGGAGACAGAAGAGCATGGTGAAGTGGCAGAGGATGTAAATTGGAGCTGAAATAGATATCAGAGCAGGTTGATCTGCTGCTCCAGTGGTATAACTTTGAATTCCTTTCTTTTTAGAGGCTGTATAATCTTGTTACTTTCTTGTTCAAGCAACTGTTATTAAAATTGACAAAAGTAATTTATGATTCTATAAAAATAATTCTATGATAGATTTAATTGATGGAGGCTCCCAAGTCATAGTAGACAGTTGTGAGTCAGTGGTGAATAGCATGTAAGCAGAAATACTGTAGGAGATGGTTTAGTTGAATGGGCTCTGGATTCTTGCATACTTTTCCCCACAAACTGCTTGCTGTGTCCTTGAACACAATCCTTTGCCACTGATGCATGTGCATCAGTTCCTGAATCTGCAACATAGGAATTATGCCCTCCTTGTAAAGTGCTTTAGGATCAGCACAAAACTCACATTGTATTTTTATTTTACTTTTGGTGAGTGGAGAAAAAGAAAACCTTTTAAATTGTGGGTAGAGAACAAAAATTCTCTAACAATTACAAGTTCTGTAGAGAAGACAGACAACTGTGTCCAAGAACTTAGTTCAATGTTTCCAACTGCTGATTTGCAGGAAGAAGTGATTAATCATAAAATGAAATCTGTTCAAGATTAGCATAAATTGCAGAAGGTTGTAAAAGACTACAGATGGATTTGAATTAGTTGAAAAAGCAGACAAAAAGCAGCAAGGGAAAATTTGAGTTGGATAAACACAGACTAATTCCTAATAAAAAAATAAACTAAATAGTCTAATGTGAACCTCCAGAATCCTCAAAAGTCAGGGCTCTAGGCATGGAGATGTCGGCCTAGGACAAGCAAATAGGGTGCTGATGAGCTAGAGATGAAATACGTTCTGACATTTCTACAGAATACTGATACCCTTACTCCTAGTCCCTCAGTTCAAGCCGTATCACCTCAAAAACATATAAACAAAAAAATGTGTCTCTCACAACAATGACGGGAGCAGGACTGCATGCTGAAGTTTCTGCAGAAGGAGATGTTGAAGCCTTCAAGGCTATGATACACATGGGGAGAAATACTTCGTACCACAGGGAAATGATTGGAGTGGCTCACTGCTTGCAAAAGGGTCAGTGATGGTGAAGCTCTGGGTCTGGGGTTTATGAAGCAGTGGATGGTGTTAAAACATTTATAACTAATGCCATTAAAATATTTGTCATGTGGTATCCCACAACATCATCTAACATCCTGTTGCTCCTTGTTTGAAGCCGAAGCACACCATCCTGTCCTGTGATCACAGCTTTAGCAATAACTCCCATACAAACAGAAATACATAAACTGACGTATAAATATGGCAGAACATAAACCTTTTTTCCCAGTAATATAAATGGAAGAAGTTTGGAAGGAGACTTTCTCCCCGGGCAAGAGATGCTGCGTGACTGGCTCGCAGGCTATGGGTTGTTCCTTTTCTTTTGATGGTTGAGGTAGTGGCTGTACATGGGCGGACCACTGGCCCGTTTCCAACAGTAACTTGATTTAAATTTAGTGCCCATGTAGGAACCAGGAGAATTTTATTATCTTGATTTAATTCTCTGTTTTCTTTAGAAGAACATTTATGTGTTTTTGCACTTTGCAGAAGTGCAAAGTTAATCACTTGCTTCTTACAGATAAACTGCAAGGATTTCATGTTTTTTAAGGTTAATCTTCTGCTGTTCACTGCAGTTAATCTAGACCATTAAGACTCCAATGAAATCAGCCACAACCTAGCATCTGACATTAGATATGTAACTGCCCCCTGCCCCACTGCACCCAGGTGCTGTCCCTGGGGCTGTTCTGTCTCTGAGTAGCAGCATGGTGCTGTGCAGGGGAGTATGGGCTCTCTCTGCCCCTCCCCCCCGGGTACTGAGCCAGGTGCTTTGGGCGATACCAGTGACATGGCACATCCCAGCACCTATAAAACAGCATATAACAGCTTGAGAAAGCAGCTTTCTGTGTGTTTGTTGAATAGGGGGCTACTAGCTGGTACCAAAAAGAACAGATATTGGTAAATACATTTGCAATAAGCCTCCCCATTCCCATTCCTTCCCCTTTTGGAATATAAGATGTAGCTGAGAGTTTTGTGGCTTTACCTTAAATAACTGTCACTTACTTAACTGTCAGCGTCTGCTTCTGTGCATGTCCTGAGTCTGCCAGCTGCAAAGTGACAAAATAACACCTTAATGACAGCAAAACAAGGGTGTGAGGGCAGGAGATGCTAATAGAAAATGCATGTTCAATAACTGTAAGTTTGAGTTCTCTTTGATACACAAACCTGCTTCAGAGTCTCCAGGCTGCCTGCCAGTGGCGCCCTCAGTGTCTGTTTGCCAGACAATGACTTCTGTGCTCATTTGAGAGTTGAACTGATAGTGAGAAGCCTTCCTCCCATCTTCCAAGCGGACGGGCTGTGCACCAGGCTCTAGTGTTGCCTCCTGAGAAGGCAGCAGCAGTGCTAAGCAAAGTGCCAACACGGTATTTTAATGCGTATCTTTCTCCACAGAGCTAGGAGTCTTAGCTCAGAATTGAAAGGAAACTACAGCCTTTCTCTGCAGGATAGTTTGTGGCAAATATTTAACTTGAACAGTTTACCTTGTGAGCTAGCAGCTTCTATCAGATTCTGGTTAAAACCACTGCTGGTAAGGAGGATGGTGTGATTCATACATGACAGCATAGAAGCTCACTAACTGGGGCAAAACAAGCACCCTGCAGAGCTTGAGTGATGCACGGAGATTTTCTAGAAAATAAAGATTTATCATGTGGAGAAACATAGATCCTTAGGGCCTGTCTCCCATAAGGTGAATTTCTGAGTTGGTGAAAAACCCGATACAGACATTCTTGCATCAGCCGAAACCAGGCATCTGTTGGCTTCACTTGCGTTCATGTCTGGCACAAGCTGAAATGAGAATGTCAGACTGCGACCACTTAAAGACACACACAAGAGAGTTTGCACTGACATAAATAAATTAATTTCAAACAGATTTTCATTAAACTAGTGTAATTATCGACAAGGTTTCAGTCTATTTTTGCATATCTTTTCCCTCCAGAGCGGCAATTGCCACTGACAAATGGCATAATCTAACTCTGTTTAGCTAAATCCATGGCACTTTGTTGAAGTGAACAGGGATTACTCTGACAAACCCAAAATATCTGTCAGGCTGTTAAGCGTGTTGCATGTTTACTGGTACCTCTGGAGTGAGTTAGCTTTGTATTTTTAAAAGGGATGAGGACAATAGCTTCTTTTGAAAGGCTTTGAACAGTGTCTAAGGAATAAATGTGAAGGGCCTGTAGTAGTTACACTCCAGATCAATTCTCATCACATTGAAATTGAAGACATACCTGTGCAAAGCCACTGTAACTGTGGGAAGAACAGAGCCCTCAGGATGCTTTTTTTAGATTGTTTGTTTGGTTTTTTTTAAAAAACTATTTGTGATCAGTGTGGTTGTCATGCAGAAGCACAGCATTGCTCCGATGTATACAGCGTCATCTGTTCTATGCTAATAAATTAACATCTGCAGCCACCATTGCTGCCCATCAAATCTGGGTAGAAAATTGAGCTGTTTGATCTCACTGCCACTGAAGTGTGTCTGCATGATCATAGAAGATGCATATTATCCCATCTGTTTTTCACAGACCCTCCATGAGGCTGTATGCTTCAAGGTAACGGATCAGACACAAAATTAATTTCACAGCAGATGACTGCCTTACAGGCATCCTGCTTGCCACAGCTTATAAAAATGTGACTTAAAAGTTATTTTATTCCTTCACAGCAGGTCCCCTTGCCCGCTCTAGGGAAATTGCTAACTTTGGCTCAGCTCTTTTAGTGATAATGGTTGCCCCAGCGTGGACATGCGGCTGTCTCTGTTTTCATTAATGCGTCAAGTTACTTCTCTCCAAGAAGGCCTTGCAAGACACTGGTTCAATCAACAGCAGCTGCTGGTGGCCAGTTTATTTTTGGGCTGCCGCTGCTACTTGTCCAGATGGAGCTGAAATAGTGCCAGCCATGGTGAGACTTCCGGGGAAAGCACTAGAGGTGGGAGGTAGCGCAATGTCCCAGGCACTGGCAATTCCTGCAGCTGGGATGCCCAGCCACTGTGGTGGCATGGCCGGAGGTGCTCAGCATCAGTCTCATCAACCGAAGTTCTATCTGCCATGCTTGCACACTAGCTGCTGCAGCAAACCAGCCAGCTATTCTTGTAGTAAAATCTTTTCCTTGGCTTGCCACATGCATTTCCCTCAGAAATACACATTTTTACCTAATTGCCTAGGAAGAGAGGAAAATGAGAAAACTGCAACTTTGATTTTGAGTGTAATAAAACTAGTTTATTTACACAGTAACATGAATGCCACAGAGTACACAGCAAAGTACCACAGCAAACCAGAGTGTAACTGCCCCTGATCACAAAGGAAGGCTTGAAGTTTATGTATTTATTTATATAAAAATGTGTAAATATCAATATGAAGCACCAGATAAAGCAATGCAACCAGGAATTCCAAATACAAGTTACCCACAAGAATGGAGTTGAAATAAAAAAAACAAAACAAAACAAAAAACCCCTTATTCAAGGGATTTAAAGAAATCCCATTTATAGAAGTCCATCAGTTTTGGAATCCCTAATTTAAAAATAATTTTCCCCCTTTTATTAAAAACAAGAACATATTCTTAAATGCTCAGCATAATTAAGTTTTAAAAGAAAAAAACCCAAGGATTTCAACTGCAAAACCTTCTAATACCAACAAGCCAAAGGACAAAGAAACAGAAGTTTTGAGTCCTTTTTAAAGAGGTGTTCTTTATGAAATGATTATATTCAAATTTACACACTCTTAAATATATATTATATATACAATATATAATATATATATTTTCAAGCAAAAAGGGGCAAAGAATACTTTTGGGATACAAAAATTCATATACATACATATATATATATATATATTAAACCATGCCCAAAGGCACTCATATATATATGTATGTATGTGTGTATATATATATATATGAACAAATATTTCCTCCATATAAAAAAAGTTCCAACCTCTTCTAAATCCCTGAAATATTCCCCTTGGATTTATGGAAAAAGAAAATCTTTATAGTCTGAAATACAAACCAAATTCTCAAATCCTGTAGAGTGGTAAAATGCTTATGTACAGGTATGTTGAGTATTTAATTTCTCACTAGCAACTCTGCCTGATCTGAAAGCATTCTGTGGTTTCCAACTAAATGCTGAGTGGAGCACCAATGCAAGGAGACTTACTGGAAATTATTTAAATTACATTCTACATCTATTAAAAATCACCATCCTTCTAATACTGCATCCAGGTGAATAATAAAATCCATACAAATGTCTACTAGAAATTCTCTGTAACACAGCAGCGGGAAAGACTTGCTCCTCCTTTTGGAGTTGAGGCTCTCCTAAAGAAATTTTCCCCAATATTTCTTTTGAAAAGTGTTTTTTGTGTATACCTCCCCTGAAGTGTTTGGAATCCAGATGATTGTTTACAGACTATGTCTATAGGTGTATTTTTAGAGAGGTATTTAAAATTCTAAGTCTGCACTTCTTTGATGTTATCTTACCACATAACTAAATCATCATCCCATCTCTCTCTACGTAGACTGAAGGGCTCTGATTGTGCTCTAGGTTTCACAGGAAGTTTGGCAGAACCAGCACTACCTCTGCAAAATCAGAGTAAAATCGATGGCTTAGTCATGCAGGGAATAATGGTCAGGTACTGTTTCTACAGAGAAGCAGCTGAATTTCTGTTTGGTGAAAGGGGGAAAGGAAAGTGCATTAAAAGGTCTGATTCGGTTTCCATTATATCCCTCAGAAAAGTTACAAATTATTTAAATAAAACCAGGACTATTTAGTTTTTATTTACATATGAATTCAATTGCTGTTACAAAAAAAAGAAAATTAATTTAGGTGGGGCATCTCAGCACAAGAATTGAGAAACAGATACATTTTATTTCAGCAGCATATTCTATTTTTACATGCTACAGTTAAGGACCTACAGTGTGAAGCTGCTGAATAAATTCTCCAAGTAGCTGAACCCTAACACACATGTGATTTATTTAAATAATATATTTTCCTCTCTAATGTGTGGGAATTCCCCTGTGTTAATATGTCAAGATGATCCATTCATACCTTGTGGGTGCTGCTGGGATATGTGGAGCATAAAAGATTTAAGGTGGAACATTTCTGTAAATGCTACATGCGTTCTTGTCTGTGGGCCAGCAACACGATATCCTAGCTTGAGTTACTGGTTTCATCACGTCTGAATATTGAAGTGAGACCAGGCTTCTATACTGGGACATTCCAGAGGCTCCAGAATAAAATTCTCGATTCCGCCATTCCTGAAAATTCATAGGCAAATTTTTACTAGTAGATTCTCTTTATATTCACCTGGTTATGCATATTGGCTGGATCAGATCTGAGGTTTGAAAGATAATTAGTGAATAAGTAATTCCCATTTAAGAAAACCATTTTCCGTGAAGTCTCAGAAGTAGTTTTTTAGACCAGTTTTAACAGAGGTTTGCATCTCACACCACAGAGTGCGGTGTGCCACACATCCAGCTACCTACAGCAGGAGCAGCACATCTTACCTTCACCGCTTCTTCCAGACTAATTAGATTCCTCATCTCCTAGAAGCTGAGTGTCTGCAGTAGATTGTCAAAGCAATAGGCTTCTTTTGATGCTGTCGTCAGTCTAGACCAATTGACTTGTTATCCACTATTATTCTCCCTGTGCAGGTCTCAAATTTGAAAGCCCACAATTTTGTTACTTCAGGTTTATACTGTACTACAAGCAACTTAAAGGAACTCATTCACATAAACACCAAAACCAAGTCTCATTAAATAGATCAACTCAGTATCATATGAAGTACAGCATTTAATTTTGTAAAGTCTTTTGCATCTTAATGTGGGCATTATTATTCCTAGGGCTATTACGAAAAGCGTAAGATTTCCACCCACTGACCAGCTACATTTTAGTTTTTTGACAAGGCACTAAACATTGTGAATCCAATCACTGTGCTCTCTCTGTAACATTAGAGAGGTTTTTAATGGCTTTAATAGGATCAGAAACCACTCATTGTAATTCTTCAAACAAGCATTTGATTTTTCCAGAAGTTAGTTTCCACTGGAAAAATCTTTAGAGTTCATGTTAAAAATATTTGAATGACAGTTTTTATTAATAGAAAAATATATATTTACAGTCAATACTGTTATCTTAGATTTGCAGCTCTTCCTATTTCTTGAGCTCAACTGAAAGTGCGACATTGCTAAAAAAAAAAAAAATCAAGATCTGTGCACATATTCAAGTAAGTTGTAACATGCACAGCCAGGGGTTCTGTTCCTGTCATACACAGGATCCCAGTTACAAACAGAGCGGGTTTTTTTCCTTTTGCTTAGCAATTATGCTGTAGCATTCTTACGATTTGTTTACAATCAGTTTAATGCATACATTCTCAGATATTTACGTGGCACAATCTGTTGCCAGGATGGAGAACCACCACAAACACAGTTACAATCATCGGCTATAGGCATATCTGCAAAGTCAGCCTCAAGCTCCCCAAGGAATAGCTCAGGCAAGATTGTGTTCGACTACTTCGACCATTCTTTCTTTTTTAAAGAAAAAAAAAAACAACACAACACACAACATGACAAATTGCTAAAGTTTACCCAGTGCTGCACAAGAAAGAGATTGGTAGTGAACATCTATCCATGCTTGATTATACTGCAGAGCTAAAATGAGTATTGGTTCATCACAAAAGATATAAACTGAAATTGGATAGCTAGAGATACCAAGGCTTCGGACCAGCTGCATTAAATACCTATGGTTGTAAACCATTCAAAAGTTGACTTTGCATGTGTGTGTTGACATGAAAGTGACACTGAGAACATGTGTCCGTAAAACATGGAAACACCTACCGGCTTCAAGGAATGAGCCCACTGCAATGGCAAGTGGTCCAAGGATTGCTTGTATAGCCTACATGAGTTTAGTGATAAGTTATGTGTGCACACATGCTACAAAACAAACACAAAACCAGACCACAGAGGACAAGAAGCCCTACTCGTAGCTCAACACATTGTGACTAATAGCTAGCAGATAGTATGCGAGTGACTTGCCATGCTTGGTGGATTTAAGCTATGAGAGGATTGCCCTCCTGTGTCCAGATAAAGCAGGGCTGCATTGAACGCGTGTGATGCTTTGTAAAGGTTCTACGAGCTGCTCAGCAGTAGTGTAGAAACTTTCTTTCCTGATGTAGTGGAAGTACCTCAACTACATACATTGCACCTGGGCTTTTAATGTTCTGTCCTCTTTTTCTGCATCAATGCCGCCATCCTAACCTTTTTGCCAAAAAGAAAAAAATATATATCACATTAAAATATATTATCCTTATCCTTGCCTGATCCTTCACTGATACAGGTGAACCAAACAAAAGAAAAATAATCAGAAGTTTCAAAAAAAAAAAAAAAATCTTTAGAAAGGTCACAAAGACAGTCTCTATACTACGGCACAATCGATGTAGGCTTCCACACACTATTCAGCATAGCTCTGATAGGTGTCAGAGAAGAATAATACAGACATTTCAACCCCTCCAAATGTACAGTGTGGATCCAGAGCTAGTTTTGCTGACTTTAAGCCTGCAGGACTGTTTGTTCAGTTTCCATGCATCTGGTCCAAGCATGCATATGCTGTATAAAGTGGCTTATTTGTTTCAAGGCGGAAGTGAATTGATTCCTCAGTCTTAACAATCAAAATGAAACATCAATCCATAAAAAGAACACATGAATATCTGTGCATTTATGTGCCAGGAAAGTAAAGGGAGGGGCTGCAGATCTAGCATCAGGTAAATGCTGGTATGTAAAGTGAACACTGTAATGTACAGCTTTAAAAAATACATACAAGAATTGCACATAGATCCATAGGAGAGAAGCACAGGCTTGTAACTAGGGCTGTCTGCTTTCCATCACCTGGTCAGAATATTCGGTATCACTTTTTCCCCTGCATCCAGATCAATTCTTCAGAGTGATTCAGGAAACAATTCAGAGCCTAGCAATACTGAGCAAAGATACTGCCTGTACAACTGCAAAGGTTCCATAGGAAACAGGCGTTAGGTCAGGGAAGGAAGTCAGCAGCGGCCTCTAAAAGTGAAAAGCTCCTTCAGGTTGAGTTTTCTGTCCCTTTAACCCTCACTAATTCCTGCTCTAGTCCAAAACTCTGTCTGCAATGCTCTTTGAGCTATTCTGACAACACTCCATTTTTAGGGTGTTGTCTATAGCAATGTTAGAAAACACTAGTTACAACAGACAGGAGATATGCAGCCAAATACCGCTGCGGGAAAAACGGATCACGATACTGTTAGTTGTGGCTGCCAAGCTTAACAACTCCCTCAATAATTAAACAACAGTGTTTTTGCCCCCTTGTTTTTACCCTTCAGAGAACTGTGTCTGCAGTGAAAGTGTCTCCATGTGGCCTGTTAGCTACACACAGACAAGCTCTAAACATTTATCTCCTGCCAACATAGCAGCAGAGCCAATTTCAGTCCCACTTTGCAATATGGCACAAGTGACAAGAGCAAACCAAAATAAAACAGAAGAGGTGGCTGTTATTTTCATCCCCGATTCATAGCAGTGATTGTCAGAGAAGATTAAGGT
Source organism: Egretta garzetta (assembly GCF_000687185.1). Classification (NCBI taxonomy): domain Eukaryota; kingdom Metazoa; phylum Chordata; class Aves; order Pelecaniformes; family Ardeidae; genus Egretta; species Egretta garzetta. The sequence goes on along the minus strand of NW_009260435.1, from coordinate 3,197,381 downwards.
ACATCCTATCCGCTTCAAGTCAGGCTTTAGTGCCTTTTGCGATGGAAGGGGAATTTCAATTGCCCACCATGTGTTGGTATGGTTCTTGTATAAACGTGGTTATAGCTACAGTACATCAACAGTCCAGACTGGCGAATGTCACGTAGGAAATGGGATAGGCAAAGTGTGCATATTCTGCTTTTTAATGCAGAGGTCTTAAGCTAAGGGTAATAGGCTGATTAAGGCGGCGTTGTTGAAGTCACAGATCCATGGTTAAAAAGGATATAGGTAGGCAGTGAGTCAGAGGAGGAGGAAGAGGACTGAACACAGATGCTTACTGCCACACTTGCTGCAGTCAGCAGGATAACCACATCTGGCAAGGAAAAAAAGAAGGTGTAAAGTGTAAGACAAAGATCAGAATCTGGTTGAGACCAAAGGAAAGAGGAGTGCAGCCCACTTGTCGGGGACTGACTAAGCTGAGAGAAAAATCTGCGTGGTATGTGGAATGGAAGCAGATGAAATGTTTTGTGGCATGGTGGATCATTCATCTCACATTTACAACTAATCCATTTCTGCTTGTGGTCACTGCTATTCATTAACCAATGCTACATAGGGAAATGACAGAAACTACGCAGAAGAGGAGGGCAATTTGTTTACTGCAGTGGTAGAAATAGTGGTATCAAAGTTTGCTCTCCTTTTCAGCCAGATATTAATAAAGTTACATACTGTCTGATCCAAATGCAGTCATGTATATATCCCTAACAGGCCTGGCAAAAAGGTAAAGTTTCTGTCATATTGGGTACAGGATGCAATTTCTCCAGTTAGAACCTATTTGCTCAGAGTTGCTGGCTTTGACATGTAGGCTATTTTTTAACACTTGTACAAAGTGTGAGCCCTAGGGCATGCTGGATTGAGGGCTGGGGTGGAGGTGGGGGATGCTTCATGAAAAGCAACAGGCTCTGCAAACTAGTGCTGCTGCATGATTCTCACAATGCGATGAAGCGAGTCTATAGTGGCAAAAGCCAGATATTGACAACAGAGCCAGTCTTCCAGAATAACTCCACAGTCCGTGTGCAAGGACTTCTCTGCAAACTTGATCATCAGCAGCGTCCTTTTGATATCCAGCCAGTTCTGAAGTACAGCATCTCTCCTTGTGGGGTTGGAAGATGTACGCAGAGCATGGAACAAGTCCTCCCGTGGACCCCAAAGCAAACACTGAAGGATTCCCTTGGCTTCTGATATCAGGATCCTCTCTGAAGGGTTGGGATTCAGCAGGCAGCTGGCAAGTTGTTGAAGCCCTTGAGAGTAGAGGGAACGGCAAGGAATCTTGGGGAGATCAGCACGAGTATACTCCTTCTCCTTCAGCTCTGGATTCTCATCAAAGGGATTGGGTAAGTGCAGCATTTCGTAGATGAGGATGCCAGTCTGGAACTCATCACACTTCTTGTACTGCGTTGCAGTGATGATTTCTGGAGCCAGGCGGGACTGATCCCGTAGGACTTCAGGATCCACCATATGACTCTTCTGCTTGGCCTGGGAGAAATTGCTTACTATTAATCTGGCCGGGCAAGCAGTGTTGGGACTGGGCTCCATGGACTCAGAGCTCAGAGGGCTGCCTCCTGGTCTGGAATGCACCAGCAGCAGGTTCTCTAACCGCAGATCACAGTGTGTGATATGATAGGGTTTCAGGTGCTCCAGACCCAAACACAGCTGTAAAAGGAGCAGACAGACCTGCCTCTCATATAAATCTGGGCTTTTTACATGGCGGGGTGCAGATTCTCGCACAAAGTCGGCCACTGTTAAGTATGGGACCTCCCGTGTGATGACCACAACACGGCTGCGTGGCTTGCTGATGGTCCCCTGGTTGCTTGAATTGTCTTTCTGTGAAGCTTCTGTACTGGAAGAAGTGTCTCTGTTCTTTTGCTCAGGTTCTTTCTCCTCTTCTTCCCGCTCTTCTTCTTCCACCTCTGGTGCATTGGCATCCTCCCATGGAAGGAGACGAACTGGCACTTCAGCAAGGAAATGGCCACAGTCTTGTTGGATGTTGAAGTTGATAGCCAGACTCTGCCGGATAGATAGGCTGTGATAATACTGCTGGGATTCCTTATCTTTGCTCTTACAAATCTGGGGGAAGAAAATAAACAGAACAGACATAACATAACTCTTAAATTTGTAAAATGTATATACTTTTTTTTTTAATATGTACCTTGCTGATGGGTATCCACAGTCTAGCCCTAAACACAAGCACTGAAAAATTTTTTACTGAACCGACCTTGGCAGACTATCTTAAGGCACATGAACAGTTTCCATTGGATAGTAAGCAAATGCAGACCAGTACGTGCAGGCAGCTCTCCCTGTGCATATATTATCCAATGGAAAATACAGTTCAGGCAGCTTGTGCTTTTAATCAGAATAGCAGCTGATATTGGGTAAATTCACAGTGAAGCGTACAGTGAAGCACAGTTACTTGCTTTCCATATAATTTTATTTTGTGTTCTTCTCTCAGCTTTGTGTGAAGCTTGAACAAGATAAAAATAATTGATAGCAACAGGAGATACAAAGAAACATGCATAGAATATTTGAGGCTATGATCAAACGATTGCACATGACTGAGTTAGCATGGCATAACAAGTTAGCACCTGTCAGCCAAGTTAAGTGACTGGATGCATGCTCCTTGCCCACTGTAATTGGAAACTGAAATCTATTAGCTGCAGCTGTGTCAAGCTAACACATCATCTCTCCAGTGAGGGGTCTATGCATGTGTGGCAGGGGCTGTTGGCAAACACACTTGCTGTGGCTCAGGTGATAAATGGAAACTCATTAACACACATACCTTAATTCCTTTCAATCATTTGTCAAAGTCCTAAGTATATGTTTTTATTTTGCCATATATAGCTGTATTTAATTTCTCTCCAGAAATATCTTGTTGATACGTACATTATCACCAAAATAATTATCCTTATTGTTTGCACTGCCATAACAACTGGCAGCTCCAACCCCCTTACAACAGCCACTGGACAACCTCTATCAGGGTCTCTGTTGTAAGGCATTTCCTGATTAAAATTACAGCCCTATGAAGGCTCAGGCATGTTGACCTTTGCATATTAACCTTAGTTCTACTGACTTCAGTGAGATTGTTCAAAGCGTTTAAGGTTAAGTCTGTGTTTTAATCTTTGCAAGGTTAGAGCCTAAGTATTCAGTTGGTATAAAGCACCAACAGGTCTTAACTAGAAAGCTCAGAGGAAGAGAAAATAGGAAGACATCTCTTCAGATGAAGTTAGAGCTCCCGTTGGCTCATCCCTGAAAGCCAAGGAAAGCCAGATAACTAAGGTCAGTAAAAATCAACTAGTTCTACACAGTCACAACAACCAAGGAGCCCAGATCTTGTATGAGCCCTAAATATAGGCATAAGGTGACTTTTCTCCCCATTTCTCATTTTTCCCCTTCTCAGGAACTTATGTAGGGTAAGCTATAAACTTAGCTTTCTCTTAAAAAAGAGAAGAAAATGTTTTCATCTTTTATGTGCTTATGTAGTTAAGAAACATATAGTTTAATGGGAGATTTAGTCTTTTATGCTTGCTGATCAGAAAAGTGCATTGTCAGATAATCATATGAAAGGAGTAACTGTGTTTTGATTGTCTTTGACACTGTGCATATTTCCATACTTCACAAGCATTTACATTTCCTTATGTATTATGTACAGTATAGCTTAAACTGCCTGTTTATAACTGCCAAGCACAAACAAAATAAATTTGAAAAATGCATTTTCTAGTCAATTTTATTTAAGAGAGGGAAGTCATCATTTTCTGGAAAAGTCGACAGTTACCCTCTTTCTACCGTGGCTCCTGCCAGTTTAAATTTTCAAATGTATTTTATACTGTCAGAGGTGAAGTGAGTTATCAATGGAAAGTCCCCCTCCCCTTGACTCAAGGGTTGCAAAAGTTTAAACAAATACAGTAAAAATACAGCATTAACCACTGAATTATATACATAAAAAAAAAGTCAGCTGATTGCCTTGGAGACTGAAGTCCCCAGATGTATTAAATACTTAATACTGCATAGAAAACAGAAGTAGAAAAGTGTTGTGGAGACCCTAGCAGCGTGTATCAAATCTGACTGGGAGAACAGCTATTAAGGAAAATGAGAATGGTTTTGTCTTCTGTGCCCTCCAAGTCCACAGCCTTTTTCTTGTACAGCCAGCTGTGGGGATCATCAATTCCAACTGCAGAAAGGGTTCAGTGTGTTGTAACCCAGCCTTTAGTTTTTAAAAATACTTAACTGACCTAATCGGAAATACAAACTCATTCTGAAAGAGTTTAAGGTCAAGCTTACTTGCTGGTAAGAGAAGTGCAAAAATGCACTTGCCCTTAGCTATTGTACTATATTTCATGTTACTCACAGAGGATTTCTAATACCACCTGTCAGCTAAAAATGATATTCTGAATATATAATCCACAGCGTATTTGCTCTTAAAACAATTAATACTTCTCAATTTGGTGAATACAAGGCCTTTTTAAAAGCCTATGAAAAGGATTTCTCCTTGCCTCTAGAAAAAGAAAAGCAAAGGAATCAAAACTGATTCCTAGTTTCTAATTTTAGTCCTAGGCAGCCTCTTTTTCCTACTTACTTCAAAAAAGGGAGCTCAAATCAATTACTGGAATTTCAGTTAAACTAATAGGAGATAGGCTTTGCACGTCTCAAAATCAGCCTTGATTCAGCCTTGGATAGTGGCAATCCTAGAACTGTGATACAAAAGCACACTTTCACAGGCCTCTGTGGATGTGGTAATGCTTCCTTCTAATTTAGAAATGACTGGCCATGCACAGCTGCACCAAAAGGCATTCAGCTATTGGGGCAGAGTATGCTGCCTTTGCACCCATTCCCTTTTCCTCTGAGCCAGCAAAAGTGGCCTGCAAGGCGAATCTGATATGTACGTCGCCAGCTGGATTATTCCTAAGAAATGCCTTTCTGACCTTCCAAAAACACCCAAGAGAAAGTTGTCCTTCTCTATCTTTGCCTTTCTCTTTCTTCCTGCTACTCAATCCTATTTTCTTGAAATTAAACAGACAGCCCTTTTCCTAGCTGATATTAAAAAATATTGATTCCCATCCTTTAACATTACACCGTTACACTTGGGAAAATTTAATTTTCCCCCTTTTCCTTGTTTTCTTTTCGAAAATAACCAGCCCTCATCCCTCCTATCTTTATTCCTAACCCTCTGATTCTTGTCATTCTTTTCTGGATTCTCCCCATTTATTACATCTAACTCAAGAGTGGTACCCTATAATGAATACAGTATTCCACTTAAGACCTCTCCAGCATCAAGCAGAACAGAGCTTCATATATAATGATCCTTGTAACACTTCTCAGGGTGAACAAATCAGATGATTAACTCCATTGTTACTGCAGTTCATGAAAACTTTCAGAGCAGTGGCCACACTGAGGTCTGAATCCACAGCAGAGCCAAATTTTCTCCAATGTCAGTTCTTAAATAGGAGTTTTTTGTTTCAGACTCCTCTCTTTTTATCAACAAAACAGAAATGAAAGACTAAACAGGATTAAGATTAAAATCAATACTAAAATGACTGCATTCATGAAAACAGTTTTCCCCTCCTTATTCTACTGTTAAAGAAGATAACCAATAAAGAAAAAAAAAAAATCTCTAATCCTACAAACGCCCAATCATGATGGCTTTTGGACACTTCTCTTGTTTAATACAGGGAAGCATAGCGGTACATGAGCACGCATGCAGTATCTACGAAGACAAGAGAGCTGAGATCTGATTAGAAATGTATTTTCTGCTTCTTGCTTTTTGTTTACAAACAACATGAAGTGAGAAGTGGAAGAGACAGCTGGGTTATTTAAGGCTGATTAAATTGCTGACTCTACAAACAGTGAAATTTGTACACTAGCTACTTTGTAATTGACAAGGGGAACAGAAAGCTAGGCTCTCAAGAGGCAGCACCCAGAAGCTGGAGAATGATGACAAATGGGACACCTGTCTGAATTCATAGAACAGTAAGACAGACCTGCAGTAAGCTGATGTTCCTGTAAGCGTCTGGCTGCTCTTCAGACTTTTGCTGTGACATACAGCTGCATGAGTCCAGGTAAGTCCTGGGGTTTTAGATTGCAGAGTTCAAATTCTGATTTACCAATATCTTAATAGAATGGGGAAAGTGTACTGAAAAGCAGTGGAGACAAACTAAGTTTTCTTATTGATCTATTCACAGACAGTTTATACAACGTAGATTTCATTTACGGGCAAACTTCTTGTACTATTTTATCATTTTCTGAGTTGCAGCTTCTACTCTGAACTCTATTTTACATTACCATTTTGCAACAGATTAGTGAACGCAATAGTGCAATACTGTTAATGGGTAATAACGCTCACCCTGGCATTCTGTGTTGCAGTAACTGCACAGTCACCTAAACTATCATCTGAATGACCAAGATTTAACATTTTCAAAATGGCTTGAGTCATATTAAGTTACACAACCAAAGCCTGTATTTACATTTGAAAATATCTGGGGAACAAATTGTGAAATTTGATGGCCTCATTGGCAAGTACTTTAGACTGCTTGTGATGAATGGCTAAGGGAGTGGCTATAGATCTTTTCTGTTTGCGACAGTTAATGCTATGCCAAAACTGTGAGTAAATATACGGCCCAGTTTTCTTTGCATTTTTAAAGCTTTTATCTGTTCCAGTCATCTACTCTAAAAAAACATGGAAATCCTGTTGTTTTACATATATAGTATGATGAATTCCTATTTTTGGGCACAGAAAAAGTAAAGGGTGAAAATACTTTGATTAAAACACCAACAGAAAGTAGAATGAATCAGTCATTTACCATTTGCTTTAATGAAATATAATCAGCTGAGCTATGAAGATATGGTGTGTGATAATAGCTGGAAGAAAAGTGTTGATAAGGGCTTAGCAAGTCTTATTTCTAAAGGTGATGAAAAGCTGGTTGTTCAAAAGATGAAGCAATGTGGGCAAAAAGCCCTTCCATAAGCTGCAAGAAAGCAATGAGAAAAAAGGAGAGAGATGAGTAGGAAAGAACAGAAAGTTTCCATCTTCCTTTCCACTGGAATGCACTGTCATCATGTATCTTTTCTTTAATGCATCCATATGAACTAAACTTCCATCACGTTTATAGGGACACGACAGGTTTCTTTATATCCTGCCATTTCAATTTTCTCACCCCTGTCCCACCCCCATCCCTAAGAAGCAAGATTTTAATGTTTCAGAGCTTCTAAAAACTGTTCTGCGTTAGCTTTTATTTTTCCTTTATGAGTCCAGTAGCCTACTGTGCCATCAGCTGACTTCCACTTTACCAGCAGGGAATCTCATTTCCACTCTGTCCTATGCATTTTACAGGGCATCAGTGAACTTAAAGTAAGACGAATATTGTGGGAAATTAATTTACAAGTGCCGAAAATGAGAAACACAGAAGATCACAAAGGCTGCACCATCTGTGCGACTTTGTTGTATTGCACAGAGGGACAACGGCAAATGAAATTCGGTGTAGAATGAAAACTTGCTAATCCCAAATTCATAGCTTGTTCTTGGCACAACCTTGTTTTCCAAGGAGGCCAGTTTGATCTCTGATTGACCTCATTTTCTTGATCTGGCCTTGAAATAGAGCTTTGACTTTTTAATGATGTGCCAAAATACTGAATTCTACGCTGCTGTGACTGAACTTGGAATGGGCTAAAAGTTTAACGTACATAGCTTTATTTTGATCTGAAGCATGAAGTTCTGGGATGACCTTTAATAACACTTCTGCCAAGAAGCTCCATTAGGAAACTGAATTACCAAACACCACCTTAGCAGACTGTGACAAACCAAACATAACTAGAAAATAATTGTCAGCTGCAACTAGGAAACTGTCAGCCAAATTCAGCCCAATACTATTTACTTCTCCATTGCTCTATTTTATACTTGGGACAGGAACCTTAGCAGAAATCCTGATCTTTTACTGCTGGGAAGAACTTCTGCTGCCCTGTAGCAATCAAAGCAATAAATTTTAACAGCTCCTATTGAGCTGTTTGCACCTTTGCAATTCCTGTTATCCTGCCTGAACTGCATTGCAACATGTGCCCGTGCCCAGAACACACATGCTGCAGGCCATAACCCTGCTGTTTTTTCTGTCTGCATTGTTCCGTGTGGACTCTGAATCATGATTTCTATGTCTTAGGACATCTATGGTGTTGTACAGTAATTTCCTTGAGAATATAAGACTGAAAGTGGAAGTTTACATTACTGACACAGTAATTATCTTGTCTATTACTCATTCTGAGTAATCATTTAAAAAAAACAAAACTAAAACCAACACGAGATCGCTGTCATATCCCTGCCTAATTCAGTCTGTGTAGGGATCCTAAGAACTGAACTTGTCCAATGCACTTTGTACAAAAAGCTGGTGCTCTCTGCTGCTTTTGCTTTAGTGTAACCTTTCCACCACATATTTGGAATTACTGATAAGACTGTGGTTTCAGGAGAATGTTTATCCATATTGTCCCAGATCTACCAACTACTTAGAAGATGGTGCTGCACTTAGTGAAGGAAAAATACCTCAGGGACTGGAATTTTATGGAAACTTTTTTTCTGTTTCTTCCATTTGGAAAAGTAGTTTTCTGATCACAACTTATTTGCTGTTTTTATTCATAATGTTTCAGTCAAAATAATTTCCACACGGCTTCCTGCAACTTCTTTGCACAGGATGTTTACTAGCAGATTAGGTGAAACAAAAAGCACAATACAGTGCTTTGAAACAACACACCCCTATAAACAATGTTTCCTCTAATATCCATACCAACAGAACAAGTTGTGCTCGTTCTTCACCACATTTATCAGAGCATCTTTTGCTGGTGATACCACCAGAATGTAAAGGTGCAGTGGTACATTTATCTGCACAGAAGGCTTGTTATTCTAAATTTAATTCAGTGGTAGTCAAATGGTTAAAGCTTGATTTTTAACAGTGCTTCTGTAATTCTTTTGGAGATACAGTATTAAAACATAATTTTTTTTACTTATGCATTAAGACTTAACACCATTTGGGGGTGAATCCCTTGTTTTCTATGAAGAGAATAATAATTAAAAAATCCCATTATCACATTTTTCTCAAATCTAATATTAAAATCATAGAATTTAAGAAGTGTCTGAATTGTTAGCCAGTGTTGCCTGGGTAGTTCTACAAAACTCAAAAGAGCTACATAAATTTACACTGTCTGAAGATGTGGCTCCATATACACTTTCAAAGTTTATTTCTATGACTTGATCAAAAATAACAGGAAGACTGTATCTTGCATTCAGTAGGCACACCAGTAGTTTTAATCTCACTATTTTTGCCATCCTGTTTTGGGGACAAGGGATTTAAAACGGCAGGAATACATAGCTTATTTGCTGGAGGTAGATGATCATGTAATTTGGCTCACATGAGAAGTACTCATGATACTAAAACTGGTATACTTGTTAAAGCCAAATTCCCCCAATCTCTGTGTAATGTAGTAGCCATCCTTTGTTATGAGATTTTGTACAAATCTGATCATGGACTGACGACTTGTAAGTCAAAGATCAACTTGGGGCAAATGTTAAGACAAAGTTGAAAATTACTACAACTGATTTTTTGGGGGGGTGAGTGGGGGGTGATGTGAATCCTGTAACCACAGTTTAAACAGTGCTGTATAATTCAATATATTAGCATAGAGAAGGCAGTAATAAAAATATGCACCAAAGCAGCACACAACTCATGAGAACCCAACTTAGCTGAATGCATAGTACTTAAGATATGTGAAAGAGAGAATGAAAAGACAGCAGCAGTCCCATGTGCTGGTCCTGCTTGGCTTTTAAAGAAACCAGAGAACATGTAGTGAGAGTATCTTCCTGGATCTTCCTATATCACATTAAGTGCTAGGGAGGGTGTTTTCAAGAGTAACTTTTCCTGTCATCCTAACAGCACAACAGCTCATGGTGACCTCCAGCTCAAGGATATTTTGTCAGTACTTCGCCCCCTCTCAAGACCATTACACCTATTATGCTGCAATAAATTTTGTTAGACTGAGAACTGTTTTTAAGACACCTGAATTACGAGAGGAAAAAAAATATAGCATGTATTTGACCATGCTACATTGCTGTTCTTTCTTCTCACTGGCTTTCTACCAGAGAACCATATTATAGTGGGACAATAGATAAGAAAACAACTACATAGGTCTTGCCTGTCAGGAATACTTTAAGGGCACATCCATACTGTGCAAAGAGGAATCACGTTAGCGATAAACTAAACCTGCCTATATTGGAATATACCACTTTGGATCCTAAAAGCAACCATTTTTGCATCATTGTTTTAAAACCAAAAATCCCCAAACTGAGTAATGCCAGACCGTTGATTCTGCAACCAGAGTAGATTGCCAGATACATTCATGGTCTGGCTCTTGGCTGTTTTGTACCACTGGACATGGCATCCACAAGACATCCATATTTCATTTCACATCTTTTCAAAAAGAGGTCCTTGATAACTAACAAAATATAAATGGTTATGCCCACAAATCTGCCTTAAAAAGAGGCCTTTTCAAGTTTCAGAAGAACATATCAGTTGCACCAGTCTTACCTTTTACTGTTTTATATCTTTCTTGTAAACAATCATGCAGGAATGGTAACAACATTTTGTTCTTGTAAAGCACCACCCTTCTGAGAATGTCAACATGCTCTATAAGGAATAATCAATCAGGCCTCACACACCTGTGTTAGGTAATAAATGTTTTATCTCAGTTTCAACAAGGAGTCGTCAGAAGTTCAGTCATTTACTCAGGATCACACAGGACAGAGCTATGAGTCTCAGCTGTCCTTCTCACTATCATCCTACCAGATAAACATTGAGAATTTTAGAGATACAGTGCTTGGAAAGTATTACCTACATAAAAGTCCATAAAGTAACAACATCTAGTGAGACAAACTGCCAACTATTCATTAATACATTAGCAGTAAATCTAATAAATCTTATTTCTTTATGTGTTAGCTGAAGGATGAACTAAACACAAATCAATTGTCTGTTTAGTAAAAGGCCACAAAACTAACACTGACAAGTTCCACTTTTTTTTAGTATAGCTTATAAGGCAACACTGATGGCTAGACAGAGCTTTTGAAAGGCTGGTAATGAACACTGGTGAAAATATAAGACCTTGTATGGAAACATAAAAGATATATTAGCCTAGAATTTACATTTAAAATTATATGGCTCTGAACTCTGAAAACTTTGAAATCTTTCCTAACAAGAGTGATTATTTAGTATCATCTGCGTGCAGGTAACTTTAGGATTTTGTTATTGCAAGTTCCCAAAAAACTGCTGACACACGTTAAAATAATACAGCTTTTTCTTCACTATTTCACTAAAAATGACCATGGTAAAGACTGAGTTGTACTGATTTTGTTCTAATAATTTTGGAGCTGCAATAAAAACAGATGAAACCTCAACAGCAAATACCAATGCCATGCAAGGGAAGAGACTGTGTCTTGGGAATCTTAGTTTTCACACAGTGCTGCTGCAATCAGCACACAGTTACATTTGTAGGACCTATCACTACTGGGTGTGTTGCAGATTATGGTTATTGTTGTTACATTTTGTCACTGATGTCTAGGATTACCGTTTTTCATGTCCTTCTTACCTTGACTGCGTAATTGTTGAGAGGATCTTTTGCGTAAGAAGCTGGGTAGTAAACTGCATCACCTGCCTCGCAGCACGGCTTGTCACTGGTTAGCCTGAAATCCGACCAGCTGTCCACCCCGAATCGCAACTGGTCCTTCTGTCCGGCCATGAATAAGTCTTCACATTTAAGTGCCAGCTTCTTCAGTGAATCAGTATGAAGGCTTCGGATTTTACCTACCACCTCCTCTCGGTTTTCAATTCCTCGATAAAGTGCTTGCCTCTGCGGCTTCTGGACACCTTTGCCCTGCTTAGTCTGCGAGATGCGTCTCCCCGTTAGAGACTCCATGCTATTGGAACACCGGTCCTTAATACTGATAGTGGTTAGGCTGGAAACGCTGTTAGTTGCTGAGGTGGTTGCCCTTTGTTTTTCTGTAGGCCTGTCCAAGGAATCTCCTGACTCGTTGTCCAGTACCTTGAGCTCCAGGCTGACCGAAGAGCAGGCGCTGCTTGCTTCCCAGTTGGTGTCAATGTCATAGGTGGGATTGGCCACAATGCACAGGTTGTTCTCCAGAGCCTGCTTCTGGAGATCTCTGGGCGTTGGCTCTGTGTTAGCTCTCAAAATTGTTTTCTTTGGCAGTGGAGGTGGTGTTGGCTGTAAGTTGTTCATTGTCTCTTGGTCTACTAGTCCTCCAAAGGCAATGGCATCATCCAAAGCTCCCTTCGGTTGCCTCGGCTGTTTTGGAGGTATCATGGCTGCTCTAGACTGTCCTGTGTAACAAGAAGAAAATAGTAATAGGAGATTAAAGTACTTTGCATCTGCTGCTCATATTTGCACTCTACAAAGAAGTTTAAGGCAAAGAGAAAAGAAAAGCTGACTAGGACACCCCTCGCCCCCCATCACATACAGACAGTCTTTATTTGACCTTGGCCTATATATTAAAATCAGCTGCACTGCTAGCAATGCTGGCATTTTACATCACATGGGATTAATGACAAAAAGTGCAAGCAAAAACCAAAACTCAATTTTGGCACTCTGGCCAAATTCTAGTTTCAGTAATTAAACACAGCCTCCTGTAATTCCTTCTGTGGTCAATCAACTATAATATCATTCCTTACTTCCTATTCAAATGTGCTGAAACTATGGGTGGATGCTGGTAAGTGGCATTGTGTACCGTTTCTCTGAGAGGTGCATTTCTCTGGCAGGTGAGGTGATCATTTTTAGTATGTCCTTACAATAGTCTGTAAAGCACTTTGGATCACTTGCATTTGAAATGGACTAAAGAGACTTGAAAGCATTATTTTCAGAATGTAAACCAGAAAACTTCAGACACAAATAATGTAATTTAGATAATTTTAGACAGATCGGAAAGTCAGGATTGCCCTAGCAGATTCACTAGGTGAAACAAGGAAGTTAAGCCTACTTTCACTCAAGCTGACCAGTGTGTTGCCACTGCTTTCAAGGAGAGCAGGATCATATTTTGAGATAACAAAAACATAAATATAAATATTTCTACCCTACAATTTAAAACTCACACTCTTCCCCCCCTAACCATAACTTTCTCTAATACCTTTCCCTTACTCACTTGCCATGGGTAGCTTTGTTGGCAATATTATGTTCACAGATAACCTGACCTAGATTCAGTCAAGAAATTCCAAATGGCAGGTTACATCCATAAAAGCATGGGATTTCCACTGGCAGACTGGTTTCAAACATTCATGTGCTTCTAGGGAAGATAAACTTTGTCATGTGTTTTGGATGGCTTTTAGAGAGGACAATTATGTTTTATAACTGCCAGAGTCCTTGGAAATGAAGAATAAATAAATGACAATAATGTAAGAGAGAATAAAAAACAATAAACAGATGATACAAATGACCAACCCCCTGCTCTGAGACAATTAAACAGTTGTTACTCATATCAAAATGAGGTTTTTCCACTCAACTGCTGTTTTCAGAGAAATTTTAAGTTTTCTACTACTCCTGTGAGGTTCATTGACTGTCATGGTAAGGTAGGAAGCCAATTTTTACAGCTGCAACACAGCAGACATGAAAGGGATGCTCTGTATAATTGCAGCCGGGCATCTTTTCTAATAAGCAAACAGCAAGTAGAAAGACACTACAACTATTTGACTATTTATAATGTGCTGAATCCTTGTAAAGAGAGGACTGAACCGGAACGCTGAACCAAACTGGGGGGATCTCAGATTCAGATTTGAATTACATCACTTTGGTCCATAATTAATAATAAAAGACTTCATAGTCTATTAAAAGAAAAAAGATAGCTTCCTTTATGCTTTAAGATGTGTTGTACAGTTTTTATGAATACCACAGAATCTAATCTCTTGGCCAGGATGTACAAAAACCTGGAACGCTGGGTTAGGATGCTGAAGAGGATTTCCTAATATCAGAAGATCAGAGAGAACTGGATTTTTAAATGTATCCACAAACAGAATAGCCTTAGCTCTTGAATTCTTAACAATCATCCTCTTGTCAATCATTCCAAGGAGATGACATCACAAATAAAAGTTATCTCTCTATCTTTCATTTAAGTTCAAGAAACCCTCAGACGAGCCTCGTGGATTTTGTGGCCTGGATATTCCAATGTTTAAAAAGCTGAATTTTGCGCAGGAAGTTCCATTGGCTTTGTAACATGCCTGATGGTCAGGGAAGATTGCATAGAACTACCCCCCTGGGTCATCACTTTTTAGCTTCTACAAAATGAAAATTTTCAAAAGCTAGAAATATTAGAGAACCCCTGCATCTCTCAAATCACTGTCAAGGTGGCTTAAAAAAAATTAACCCTCAGGGAACCCTCTACTGCTCCTTTCTGATGTTGGTATTGCAGCGGGCGTGCTCTACAACAGCAGCTCTTCCTCTCACCATTTGATACACCGGAGCATATAACACTGGTGCCAGCTGAGCAGTACAGGAACTCTATCAGAAAGGTACAGAGACTACCTTTTGCAGAGACGAAGAGTGGCATGATTCCGAGTAAAAAGCAGAATTAATGTCTGCATGCCAGACACACACATCCAGATGCCACAGTCTTCTGCTTGATCCTGAATGAGACAAGTTCACTTCTTCTTTGTATCCAGTTTTCTTACTCATCCAAACATGTGTCATCTTCCACCATTGCTTACTCTTACAAAATCTGTGACCTGTGTACTTCTCCCCCTGGCAACATTCTGTGTTAAAGATCACTTGCTGTTTTCTCATTCTTCCCCTCTTCCCCACTACGCTAAAATAGCCCAACTGCTGGGGTTTTGAGAAAGGCTACTATTTCAGGAGGCAGTTTCCTAATATGCATTGCTTGTGCAACTCGCTAATCCAAGGACTGCACACATGCTACAGGGAAACAGCAAGAAAAGAAATTAGAGCAAGATGCACATCTCAAGCAGTAGCAGCAGAAGCCCTCTCCAAGAAAGGTAAGATTTGTAACAGCATTTGTAACAGCATTTCTTCTTGATTCTCTTATTTTCTGTCTGTTTTAATGGCCCTGTCCTCCAGAAGCCATTCATACGGAGAAGAGTGTTGCGACTGCAACCAGTGACTTTCACTAGTCATTTCTTTTGCATAGCTATTGGAACTGTGACATCAAAACATAATTGAAGAAGGTTTTCATAACCAGAAGTTGCCTTTGCAGATGTCTGGTGGGTGTGGCAGGATCCAGAGAACTGCATGTACAAGTCATGATACAGTTACTTTTTCAAATATACTCAGCTGAGGAAAATGAGTTCGTAAAACATGTCATGGTACAGCATAGTTTCTCCCCACAAGAACAGATTTTCCATATTGAAATCTATCCATCTGTATTACATGTTTGAAAAGCTTCTTTTCTTAACACTATACATTTCTTTCATGCCCGCTGGGCCAGTCTTTCCAGCTCAGCTTTCCCCAAGTGTGGCGTGATACTGCACATCCCACATTTTTTAAAATTCATTGTCAAGCAAGAAAAAGGTTGTCTTAAATTTTGTCCCTGTCAAAGGCACAAGAACGTTCTTTTGCATACAAGTACTGGCAGAGCATTTGCTTCTTTTTCTTGCCTATCATTTCCTTCTCCCCTTGCATGCTTAAAACCCATCATTTCCTTACCTACGCCACAGACTCTCCAACATTACAAGGTTCAGACTGAGCTACGCTCTTGGGAGGCAAATGAAAAGGATGAACAGGCACAATACTAGGCTACCACTTACAGAGAGCTTTGAAGTGGCTTCCAGACTGTTCAAGACAGGAAGAAAATTAACTCTTTATAGACAGCAGCTTTCTAGAGAGCTTTAAGTAATTCTACAGTTCAGGAACATCTTACATTATAGAATCTCACTGCATTATTTAAATATTACCATGCAGAGGTGGGAAACTCTGAATCAGCCCTAAAAAAGGCATTTAGATTTTATTTTTCCAGGTAACTGATTTATCATCAGACTTCGCATTGCAACCTGTTTATGTTAGCTCATGAAACTATCAAATCTGACACACTGAGCTCAGGTTTAATTCAAATTTATATTGCACAAGCATGTTTTTCTTAGAGTAATGACAGGCATAATTATTGTTTAAAATTCTTGATAGTTGATGGATCTTCCTTTTTTGCTTAGGCCAGATCAGCAGTATACATTGTCAAGACATTTCAGAACTGTGAAGGAAAATACTCCTTTAATTGGGAAAACAACTAATGGTGAATTAGGCAAGCCAAGTGGGTGACACGCTGCATGCTTCCATCCTTTCTTGAATAGAACTATTCCCAAGACGTATACTGCTCTGCAATACATAACATATGTTAGTCCAATGCACCAATGACAGCAGGCTGCTTCTGTACTTTCTCCAAACTCATTTTACCCTTGACATGGTAATCTATCCTACCATCTCCTTCATTCTTGAAAGCGTTTTTCTGATGATATGCTGTACCATCTCTTATCCAATACTAACGTTCCTTGTGGGAAGATGTAAATTAGAAAACAGAGCTGAAAACAATACTTTAGTATTCACAGTAATAACTAGGCTATTGCCACGATAACTCACTCTGTTCTCAGTTTTAGTGACCATAGTACTCCTTAATCCCTAGTCCCCTAGTGCAGGGATTTAGACGAAGAGGACCCAGAGGGCTAAAATGACCAAAACTACTCTTGCCCCTGCCATTCACCCACTTATCACATCAGTTTGGCAAAAATTCCATGTTTTGCATTGCCAAGAACAGCAAAAATTAATAATCATGCATGTACAATGTGGGTAACCAATCTTCCAAGACCATATCTATCAAAACCCCAGCAGAACTAAAATCAAAACTGAGGAGACTCTGCAGTGGAGACCAGCAAGAAAGTGGGATTTTGAGTGGCTTTTACGTGTCTGCAGGAAACCCACTGTAATATAGGGCTGGGCTGATCACATAGCTGGACCTTGGAGCAATCCAACAGCGCTGGCTTTGGCAGCCTCTGCTGACCTGTTTCTCCCCACAGCCAGGAATGGAGTAGGATGTCCCAGCAATTCTCATGTCAGTACATCCCCATTTCATGTTACAAAATCCAGTTATAAAGCCTAACTAAAGTATTCACTAAGTAAAATCCACGGGTTGGCCACCTCCACTGTACAAATTCCCCCTCTCCACCCTGGTCCTAGTACTTCCCCCCTGCCCCCTGTACTTGGATATTGACCATCCTTTGCTGCATTTTTATTACAACACAAAGCCTGGAAAAGATTTCCCTGCATAAGTAGCAGATTAATTATACTGATCTTTAATACCAGTACAAAATACATCACTCCTTAATAAACTTTTACCCCGACTGATAAAAATAACCAAGCCGTGAAAAAACCCATAAATGCGTAAAAGTATCTTCCAGCCACTGCAAAAGCCACCAGCATACTTCACAGCCCCAATTCCAACAAATGCAGTACATGTACAACACTATTCTGTAAAATTATTCAGTACGCAGATTTACATGAACATAATCATTAATGCTGTATTATACTCAATTGTTTACACATTTATCGTTAATAGATAAAGATCTTACCAGAATGATAATATATGTAACAGAAAGGAAAGCAAACATTTATTAAGTAACATTCATGACGCATCTCCAGTTTCTCACCAATAGTTTGAAACTGTGCATAGAACTACAGTAAGATGGGCTGCAGGTACCAGATAAATAAAAACTTCAGATGCAACAGCTTGTCTGCCTTGGTGACTTGTCAGGTCTTGCTACCCATCCTCCATTACACCATGTTAAAGGTATTACCTGTACTAATTATATATTATACAAAATGCATCAGACTGATACTGTAATCACAGTCTGTTGCTGAACTGTCAGTTTTAGTCAACAATGACTTCATTACCTTATTTATAGCCTGGCTAAAGCACGCTGCCCTGGTCTAACTTACTGACTGAGGCAATACTCCAAGGCAGATGCTGGCATCTGGCATTTTTTCCACTGTCAGCAATCACAAAACCTAGAAACTTACTTAGCCTCCTTTTTTTCACCTTTTCTTTGGGTGTAAGGAGAAAAATAGCTGATAATAAAATAACCTTTTTAAATTATAGAAATACTATAGTGAGTATATAAGGATATCTTAATCTACTTAGAGCAATGCAAATTCAGTCAAGTCAATTTCCCCCAAAAAATTCAGACAAAGATAGAAAAATGTGAACATTTGTAAAGGAAAGGATTTTAATGATCCATCTGTTGTCTTCTTTATCATAAGTTACAGGTCTTACCTGAATTAACTGCTTTTAGAATAAGGGCACACCTTAAAAAAGAAACAACCAGGCGCTACCTTACACATCTGAACATTTATTTCTGCATCTGGATTTAACTGTCAGCCACTGGATTTTGTTAAACCTGTTGACTGTTGATACCAGAAGTATCCCTCATCACAGTTCTGCTCAGCACATTAGCACCCACACCATGATCAAGCCAGACTATTTCTTTGATAAGCTAAACAGATTTAGCTTCTTGAATTAGTCAATATAAGGTACCTGTCACAATATTAGGCATTTTCAAAGCTTTTCTTTAGAGCCTGTACCTTTTTCTTTTAAACATTCTTCTTAAACTGTGGTGACCAGGGCTTGACTGTGGCCATGGCAGTTGCAGAGTAAAAATGAGATACGCATCACCTCTCTACTCCTAATGAAGTTTTCTCTTGTTTATACACCCAGGAACATACTGGGCTCTTTTAGCTTATCATCATGGTGGGACCTCAAGCCCCAAATCTTTTATGTGGTATCTGATCCTCAGAGAAGAATCCTCTACCTTGTAAGGCTTGCCTGCATTTTTTTTTTTTTTAATTCCTAGATGTATGATTTTACATGAGCTATTCTCAGATTTTGCAATTTGGTTCCTGACAAACACTTGCTGGTGCACTTGCAGTTTTTGCAGGCAGAACTGTAAACTGATGACCAGACAACTCCTGTGGGAGCAGGGGAAGGCCAATACCAAATATATTTGAAGGCACTACCTGATACAAACTACTATCTGACTGCACATGAAAATTTACCAAAGCTTGCCATTATTTCTGCTCATAAAATTTCATGTGACATGTCACAACTGAAGGGTAGACATTTATAAAAGTAAGGACATAGCATTATCTGCTTTTCAATAAAAAAACCCAAAGAATATGTATTAGATTCATATTTTAAAAGTTAATATTGTGCATTATGCTGCAAATTGTGATGTTCACATGATATATTTTACAAACCATAAACTATAGTATGTAGCTATAAAAAGGTAACTGTAGATACAATTGCAGCTGAAGCAAGAGTGAAGTGTGATGTAATTATATTACACATATTCTCATATTATCCTTTCTTTCAGTTACACATATCAGTGTTTGTTAATTCTATAAAATATATGGTTTTGCTGCTTAGGTGATGCAAGATGTGAAAACAAGAAGGAATTATTCTATAACCCCACCTAGTAATCTCTTGATAGCTATCTGAATTAGAAAGTGAAGTTGCTTGAATAAACCAGAAAAAAGTTTGAACGGCAGCCAGAGAACTCAGTGCCATTTAGGGTAGTGTTGCTTTTAACAACAAGCAGCAAGCTTGCCAAGCCAGACCAAGTCAAGCCTAAAACTTAATTTAACTCTTTCATACCTAAAATTTACTTTGGTGACAGCAAATCTGAAAATGACCCAAGGACGAGAAGATTTTGAATGAAATGCTAAAGGGGTCAGTTTTATACTGTTCTACGAAGGAGCACTCACACACAGAAACAACACTGACAGAAATGAGGACTCATGGAAGTGATCACAGAAGTCTCCACAGATGGAGACTCCACAACTTCTCTGGGCAACCTGTTCCAGTCTTTAATGGTATTTTATTGCATTTCCCATTGAATTTACTACTTCCACTTTGTGAAATGCTGTGGGAAGGACAGAGATCTATGGACAGAAGCACATCTAACTCTGTATGAGGAAGCAGTTGCCATCTGATGTAACACCTTGCAAAAGAAAATCAACCCAAATTGAGTAAAGATTTAAACAGAATATTCACAATGTCATTACTTTGGCTATGAAATGCAAGTAACCCCTCGACAGTATGAGCACTCTGGCTAAAAAATAGCAGTCTTGCCATGGGGGATAAGTGACATTTCATACGTTAAATGATACCTCAGCTTGATCCTTTTATGTGTCAGTCTGGTTAGGAACAAGGACTAACCATGCTATAAACAGTTTTGATGTAGCCAGATCTACTGCCTGGATTCTTTCTGTAATGTAGCTATGTCCTAAATACAGAAAATATATAAATACTGATGTTTATCTCAATGAATTGAAAATAATTCATTAGATCTTTGAATAATTCACCATAAAAATATAAATTTTAGTTTTCCTCCTTGAAGTTAAAGTTTTTTTTGTAGATGTTATATCGCTCTTGGGCAGGATATTTTTCCTCCTTGTGGTTTATAAACAATACCTACTTGATGTTTCATTAGCAGAACACACCGAGAAGTTCACCACTAATTCACATTTAAGCAAAAAAATGCAACAATATCACTAAATGTCTACGGAATGTATGCATCTGAGGGCTTAAAATTTAGTCCTTGATCCCTCAAACCTGTCTGGACATGCCACACCCATGGACTTCTGAGCCATCTCACAGCAGTCAGTTTCCTCTTGTGCAAATGCTTAACAAGTTGGCATCCTTACAGGATTGTAGCGTTACTGAAAAAAACACATTCAGATATTCTTGAACATAAATAAATGAGAGATTTTTTGTTCTTCTGGAAAATCTGGCTGTAGGTATTGCTAAATTCACAGTACTTCAAATCAAAATGCTTTAGAAAATTAGGCTGGTAATATTGATACTATGGATCGGGAGACGCTTGTCTTGCTCACTTATCTTCCAGAGAAGCCCTGCATCCATGCATCTTCTTGATTTGAGTAAGGGATTCAGTGATAGTTGAATAGGCTGTGCAGTACCTTCAGGACGTTCATCTCAAACTTTTTTGAAGGAGCAAAAGTAAACTCTCAGATGAGGATAAGAAAGGTTTTAGTCAACAAAAGATGACTACAAATATTTTAGCAGTTATTGATGCTCTAGAGTAAAAAGTCCTACCTTTTGTTGATGTTTGAAAAATACTGAAATCTACTTATTGTTTCTAAGAAAATTAGGTAATTTGATCTGTATTTTAAACCTCTTTGATAAAAATTCTTCCAAATAGATAAACCAATGTATTTTAAAAGTGTCTGAGACGTTTATCATTAAGGGCAATTAAAAGATAGTTTTAAAATGATAGGAAAGAGAACCTTTGAGTTTGTTGAATCTTCACTTTCTTGGTTGTGTAACTCTGAATGAGACAACATATTTTTATTTTCTATAAATTAATATTTAAAAGTTTGTCTTTAAAAACTAATCTTATGAAAGCATATTGAGCTTTTCAGAAGACAAGGTTCTTCACAGCCTGGAAAGGTATCCAAAATCTGTTCTAATTTAAATTTTCTTCTACCAGAATACACTTACCTAAATTGCTGTACGTAGCACTGCAAGGATTTAAGTCAGGAGAATTCGAAGCTTCGTCCTTTTCTTCCTCCCCCTGTGGGACACGGACAGATGATACTGGTATGACCGAGGCACTGCCGCCATTGTCCTGCTTCACAAACATAGCTCTAGCAACATCATCGGGCACTTGACTGAAACAAACAAAACAAAATCACCTGGAGACCAAAGCTGGGGACTAGATCCTACTGGCAAAATACCAGATTAGGCATTAAATATCTTCAGGAAAGGGAATGGACTGGTAAAGAAATAAGCTCCTTTCACCCTCCTTTTTTTAAGAACAACTTTCTACAGTATTTGTTTTCCTTAATAAGAAGAAACAACTTTTGACTGAAATAGTAACATGTAGTAGTTCATGCCTTTCATACAAAAGGGATGAAAAAATGTTTTACAGCTGACTACAATTGACATTTATGCATACATATGCAGGCATGATTCTGCATAAAATGTGCAGGACTCAGGAGTTTAAGGTGCTTTTTACCAATCAGAACAATTTTGCTTTAATCAAAGACACCAAGGTATGGCAAGGGGGTTGTTAAGTCTTAATAAATGCATAGAACACTAATGATACGTTTCCAAGCTGATGTGGACTCAGACCCAGCTGAAACTCTGATCTCCTCCTGGTAGGATTCTGGGAACTGACACTTTGGGAAACAGACCAGTAGCTCATCTAAGACAGTAATCTATTTCCCATATAAAATTCTCCAGGATTAAAATCCATCTGCATCCGGCCAACTGCAAAAGGCCATGAAGACAGTCCCCAGTGCTTGCTCTTAGCTATGAAGTTTTAATCAAACTGTGATGACTTATAGCACAAAACTGTGAAAATCATGGATTCAATCGGTTTCCATGGATATATTTATTGCAGTATGATTTAAAAATTATGTGTTTCATATATATTTATAAAAAAATATTCAGGTTTATTTAAAAAATCCCAATCCTACTGAAAACATAGCAGCAATTATCAATACCATGCCCCATAAAACACGTCAGAGCAAAAATATTTCTGTGCCTTTATGTGCTCTCACTCACAGAAACACTCATTACAGGCCAAATCTCAGGAGCATACATCCTGTTCACTAGGTTCTCGTTATCCCAGCCTGATCAAACAGAACTGCAAGAATTTTAAGTACTTGTGACTTCCACAAGGGATAGGAGTAACACACTTCTTTCAGAAGATGATCACCACATCATGTATCTGTACAGATATTTAATTTTTATCGTAAAAATTTAAAACTTAACTTCTGATGAACAGAAACAAAAATGATGCATTTTTAAGCAGGCAGAGCAGCTGAGTTTCCTTAATACAAATCCTTACAGTAGAGAGACAGATTATATCCTCAAGGAGTTAACAAATGATAGGCATATGCCTCTATGCCAAAGCCAAAATACTGAAAATCACAATACACAATCTTCTAGCAATCCCAGGCTACAAAGAGTAAAACATGCCAACACTTTGCATAACAGAAGACCCATGTACGGTGCAGCGACACATGCCATTTCTACTCAGACTCATGAATTTTAACTGCAGGTTGATACAAACAAAACTCATTAGAACTTGTTAGTAAAAGAGGAAAAAATGGCAAAAGTTCAAGAAGAGGTAATCTATAACCAGCATGAACTTTTTTGTTCATTTTTAGTACCATGCATAGGAATGGTGTGAAGAACATTCCATGTGCCATAAATATATCCACATTAAAGAGTTAACGTAATATAATTTCAGAGTAAAGCATACATAAAATTAAAGCAGTAACAAGGCTCTCAAGATGATGAGAAATTAAGCTAAAGATTCGTAGTTGCTGTAAATCATATACATACCTGCATTCCCCAGTCAGAATGTTTTCTTTAAGAAGAAATAGGTTCTAATAGCTTTGCAGTTCTGTCGTTACCACAAACCAGGAGTTATCATACATCAAAGTAATTTTTTAGTATTGATTGGTGAGGTATAGAACATACTCATTCTCCAAACCAGACACATGCAAGCACATACACTAAACCTAAGCTCAGAAGCGTTTTGCCAAAGTAAACCAACAGCTAGAAAGGAAGAAAGAAAAAAATACCAACTCACCCACTGTACTCACTCACACAATTCCCCATTAAAGGAAATTCTTTCAGGGCCTTCTTGAGTCTTTTAATCATGTCTTGAAACTCTGGCGAGCCATTGATTCCACAGTGTTCTGATGTGCTACAAGTTGTGCAAGCTGTAAGCAACAGGGCTGAACTCTGCACAGAGTGATACACCTACTGCACCTTAATATTTACCTTAGGGGGTTGGTCCCAGGGACTTGCCAAAGCCCCCAGGAAACCGGTTAGTAACAGCCCTGCCTTCTTAACTCTTCCACTGCCTTCCTGGATGAAAAATAGTTCACAGTCTGCTACGTCACTGTTTCGGTATGACAACTATGGTCTTAGTCATGTTAATTAGTTAAGGAAAAGCAGTTTCAAATTTCAAGAGGAGTTTTAAGAACTTAAGACTAACCTACTGTTAAAAGTGAATATCTCAAATCTGTATTCCAACCAGTTTCAGTGTCTGAATCTAATGCATTTTACATCACAGCAATTAGATGTCAGGGCATGAAATCTGTGGGGAAATGCTTCCCTGGAGCTTTACAGTAAAGACGGAGAGATCAAGCATCCATACACAGCACAGTGACTCAACGAGCAAAATGCCAACCCGTAATCAGCGCAGCAGAACACAGAAGGAACAAAAGGGGAAAACATCCTCCCTTAGTAAGCTACAAAACCCGAACTCCCAATTGCTTTTGCTTCATGAAATTGACTAAACAGTTAAAACTAGTAGTTTTCGAGAAAAGTAGAGCAGCTGATAAACAAGCAGTTCTCTGAGATTAGAACCATCAAAGCCTGATAACTTTGTATCTGCTTGTTGATAGCAAGTGATACTTAAAGCTATCTCCTTATTTGGGATATTTATAGATATTTTGCCAGGATGAATTCTTTGATGCCTTGCATAAGAGCACATATTTAGCTTTTACCATAGTGGGTGCAGCCTCCTTTTTCCAAGCCTCCTTCTTTTCCCTTTTTTATTCCAAAACCAAACTTCATAGGAAATGAATTACCTTAGAGAACTCTGCTCCTCAGGCACATGTGGCTGAAACTAAACAACTATTCAGTTAATGGAGGGAGCAGCCCTCCACACACACAGAACACATTTGTTTTCCTAAGAAACTGAGATTATTTGCCATAAAACGGAGATAACTTGCCATAAAAATGACTGTCCCTCTGATAACGTGCCTCTGAATTCAAATACTTGTCATTCACGTGTGCACAAGCTCAAAATTGCTTTACAAGTGTGTTTTTTTTTTTTTTTTTCTGCAGGGACAAATGCCCCTAACTCCTTCCCTCAGGCTCTCCTCTTTCACACAGTTTTTGGAGCACAGTCAAAAGATGATGTGTCTAACTTGCCTCTCGGTCTTCCAGAAAGCAGGCTGCGTAGTGTGTTAATTTTTGTAAGGACAGCAGAATCACAGCCATTGTATGACCTGTATTTTCCTCTGTTCAGAGCATGACTTCTCAATTAGCTTGATTAATAAATAGCAATGACTATGAGGGAGATAAAGTGGAATCCTTATAAGCAGTGACTCTGGGAGTGCAGTCCTGTGAATTAGGGTCAGATGTAGAGGTCAAGCTGAGGGAGCACAGCTCTGTATAAAACAGCACATAAATCCAGGTGGCAGACATTAGTGACAGAAACACAGAGAAAAGCTGATGTGGCCTCAGACCCAGCTGAGACTCTGATCTCCTCCCTGGGCAAACATCAGCAAAGCAGTAATCAATGGTAGTCATACAGCTTGAGATGAGCGAGCCCAACAGAGTTTTTGTTTTACACACAAAAAAATATATCTGTGGAACTTGTAGATATATTTAGTTTGAAAGAGATCCCCTCAGGCCCTATACTTTTAAGCTAATAAAGCTAATATAAAGCCTAAATTGACTGAATAACGCTTGAGGAAAAATGCGGAGAGGTTAATGGCTTGAGGGCGGTCAAAGGCCACCTTACACAGGAACTTCCACTCAGAACACAGACCACTTATTTCTGCAAAACACAGAGCATAGATGATCAGCGCCCAGGTTTCAATCAGAGTACATTATGGGTACAGAAAACTCGTTCCAGTGGCTCATGCAGTTCAGTTCCTCATCACCGCCATGAGCCAGAGTCACTTCAGAGGAAAACGAAAGAAACTTCTCAACTAACAATCTGAAGTAATTAAGCCATAAAGTTTATTCCTGATTCTTATTATTTAGAAGTTGGCTTAGTCCTGAAGCATGAGAATTTATATCCCCCTTTTTTTTAAAAATCTTGTATAATGTGATGTTTGCATGTATAATGGGAATACAGCTGATAAAGTAAGTAAAGGTGTCCTGCTAAACTCTTCAGTGCCAGTGAAACTCAATGGCTATGAGTTCCACAGATTAACTGTGCATTATTAAAAAACACCCGACTTTTCCTTAGAATAGATCAGATTGCTCAGAGCCCCATCCAACCTGGCCTTGAATGTTTCCAGGGATGGGGCCTCCACTACCTCTCTGGGCAACCTGTTCCAGTGTTTTACCACTCTCATTGTAAAAAATTTCTTCCTTACCTCTAGCCTGAACCTACCCTGTTCTAGTTTAAAACCATTTCCCCTTGTCCTAACACAGCTGGCCCTATGAAAAAGACGTTCCCCATCTTTCCTATAGGCCCCCTTTAGGTACTGGAAGGCCGCAATCAGGTCTCCCCGTAGCCTCCTTTTCTCCAGGCTGAACAAGCCCAACTCTCTCAGCCTGTCCTCATAGGAGAGGTGCTCCAGCCCTCGGATCATTTTTGTAGCCCTCCTCTGGACCCGTTCCAACAGTTCCATGTCCTTCTTGTGCTGAGGGCTCCAGCCCTTATCCATTTTTAGTTCTCCGTCTTTCCATTTTACAGACTGTATTAAAGCAGACCAATAATACATGATTTACCATTTCTTAACCTAAATTTATAAAATCATAAATGGTAAAATCCCTTCTACTTAGTTCTTTAACAGTCCTTGGCGTTTACAAATCTTTATGCAAAATGTTACCAAACTTTTTGCTGCATGAACATGCATAATTTCCAATTGTGTTATCTCACAAAAGTTTTTCACTGATGAAACAGGATAAGTTAGATGGTTAGTGCTCTTAAAAGCATTGTTGAACAGCTGCTCAGTAAAGTAAATAACCTGGCTTACATGTAGAAAAAAGCAAATCAAGATAGATTTGGGGAGGAGAGAGAGTTCCACCTGAACTTTTGAGGTGAAAATTTCTGCCATTTCAGTAGACTTGCTCAAGGAAAAATTTTCTTTTCAGGGGTAACATCCTTCAATTCTCCTCACCAATTTATGCAAGCTACAATTAAAAAGGTTTTGGATTCAGGTAAGAACTTTACCTTAGGACTTAGACAAGATGTCCTTTAAACTGGGAAGGAGTTTGTTTTAAACAGAGCCCTACTGTGATTTAAAAGATCTCAAGTAGTTTCTGAAGCAGCTGTGGAATCTGCAGGATTGGATCAGTGACAATGAGAAAGTGGAATGTGGCAGCGGTGGTTATTCCTGCCTGTCTCTGGATGTGATCCTGATCTTAATATAGGACTACATTTTTGTAGAACAATGATTCCAGTTGTTTTTACTGAGTAGTCTATTACAACATTCAAATTCCTCTAGAGATACAGCACAGAGTAATTTCATGGCTCCTGTTCCACTGAATCAAGACAGCCTACATGTAAGCTCCATTCCCTATGCTGTTCAGGTTCTCAATCCAGACCACAGGTGATATGCACTGTGGCATACCTCTAGCCCCAGTCACCTATATTTTTTTCCCTTAAATAACAGTTAGTGGCATAACAGAAATTACTAAAAACCCACTGACGAGATAACCCATCTGGGGCCTTTTAAGTCTCGGTGCTCTCAATCACCTCACTGGAATTATCTTTCTCCATTGCCTGTATGTGGAAATTCGATGCCTAACCTGAGTTTGAATTCTTGAAGTCACATTTGGCTTACTGCAATTTACAGCAAACAGTGTGAAGAGTAATAGAAAAGGCGTTTGAAGATCACTTATACTACTGAAATGCTTTCACAGCAGGCAGGAACTGTGCAAGTCTTTGGCCAATTTTCTAAAAGATTCTCATTCGTCACTGACATTTATGATAATTTCAGGAGCAGCAATCTGGCTGCAAGTTACTCAAGGTGAACTATTTGTACAATGAGTGTGGCACTGGAGTAAGACTATAAGGATAACAAGTAATTTCCAAAAGCTTTGATATCTATGTGCTCTGATAAGTAGTGAACCCATGAAAGCACCCAGTGAATTGCCCAGGGGCTACTTTCACAAAAAACAGCCTTAAAAGAACCCAAATTGCTGATATAGTGTGTAACTGCAATAGAA
Source organism: Egretta garzetta (assembly GCF_000687185.1). NCBI lineage: Eukaryota > Metazoa > Chordata > Aves > Pelecaniformes > Ardeidae > Egretta > Egretta garzetta. Next base: position 3,169,375 of record NW_009260435.1, on the reverse strand, counting down.
AAGCATGTTTTTTAAGAAAAAAAACCCCAAATCATTAAAACTTGTGTGTGTATAAACACACACACACACACACACAATAAGCATTTCACTTCTTTTGGAAGCAAGATAAAACAACAGGAGAGTGATCTTCTGTAGCTATGGAACAACAGAACTCATATCTATCCATTACTGGCTTAGTTTCAAATCCTTTTGACAAAGTTAACATCTTTTGGGGAATTAGACTGGTAATCCCAACTTGGGCTATGAAGAAATGCTTTCTTACCTAAACCAGAATGGAAAGAATATACAGACCTCACTACTTGAAGGAAGTATTTCAGTAAACATACAGTTTCGTTTTTAGCTCATCCAAGTCTGGCCCAAAGATCCTATAAAGGAAAGTTATGGCTGACTTGTAGCTATCAAAGGAAACTATTCAATTTAATACATAACTGAAACTGAAACGGCTGTGCACAAATCAGTGGTACCTTGATTTACAAAGGCACTACCATCTAAAGCAGTGCTGAATGAGGCTCTGGTTCAGCTCTGATGGGCTTTATGAAGACAGGAAAGGAAGAACCGGAAGGCTGTGCTGCAGTTTTCTTTTAGGAAACGTCTCAATCTAAAAAGCTGCTACTGGGTATAAGCAGTGATCTCTCAATGCTGGGGAAGAGAAACCTTTATCTTGTGCAACTCTAATAGCAACAGTCTGACCTGCTAGATAACAAAGCCTTTGAAGAATCTTTTTTTTTTAACTCTGTCTGGATTCCACACTGTGCTGTACCCACCTTCATCAATTACAATGACTTAAGCCAGAAATATCATGTTACCTTTTTTAGAGGTCAGTTTTAGGTTTTGCCTGAGAACAACTGCTGCATCATGTACTATGGCTGTTCTAAGAGCACCTGATTTTCAGTCCAATTAATGACAAAGCTCACGTGACTGCTGAACTTTAGCAAAAATTAATCCATCTACACATTTTTGGTAAATTTAATACATTAGTATTTGCTAGCTCCTTTTGAACCATCATACGTGCATCCTGGCACCAAATAGAAACAATTGCATGGATAAAACAACACCAAGTTCTTTGGTGTAACAGAGAGATAGTTTTCAGCTTTCCGAAGAACTGAGTATTTTGCAAGTGCTGTTCAAAGGGAAAAACTGACCTTTTAGTGGTAACTTGAAGTACATGCAGCCCTGTTCTGTGGTTATATTATCAACCTTTAGCAGCTATGTTTCATTGCAAAGTAAGGAAACATTGTATCTTCATTTAATTTGCTTTCAAGACCCCCCAGTAATCTGACATTTTTAAAGCTTGTATTATTTTCCAGGTCATCAGATTGGTTTTCCAGTGAGCTTACTTCTGTTGGCGTTCTCAGTTAGAAGTGTCGTGTTCATTGATTGCTATCTTTGTGTCTTCTGTTTTCCTCTAAACCTCTGCAAGCTTAGCTGAAGATTTTAAACATCTTTTCCATGCATGTATTTTAGCCTGAGTTAACACTAACCTCTTACTTATACCTGAAGAGTTAACACAAACCAAGTATAGTAGCTCATCTGTTATGTCTCTTGCTTGTGCAAAAATGGCAGTTGAGAATCCTGATAGTGAGATACTAAAAACAAAAGCCAAAACCCTTAAACAAAACAATTAACTTCATCTTTTGGCACTGTAAGGCTTCACTAGGGGTCTTTTATCAATATTAAAAATTAAGTAAAAACCCCAAATAACTTTAGGCATCAAATTGCATCAAGGTAACTGAATAACTGAAGACTAAAGATTATCTACTGTCCGGTCTTCCCACAATGTATTTCTCAGCACCTCAGTGTCTTTTCTTTGAAATTTGTAGAAACCATATAACAATATTGTTAGAAAGAAGAAATTCCAATTTAACATTTGGAAAATTACAACTGTCACTAGGGAAAATTGTGAGATACGGTTTTAGCCAGTATCAGAAACATAAAAAATAGACATACTTCTTGGAATAAGCGATTGAGACAGGACAGAATGACCTAATTAGCGGTGTCCCTGCTCACTGCAGGGGGGTTGATCTAGATGACCTATAAAGGTCCCTTCCAACCCAAAACATTCTATGATTCTGTGACCAATTGCCTCCAATAGTAAGGGCAGAAGGTATACCAGTAATAGTGCAAAAATAGAAAACGTAACAGCACCATCTTTAGGGTAGTCTTGGAACAAGTGCCAGCTGTGACTGCTACCATTAGCCTGTTACTGCCCTTTTTCCACCGAGATAAGCAGCTGCCCCTTCCTGACTGGTCCTCCTTGTCAGATCAGCGAACTGGCTGAGAAATAGCCGCAAAATTATTTTTCCTTTGGATCGCTTCCCCAGTCTGGTTCACCATGGGTGACCACACGAACTGCCTTGCCAGGTAGATCTCACCACAAGAGCAGGGCACTAAGGAGGTGGGAGCAAGTGAATCTTCTGATGCAATGCATTCGGTTATGCTGCTAAAACAAAATATTGGTACAACTTCATCTTCTCTAGGTTCCCGTGGAGAGAATAGAAAAAATGGGTTCCTCTAAAGGGGGATTGAGAGCACAAACTTCTCCAGTTCTTTAAGTTGCTCTCTAAAGCTGTCTACTTCTCCCCATTTAATTTAGGGTAAGTCTAGAGAGACTAGACTCCTGTCAAGGGTTATTCTAGCCCTGGGTACATTCCCCAATGTCTTCAGTCCTTCAGCCTTATACTGTAATATGCACAGGGACACCCCCTTTTGTCATTGCCCACACCCCTTTAATTGTCATATTATTGTGTACGTCTTGCAGAGATGCTGAACACTTACAGCTCCTACTGACTTTAATAGCTTGTGAAAGTGTTTGATGTTTCTGAAACTCACACCCACAGTTTGCACTGGGATTTTTTTAAACCCTATTTGTTAATCTTAATGTTTTGGGGTTTTTTTGGTGTTGTTGTTTTTTGTTTTTTGTTTTTTTTTCTTTTAAATAAAATTCTTGACCCTGAGATTGCAGTTCATCCAAGTCTTCAGAAACAGGCAGTATGCTAAGGTTTTGGAGACCATCCTATCTTGTATTTGGAGCACTTAATTCAAATATAGATCTACATAAAACAGTTTTACATCATACTATGATAAACCCTATCAACACCTTACATTACAAAACCCAAAGCTGTCCATATCTGACAAAAGGCAAACAGTCTGACAAGTAGTCCTCGTCTTCCTGAGTAGAATACTGTGTCAGTGTTCCCAAGATGTGATACAGGAGTGATTTAATTACAGTCGGTGCGTGTGGTCACTCCTGGTTAGTTAAATATATAGTTACTTTAAGGCAAGCAGCAATCAGTTTACAGCAAACTCAAGCTATGGTCACACCGAGATTTCTATTAGTTTAAGTCAACTTTAAAACCATTTTAACTAAAAATCACTGCAACTTTCTTGTATAAACAATAGCGAAAGAACACTGCCACGATACATTTTCTGAGGCTCACACATAGCTCAAACTTCACAAAATTTTTCATTTCCTTCCACTAGGTTATTGTTAGAATTAATTAAATAATGCAAGTTTGAAGCTACTTTGGAATTGGTTGGTATAGTGACATTAGAAGACATACTCTAATACACCGACAGCCGTGGTCTGTGCTCACAGAAACGCAGACTGTGCCCACATGACTGCAACAAACGTCTCCAGCCCTCTCTAGGCTATGGGCTGTCATGAGCTGTAGGAACTCAGTGGTATGTTGAAAAACATGCATATCTGGAAATAAACACAGTTCTTCGTGTTCAGAGACAACCAAGCAAGCACATGTACCCTTGATAAGGGAACAAACAGACCTTTAAACCAACAGACAAACCTAAAATGTTCAACTACCATGAACTTGTAGGAGTAAAGTAAGTATCTACTGGCCAAAGACTTTCACAGAAATTGAAATAACAAATCATTTTAGTAAATTCTGATAAAAAAAAGAAATTAAAAATGAAATCACTGAACAAAATTGTCAGGCAGAAATGGAGCAACCAGCTCTACTGGATCCAATACTGCTAGGGGACAATGTATATTCATCACTAAAAGCCTTGCAGAATGGAGATAGAATTAAATTATCTATAAAATAATCTATTATTACTTTTTTACATGGTTTATTTTGGGAGTGCTGCAGTGATGTTGCAGTATAGCATCAAGTTAATTAGCATCTCTTGTATTCTTGGGTATGAGAGATACAGTTAGCACACCACCTTTTGTGAGTCATAGATCTTTCAATTTCTATTATGCTTTTCAATAGTTGCCTTCTATTTCTGCAGAGGAATTCTTTGGTTTCCTACAACATAAGAACACTTTCTTAAACTAGAAATTCAGGAAAATGTATTTTATTCAATGTAACATGGCTATTGTGACATGCTACTGAATCTGCAAACTTCAAATATAAGGTGCTGTTTCTGTTCTTTTTTTTTAAATCCCTTCTGATATCCAATATGCTTTCAGTTACCTAAATTCAGTATGTCTTGAAAAAATGA
>NW_009260435.1:3139343-3164904 GCF_000687185.1 Egretta garzetta | reverse complement strand
AGATTACCTGGGGATTTTCTTGGGAATCAGGGGTGGTGATGAGTGGCTTGCTATTTTCTGTTCAGAGCTCTCTGGAGACTTTTCCTGGGTTTCTCCTTTGTCTTTTGCCAGAGCACCTGCGATAGCAGACTCTGCTCCACTCTTGGTCTGATGGTCAGCCTTTGGTTCCGCTTGCGCCGGTTCACATCTATACATGAAAACAATCGACGGCTTCTCACTGGAGTCTGACTTTGCCTCACTGAACCAGTGATGACGTTGAACTGGAGGAGGGGGGAGCATATGTATAACAGTTCCATCAAGACCCACCAATTTTCCTTTCTCTCTTTCTTTCTCTTTGTCTTCCTCATCGTCAGTTTTCCTGCGGCGGAAGAAGCTCTTAAACGATATCCAGCGTTTGGGTTTTGCATCAGCAGCTCGGCGACCCTCTGAATGAAGGATTGACTCAGCCTCTGTCGACCTGGTAGGACTGTTTGGTTTGGTCCAGTTGCTGAAATGTCTTTGCAACAAGTTACTTGCATGATAGGGTGAAGAAGTGGACCGTGGAGGAGGAAACGGCGGTGCTTGCTCTGTTTTGGGACTTGTGGTATTTGGGGTAGCTCTCACCAGCTTTGGAGAGTGAATGGCAACTGGCTGTGAAAGTGACTCTTTCTGCGTTTTAATGGCAGTGTTTTCCACCGCCTTGGATGACTCTATTTCAGACTGTGATGTAAACAGAGATTTGGGTCGTACCAGGGTGTTTTTAGTAGCATCTGCATCAGGGGGCAAGGAATACAGTTCTTCCACGCTACAAGACTTGGGTCCAGACTGAGGCGTTTCTGGAGGAGACTGTGGAGGCTGGATAGAAGCCACAATCTGTGAAAGCACTGTGCTTGCATTCTCTCTGCCGCTGCCAACAGAAGCCTCTGGTGTTACGTCTATTTTTGCTGCAGGCTCTTGTGTTGTCTTTTGAACTCTTGATGGGGAGCTGTGGTCAGAACTATGACTTCTCTGTGGTGATATCTGACTTTTACTGAGACAGCTATTAAACTCTTGGACCTTTTGAGCCACAGAACCCAGCCTGCATTCAGAACTATTAGTCACCCCCTTCGCCGGGGAAAATTCAGTGGGATTACTTCCTACGGCTTCAGTCATTTTGCTTTCTGTTTCTATTTCTTCATATGTGTGGCTTATTACACTAGTAGTTTTATCTTTGATGGATAGCTCTCCGCTGGTCCCTAGAAAACTTTTGTAGATAGCAAGGTTATCATACGCATTTGGATTGATTACAATAGGAACTTTAATAGCATTTTTGGAACTCTTGGCATAAGTGGGCTCATCATGAATGATAATAGGAAAAGGTGGCATGCCAGCATTATTGTAGCTGTTGAATTTTATCTCAGATAAATTGGGAGACTTAACTGGGATGGTTTTTGAGGAAATATTTGTAGCTGTAGGTGAAGTAGGAGCTGACTTGTGGCTTGTTTTCCTGAGAGGAACAGAAGGTCCTGAGCTGTTAGCAATTAACTCCACCTTGGGTATCTTCTGTCTTGGACTAGTACTAGAAGTCCACACTTCTTGATATCTGATTGCACTGGATTTTTTCAGATTGGTATTTACTCGTACAGGTGATGCTGCAGAGGATGTAGTAGGTGTGCCTGGAGTTCCTGGTGAGCTTGGGTTAGATGATGTATTTTTGATTTCTGAGGTTTCAGTCTGATTCTCCTTACATTCATTGGTCATGGCACCTGATACATCTACTATGGTATATGGCTTGCAAACTGGTTGTTCCATATTCACCACCCTGTAAGGCTTAGCTTGCTCTTCCACAGGAACCAAATTTATAGTTACAGCTTGACTAGCAACATCTGAAGAACTTTTATTCTCTTGCTTATCAGTCTGCACAGCGATTTTGCCATCCTTCTCTTCCAGTCGAAGTGCAAGGACTGCCTTGTGAGTTTCTAGACTTTTCGGAGCATTTCTGGGAGCTTTTGACACATCTTTCACTTGCTGATTATCACAAAGACTTTCATATTCTGGTTCAATCAATTTGAGGTCCTGAGGAGTACTAGGGGATAACCCTCCATTACAGAGCTTCTGTGAAGAACTGCTGGTTGTTCCAGAACGAGACTCTTCTGTCAAAGAAGAATCAGGAGATGTGGAATCAGAAGACACCATGCTCTGCATGCTCTCTTGCCCATAAAGAATCACGGTCTCTTCCCCATAACCATTCAAAATTTCATCATAACTGTCGTCATAATCTACTGCACAGATCCGCTGGAGAGACTTGTTCCTAAGGGGCACGGTATTCCACTTTTTGTCAACACAGAACTGAACAGGAGATAGGGTGTTAGCTCTAAAATTAGCAAAGCGAGGTTGGCCCCTCATACGAATTTCCATCGCTAGCAATTCTTCATCACTTTCATCCCAGCTCTCATGCTCTTCTTGCATGCTGCCAAAAAACGTGTCATCCTCACTTTCGTCTCCGCTAGAGAACTCCGGATAACAGAAACGTCCACCTTCATTACTTATGACTTCAGTGCTTCCACTCAGAATAACATGCTTACCCTGTGAATCCTTCATTCCACCCATCATGCAGCTCGGAGGGATCTTTCTTTCTAATGATCTTTTATAACAATTATTGATTCTTCCCAAGAAGGTTTCTCTTGAGTTTGTTTCATTTCCAGTTAGCTGAGGTGTGGTATCCAAACCCGCAATCTCCTTCAAAACTTCTGTCAGTCCATTATTATTGTTACTTGGTATCTTACCTACACCATCACTGTTGCCGTAAGGCCTATGAACATGGCTGTAGCCTTCAATTTCATCTTCGTTATTATTGTTCAGTGGTTTTTTGTTCAAGACAGCTTTGTTTCGGTTCCAACCTGCAGGCACTGATTTATTCTCACAATGGTCTGGTGTGCTGATTTCGCCACATACACCCTGCCCATCTACCACCATCATGGTGGGTTTCACAGCTATAGTGGGTTTCTTTGCCACAGGTGGTCGGAAATTTCCTGTATTTCTCCCACGATGGCTGTTACTTTGGTTTGCATTGGTTTTCAGATTTCCATGTGAGAGGGTTTTTTTTTCAGATACTGAGGGTAACTGATGCAAGCTTTTGGGCTTGAAGCAGTTCTTACATTCACCAGGTTTCCAGACGTGTTCAGTGAAAGTGTTGCAAGCAGACATCTTCCCAGAGCTTTGCACTTGATGCCGTGCTGTTCAGTGCATGGTAAGAATTTCATCCATATGTTTCCACTCTGTTCACTTAGTATGGCTAGTGTTTTGAGCAGTGAACATTCTGAAATGCAAAAGAGAATGAGGATAAGAATGGGGAGAAAACAGGTTGATCATTATACTTCGATTTTCTACGCTAGGAATGACACTGAGTAAGCAAGTAGCCTTTTGCTGATGTCTTAGCTCTTTTTACGTAAATTTACAAAACTGTGTAACTGAAATGCAAAAAAAAAGTTGCAAATATCATTCTTCTCATACATAAAGAATTAAAACTTCGGCAGCTAAGCCCTATATTACTGAAAGCAGTGGTGATGACTGAGAATAGACTAATTCTCTTGACTAGTTCAGGACCATTGACCTTTAATTTTGCCCAATAAAACAACTGCTAGGAAAAGGCTAAAACCCAAAGATTAGCACACACTGCTTTCAACACAACTGCTTAAACGTGAGTCAGGAAAGTAAGAGTATGTTTACTTTCTGAAATGCAATTGAGATAATTTGTTTAAGCTTCGAATGTGAATGAGCTCAACTTAAGGGACAAAATATGTTCAAGCAATTCCAAACCCCGCCATTTTAGCACTTTTTTCATCAGAGTCAAATTATAACTGGACAGGTATTTTGTTTGAAGGGATGGGCTGGACTGCAATCCTGGAAAAGTCAGATAGAAATGCTGGGGAAGCCTTTCTAGAAAGTCCCTGTTTCTTCTCCTTTAGCTTACAATTGCAGCACTAAACTATTCTTATTTCCTCAAAACAAAGCTATGGATTTTTAGTCCCTGATTTGTTTCACATGTAGCTTTTCTACCCCTCCCAACAGTTGAAAAAGAATTGAAAATCTCTTTCAAAGTGAGCCTTTTTATTTCCTGAAATGATGAGCCTTAAGTAAAAATCAAACATGAATCTGCTATGCCTTATAGTCATTGGAGTATCCAGGGCTTGAGAGCCGCATGAACATTTTAAGCCACAAGTCTGGTCTCTTCGTCACTGTTGCATAACTCAAATTATTGGAGGCATTTTACTGGTAAAAGAAGCTGTATGCCCACCACTATTTCTGTTAACACAGGCATTGAAAATCACTAATTTTATATTCTTGGAGGCTTTGGGTGAAATTAATATGTGCTGATTGTGTATGTACACTGTAAGGGTACTAATAAACCCATTCAGTTAAAGACAGCTCTCCATAGAGCCTGTGGTTAGTAACTCAGCAGCAGGATGGCTATGCTGGAATTCACCACGGGCGCAACTGGTTTTCATCAGTGTAGCAAACAACAGAAGGCATTAGTAAAACTGACACTTGTATGAATTTGTCAGTCTCCTCACGTACTGCTCTGTGTTTTGGCAAAGGGCTGTCCTACGCTGGAAAACTCGATTGCTCTTCCAACACCAGATGGGGCTGAAGTCTAACTCTATTAGAGTATCTTCAGACACATTCGTGGTACCAGGGCTATCATATTTCATATGCTGACTAAATATGTTTCCAGACAAAGCTTTGTGCCAAAAAATCGGTGCCAAAAGCTTTCTCTGTATGACCTAAGAGATAGAAAGTCTGCCAGACAGAGATCTGCCCAAACTTTCAGCCTTTGTTTTACATATACAGAGCAAAACGCCTTTCTATTTTTTTGATCTCTGCCAAGTTTTGTTGCCTCAACACTTTGCAAGTCCATATATTGTAAGCAGAAAAATTGTATTAAGAAATAAGTCTCCTAAAATCAGAGACCAAGTGAGCGCGCACATAGTAGAATTATTATACCCTGGTTAGCTCCTTCCTTTCATGTATTTAACAAATAAAGGGAGTAAAGTTACACTAATGGGAATCTGAACCAAATGTTTTCTTGGAAAATATATTTCTCCATTACATAAAACCTCTGAACAAACAATTTAAACAAAAGGGTTAGTGCATACATTGAGGTTTTTAAGATTTAACTGGGTGGTATTATTTCTCTGAAATTGCACAAACTGCACTTGCTCAAGAACCCTATCACAAATCAGGCAGGTTTATGGTGTTCCAGGCTAAGCGTTTTCTGCTAATAATGCTGGGGTAGAAATGAGAAAGCACTCTATTGCACACCTTCCTCTGAGTACACTGTTGTGTTTTACCACTGGCTGTACTTGCTCTCATTTGCTCACATACACAGATAACAACCAGTTTTCCTCTAACCCGAATGACTGCTACACTCAACATACAAACACAAACTACAGGAAACAGCAGAACCACAACACAACACTCCAATCAGAGTAAAAGCAACGGCATGGTCATAGCTCTTGTGCAAACATCCATTCTATGTCCCAGGAGTACTGCCTGCAGCAGTCTGGCTTAAAAATAAAATACATGTTGAGGTGTCCCTGTAAATGCAGACATGTAACCCATACACAGAAAATACCTCAGAAATTTATAGATATTTTAGATCTCTTGCACTTCAATACCTAATGGAAATAGTTTTAAACACAACCACGCTCTCTTAATGTGATTTTTAACACAGTCTGTGGAACAGACAAGAGCTGCTGACTTCCCAGGTTCATAAACTACATCCAGGTTTCAACTGGCTTTGGCACCTGTGGGAGGAGCAGTTCCTGTAGTATGCTTTGACACTGCCTGCAGCTGTAACAAAGAGGAAATACGCACCTTCAAACCAGAGGAAATGTATGTTTAAACCAAACAAAAGACTTCCAACATTGTGCTACTTCTGTACTTAGCACTCCTATGCTATTTGAAATTAAATTCATAGTGACCTTTATATGTCTAAACAAGTAATTGCATTCTAACAAAAATTCAGTAGTTTCTTCATTGCTGTACAACTAAAAGTGATTTTTCAGATGCTTTCATTTCCCTTTAAAGAAAATTTAATTTACTGTTTCAACTACAGATTCCCTATTATGAGTGATAAATATAGTGAGAGTGATTATGAGTGATAACAGAAATGAAATCTTTCAGTGTGAAAAAATGTAAAACGTTCTTCATGTGTTCAGGCTACTGCTTCCATTGCTGTTAAACAGCAGCAGCAACTTGGCAGGGGGCAGCAGAGTCCGCTGAAGGTAATGAAAATGCACACAAATACAACAAGAAAAAAATACCCAGCCAGTGTTCATGTCTACTTTCGTACCCCACTCTTCAAAACAAAGAAGGGCAACAAGAGATCCAGGCAGTCTCACACCAGACCTCTTAAGCTGCTATAATGATCAAGTATCTTTGCTTCCTTAACTCCCCCTGCTTCCACGACAGCCCATTTAACTGCTAAGGAACAGGAACGTGTACCCTGCGGAGCTCCTGGCTCTTCTGAAATGAGTAGTTCAGGTGACAGAGCTTACTTGAAGATATTCAGTCTCCGCAAAATCAAGGCAATAACATCCTAAAGATATTAAATAATACAAACCAGCATTGGGCTTCTAAAGAAAGTGTTAACAGTAAATACGTAATATCAACATTGTCCATTTCATCCCTGTATCTCAAAACCTTTATGTAACTTGATAAACACAACTATTCACAATTTATACATGGAAACACTGCAGTGCAATGACGCTAAGTAACTAAAATTCACCAAATGAGTCACAGTGACAGGAACAAGTACAGACAAGTTCTGCTCCTAATGTGGTGCTGCAGCCAGTGGATCGTGGTACTTCATTCACTAAACGGTTGAGTCAGCACAGATAGTTTATCAGCTTTAAAGGCCAAATCACTCTGCGTGTAAATGAGACTAATGTTCTTCGTTTTGGCAGACAGACAACTGCACGCGGGAGGGCTCGGTCTGGCCCTGTTAAGTTGGTATCAAACAAACAGAATCACACCAGCGTATTTCACTTTCCAGGTCAGAGGGAGAAGATGACAGACTCAGAGTTGCAGTACAGAGATGAAGCAATCAGCTGAGAGAGCCTCATGGCAGGAAACCGAACCTTTGCATAGAAACGCAGAAGTATTTTTGTGGCTCTTATTTGTGGACATCATCTTTGTCGAGTGCACAAAGAGAGGAATAAACATGCATTTCAGGCATTTTCCCTTTGTCCTAAGCAATTTCAGGCTGGCGGGTCTCCCTTAGATGCATGCTGGCTGAATCACAATGAAGGCCTTCTCCAGTAATACTTTATACTAACATAATCCAATTAAAAGGAACTTAATTGGTGTGCAACATTCCCTACAATTTCAACATTTTAAAAATGAATAGTCTCAGTAAGTACCAGATGGTGACACGCACTAATTAATCAGGCCTGCTCAATGAATGAGCATATTAAAATGAATGCACCTATTGGACGTGTTTTCAATGCTGCATGCTGCACAAAAACTCCCCTTAAATGAATGCCTGCTGTATTACTGAGCAATATGCACAAGTGTGCATTTCATCATCTGTAACGCTATCGCTCTTTGGTCTCTTCGTTAGATCACTAGATACTTGGCACAGATTTCCTTTTGTTTGTCATCCTCCAGGAATAAGTCATTGCTATCTGTGAAAACAGGCCTGCGATTTTTATGCTGCAGAATAAATTGCATCAATCAGCCTTCTTATCAGACAACAGTCCAATAAATGGCTATTGAACAACCCACGAACCTTGCACCGTTGGCAGGCACATCATCCTCAAGACTGAAAAATTCAGCAAGGGGAATCCAGCCTAGGCTTCCTCTGTAGGACTGCCCAAACACCACAAAACCACTATGGCTTTGTGGTTTTGTCTGAACCACTTACAGGGTTCTGGACAGTCACTGATAATCATAAACAATGGCATAAGTCTAACAAGAATAAAGTGATGGTTATTCTTTGTCAGTATCTGATTTCAGTTTCCTTTGAACTTTAATATAATTGTAAACATTTTAAGAGATTTTTTTGAAAAACCAAAATGCTCCAACTTCACACATACTGCCCTGCTTGGGTGACAATGGGCTGCGGAAATGCTCTGTCTCCCCGAGAGTGTTGAGACTTTCTGACTCAGGGCCACTGAACCATCTAGCACAGGTAACTGGGACCACAAACAAATGTGACTTGTGCTAATTAGGGTTTTTTTGTCCTTCATGCCATAAAAAAAATTTTCTACTTAAATTTTACATCATTTGTCCAACTTCAAAGGAAAGCAAAACCCCAAGTGAAGGTAACTGCAACATCTGTTAGATACATGACATAGAATGCAGAGAGAAGTCATGGTCCCAATTTGAAGGCATGTTGAGAAATACACTCGTTTACATTCAGTACCCAGGAGCACTGTGCTTTGAATAAACTTGCAGCATATATTAATGAAATGTAAATCAAGGGGAAAAAAAGAGAAGAAGAAAAAAAGATGCTACATAGAACCACAGCAGAGTTTGGAAAGAAAAGCTAAAGAATCAATATTAAAAAATGTGAGCAGCACTCTCACAGATGTATTTTTGTAGTGACTCACAATTAGATGAAAGATCAAAAAATAGACCCTCTTAAGTGTGAAGCCCAGCTCAGTCACAGCATGTACTTTACATGAGGTATGCCGGGAAAAAAGTTATGGACCGCCACAATTTTATTCCCAACATGGATTAATATTCACCAAATTGTTGTTACAAGCCAGAACTGTGACTATGGCAGGTAGCAGGGATGGAAATTTCCATAAATGCTGGGCATTATCATCTCTGTTAAGAAAAGTTCTATCTTGTTACAAATAGTTTTTTCTTTTGTCCTTCTGGTCAGAAACCAAGTGCCCTGGTAACTGTCCAAGGCCATAAAATAACAGTTCTGCAGAAAATGCAGTGCATCTGCAACGGCTACTGAGAGGCAATGACCTAGACAAAAAGGATGCCACTTAGTACCATGGTACTGTGCTGCAGAGATACAAGGGGGGTGATGGATGGAGAGGACAATCACTTCTGCCTGAAGTATTGAAAAAAAGAACCCCCTAGTTGCAACCTTGCTGCAAGACAGTATGAAACAATCAGGAAAACAACTTTAAACTATTTCTGTTTTTAACCTCCCACATGGTATTTTCTGTCATTTAAAGAGAGTTTAAATTACATAAATATTTCATAAAATTAAGTGAGTGAAAGAAACACTTGAATGTTTTTTTTTTTCTACGTAAAACCTGTAAGAATAAAACATGATAGAAATAACCAACAAACTGGAGCAAAACCCTGCCTAGGGCTAGGCAATCGGTAATGCTTCAGCAGAAAACAGGCATTTCTTTAAAATTTACTGAACCCAAACAAGATAATGTCACAGAGCAGGAAAAAGGCAAGAAACATCCTCAGGATCTGCTCAGGTGAACTGATCAGATTCTGCATCAACACATTGAGAACACAGAAGACAATAACGAGGATAAGCTCTCACATTTGGTGTTGAGGCCCAATAGACTAGCCAAGGCGTGCGTTTGAGTACCAGCTCTTCTGAGTTCCAGTAATAAGAAGAGATTCTTAACTGGAGAAAAAGATTAGAAATATTTTTTTTTCCTTTTGGAAAAAAAAAATCATTTGGCATTAGTAAAACTTAAATTTATAATGACCATTCAGACATATATATATGAGATCACATTACAATGATCATTCAGACAATGGTGCTCAGTGTATTCTTTAGGGATACTTTTTACTTGCCCAGAAAATTATTTTCGTATCTTCCTTTTTTAAAGGAAAACCCCACTAAGACAAGCCTGACTTACAAATACATTTACCTTGCTTCCTAAAAAGGGCTGTGTACAACATTCCAACATCTAGCAGCAAATTAAGGGTAGGCACATCAGCTGACACGAACAAACGTGATAACGATAATTAAAAAAAGTTCCTCAATTTCAGTGCACTGCAATTTGTTCCAACTGTATTTAAGCAAAATTATGAGAACTAAGCCCTTCACAGCACATTAAAAATACGCTGCTATGACTATACCTTGACCAATCTAATTACCTTTGATTTACCTTCCCCGGGCTCACTTGAAATCCTGCCCTTTGATCTTGTTTGCCCCTTGCTTAAGCACATGAAAACATTCAGAATAAAGTTTACCAAACCTTTACTAAACCTCTCCAGAATGTTTTCACAATAAACAACAATGAAATACCTGAAAAACATGATACTGCTTCTCCAGCTACAAACCCCAGTAAAGTGTTGTGGTTATCCTTCTGCTGAGCACAGCCTGAGAATGAAAACAGCGTATATTATCGCTGTATTATTGAATCCCTCCGCTCTGCAGCTTCCATTAACTTAAAGCTCTCTCCCTTGGACTACTGCAACCTCTGGCTCCAAACATCTTTACGCTGAACACCTGATGCAGCAAAACCCACAATTGCCAAAACTGTGATAATTTCAGTTTAGCAAAGTAACTCGCGGACAGCAAAATACAAAATAGTATTAGAAAGGATATGAAGGACCTTACTAAAAAGTAGCCAAAGACAAGCAGAACGCTGTAGTATCAGGAGCAGGTAACTCATGAGAGAATTACTGGATTGCAGCCAGTGTAAGAGGTCAGCTACAATACAGAAGATAAAACACATTGCAGAAAAGCCACATGATCACTCTCCATCAGGCTCACACCCCCCCACCTCCCCCCAAGGTCCTTATGAGTTATTAAATAGGGACTTGAGATAATCACATTGGAAAATAAAATACTAGCAGCCAGTATAAAAAAAAAAGAGATATTAAAAATACCTGATAAATTAAGAGCAACAGCACAGTCGGGCTGGCCTGTGTAAAGCCAAGAACTGTGGAGAAACTTGAGAACCAGGTGGCTGAGCTACACGTGAAATTACATGTCCCTTTAACATCAGAGCCAGTATGGCAAGCGCAGTATGCATGGGACAGTTTATCATGACTTCTGTGAAGGAAACTTGATCTTCTTCCTCCCAAACAATGAAATGATGGGCAAAAGAGAAGTAATGATTTTATTTAAAAGTTTGTAAAAAGTTCTCACAAATTACTAACTGCAGGGCATGCAAATGGTGCAACAGAGTACGCAAGGCAACCAGCAGATTACATGCTTTCAGTGTAAGAAAATCAATGACGTGATTTACTGAATATTGTGTTCAGTTCCATTTCTGACATCTCAGGAGGAAATGCAGCATAAAACAACCACAAAAATATTTTAAGGGATGAAAAGCTTTCCATATTAAGTGAAACAAAAAGATTAGGATAGTTTAGTTCAGAATTGAGACAAATAAAATAATACTATATTAAATGATCCATCACATAAAGAAAATAGACTGGGTGTTTCCATTTAGCATCTGTCTCAAAAAAAGACCAGCAAACCCAATGCAGCATATTTAAACCAGTCAAATGAAAATTATTCCATATAAAATGGTCCCGAGACAAGCTGGACTGAGATCAAGAGGTCAGCTGGATTCAGAAAACAGTTAGACTTTGACACACACAGGATGAGACACCGACAGTTGTGTTATGTGTGGTAAATCCACAGCTTCCAATTTCAGTGCTTGAGCAAAGCATTAACTATTTGAGCTGAGAAGAAAATTGGCTCATTCGCAGATTATTCCTTTATTGTCCCTTAGGAAGTCTGGGCAGCGTGAAGGACAGGGCCGCTGCTGGAGCGCAGGTGCCAGACAACAGCCCGCACCACGTCACTGCAGTCCGCTTCCTGGTGCGGCGCTGCGTGTAAGGTGCCCTCACATGATATCGTGCACTGGTCGTCAGTCTCTTCACACTCGCAGATCCTGTTCTCCCACTCCACCAGATCTCATGCACCACAGATCCACAGAATACAAGACATTGCTGTAAACATTCCTGGTCTGTACTCTCCCATCCAACCCTCACTACATATCCTTCCCATCTCTGTATGGCATATCCCCTTTGTTTAGGATTTTACCTATGGCAGCCTGCCTTTGGCAAGGCCCTTCTCAAAATTAATCTCTTTAATAACAATTGAGTCTGATTTTTCCTTTTTATCAGATCCTACTCTTTACTTTCAGTGTTTTTAGTTTCACAGAGTAAAATAACTAAATGGTGAAATAATACTAATAGCCCATTATCTCCCAGGGTATGGCCTTTCACTTCTCCCACACTCGCTTTTATCCCTCGTGTGCCAGGCTTCTATCTCAGCCCTGGAAACATTCTTTATGTTCATTTCTACTTTTTATGACTACACGATCATGTTTGATATTGGGCAACTGGGACCTCAGGCTATAAACTTCTGGGGCCACATGTCTTGCAATGATCCACACAAATCCACAGCAATGTGTAAGATGGTGGTAATTACAAAGGTAAGGAAGCCAGATGGGAGTCTTACCAAGGATTAGCACTGCTTGAATGTTGTCATACTACAAGATAGAAAAATCAGGATAAGATGACAAAAGAATGATATAGAAGGGATTTTTCTCTACAACTAACCAAAACAATTTAGCTTTCGAAGACACATACATTGCTAGTTTATGGTGGAAAACATAAACAAAAGTAAGTCACATACTGATATCTCAGTCACTACTCAGTGGAGCAAGTGCCTGGAAAGGGCTTGAATCTTGTAAAAACTCCTTCAGTTTCCTATTCCACAGCAACCATCTCCTCCCACTGCCTTCCACTTGCTGCAGTCATTTTGCCTTGTTCCTTGCATCTGCGATTAAAGGCAGACATTCCAATTTGAGGATCTCTTTGATAATCTTGAGAAACTAGCTACAGGTAATTTTTTGGCCATCAAAGCTAGTTCAAGCAGCTTATTCTCACTCAGGCTGTTCTTCTAATTAGTATGTCATTTCTTCATCCCAATGAGCTACTTTACCAGGCATGATGAATGCAAGAAATTTTAATCTGCAGTCATAAGCCACTGTAATGAAACGAGCGATGAGCTGCAAGTCAGAAAAGTTAAAAGATATTATTGTTTACTAGTGCTGAAGTTAAAAAGGAAACAACAGTGATGCTTTACAGCAGATACTCTTAGGTACTCCTTATGTTGTGCCTAGAATCCATCCCCATAAAAATGGAAAGCCACCACTGCAGAGAATGGTACTATGGATATAAAACACCATGATAGGTGAAATGTTTTTCAGAAAAGGAATTAGCAGATACTAAAATTGTACGCTTTTAGCATTCATAATAAACAATAATTGTTCTTTTTTTACTTATTTTGACGATTAAGCGTTGTGTCTCACTGTCTTTTAGCATAACACCCCCCCAGACACCAGAGTTGTGTTCTCTGCAGTTTCTCTCTGCGTTACCACAGAACCCCAGCACCGCAGGGGTTGGAAAGACCTCCAGAGATCATCTAGTCCAACGCCCCTGGCTAAAGCAGTATCAGTCAGAGGTAGGAAAAGACACTACTCCATAACCATGTGTGCACAGGTCCTCACAGAGAACTCAGCTGTACAGTCAAAACAAGGCTTCTGCTAATACACAGCCTTCTGCTGCTTTGTACCATTTGGTACCAAGGTGGATTTACTGTAATGGTATCAAATACAACTACCTACATTATAAATGATTCACCAAGTGTAAAATCCTAGTATGCTTATAACAGCAGTGGAAACAGACCCAAAAGCCAAGAAAATCAATACCTTACTTCATTTAAAAGGACTAACAGCCCAACACAGGGCATCTAGCAGTCAGTAATCATCTTTTTAGGCTACCAAAAAAGACACATGATGTAGGGTGGGGGGGAGGGGAAGGGAGCCAAAAAACCTGTGATTTATTTTAGTCCACAAAATCTGATTCCATACTTAAAAATAATCCATACATGGAGGAGCTATGCAGTGAAGGCATCATTAAATGCAATCAAGGACAGAATCAGAAAGGAAGCGTAATAGAAATTGTGTTAGTTCTTATCTTTGCATTCAGTGACTGTTTTTTGCAGCTAGGGAATTTGCTCAATTTACTTCCTGAGTGAAGAAATACCCTTCGTTGTCAAAGATAGATGTTTAAACCTGTCCAGTACGTACACCACTGTGATCTTTACCCTAATGCTGTAAGACAAGGAAAGGGAAAGAAGGAATCGCTTACTGCTTCTGAGAAGGCTGACTTAACACAGGCAAAGCCTACCCTAAGAACCAGTCTGCTGTGTGGGCAGCAGGAGCATCTGGCTGCATCCAGCCACTTAAAAACCAGAGGTGGCTTATCACAAAGAGCAGCATCCAGAGCTGAGCTGGCACCCCCCTGCCGCTCCCAGCCTTCCTGCAAGCCCAGGGTGCCCGCAAAGCTGTTCCTTCCACCTACAACAGCCATGCTGTCAGAGCGCTCAGGTACTAATTAAAAGGCTGCTGATCATACTTGAAGCCTAGCCAGTGCTCGTTCGTGGGTCAGGACACAGTATGAAACAAAACTGAAGCATTGTAAACAAGATCTAGCAAAGGAAACAGAAAGAAAATCAACATGAACCTTTGTTTTCTGAAACGGTACTCTTCAATTCATTCTTTAGTTCTTTACAGACATAAATGTTTTCCTAAAGGAGTTGATTGCCAAACAATTTTTGCTACTTATACTTGACAAAATCCTAAAAATGCAAAGCTTTTTCTATCCAGAAAAAACACAATGTGAATTTTCTAGTCTTGTAAGATGACTCAATACTAATCTACAGGGACCCGAAGGTAAAAGCAGAATCACACTCATCTGAATTCTTTACCTTTCAAACAAGGTTTTTCCCTCAGTATACTTCATTAGCACAGAGGGCTACCACGAGTCCACCACTGTGCAGGAATGGATTTCACAGAAATGCCCATGCTAAGCCCAGGGCAATTACATTCTGTCACTGCCAACCTGAGTAAAACAGGAAAGGCTACTATTACCTGCCATCTTGGAGGGTCTTGAGGGAGGTTTTATTCCTGCCATATGCAACACTATTTTGAACTAAACTGTTAACAATACTAAGAACCAGTCTAAGAGAAACCGAGAGACCAATACCTACTACGCCCCCGTCCACGTAAGCAGCATCACCTTGCAAGGCAGTAGCAATGCTCTTCCCACTGCTCCCTGCTGAGGTTCTGGGCTCAGTCTCTATCAATAGGTCAGGAGACAATGTAAATGCTCCATCAAATGAGGAAAATTGCTCAGGGATCTAAATCACACTTCCCCAATACTGCTTCATCAACACTCTGCACAAGAAGGTGATGTGTATATGCCAGGTCTCCCAAGAACAGCCCACAGCAGAGACTACATGCTCTCTGTAGTACTTAATCTTGCAATTTATACAGAAAAGAAAAAGTCTGCACAGCAGATTTCAAGGTTATGGGCTCAAACATGGCTTAATAACACATGGTGGTGTATGTTACAGTTAAATAAACAGTATATGGGATCCCAACTGTCAGTTAAATGGTGAACTGTAATGGTAACTGCAACAGCTATGTAACACAGTGTTACTTATTTCTTTTGCCTCGTACTTAAGCAGTACTATTGGTTCTACTTTGCCTTTAATTAAAAAATGAGCAAATTGACCTCTCAAGTCTCCTCTGTAAAATAAGCTGCTCAAACCTTTAATCGCTAGTGACTTTTGTGAATTGTTACTAGCACCCTTGGACTGTTGCTCTCTGAAAGACACCACAGCGTCCCTGGAGCTTCACACTGGTGACAAACACAATGGAAACAAACCCTTCCTACTCTGGAAATAGATTCCTCTGCCTGTGGAGTCCAGGCACTGCCCTTTTAAGTGCAGACTGTTATCCAGAACTCACGCTAACCGGGTGGTCATGACTTCCACAAGCTTCTGAGGATCTTTGCTTCTCTTGGTGGAGTCAGCGAGCCTGGTCTAAACTCTTCATTCCCAGTTTACAACTGCACATGATAAATACAAATTATTTGCTCAAGCCTTTTTTCAGTGTAATCAGTGAGTGTCTCTGCTTTCAAATTTCCTGCTCTCCCTATGTATATTTTCTTTCAAGCTACTCCTAGAAAAAACCTTGACTCATTTTAGGACAAAGATTAATACATAGCAACCCATGCCAACCTGGTAACAACCACCTACGTACAATAAGTTTCAGACCTATCACCTACAGCCAAGGCCTAATCCACACAGTATATACTGCATTTTTATCAGTTTGGTTTCTAATAACAATATAGCAAAATATGAAATGAAATTAA
Source organism: Egretta garzetta (assembly GCF_000687185.1). Lineage (NCBI taxonomy): Eukaryota > Metazoa > Chordata > Aves > Pelecaniformes > Ardeidae > Egretta > Egretta garzetta. The sequence continues at coordinate 3,148,761 of NW_009260435.1, read as the reverse complement.
AACATACTATCTTTAAAATTTAGCCTCTTGTATACTTGTTATACGGAGATACCTACTCATCGCTCACTAGAATTCAGCATCTGGAAAGAAGACAGAGGCGCATGTAGAAGAGAAGACACATGGTTTTGCAAACACAATGACTGTGTTTTATTTTAAAGCTATTTTAAAAAGGAAACCTTCTAGCTTGCAATAGCATCAGGCAGTTATTCAACAGGAAAAAAAAATCCGAGCAATTTGCATAAAGATTCAAGGTTTAATTTTTTGGATTTCCACAGAGATTTGTAGAAATATTTTTTGGCATAACCAGAAAATTATTCACTACGAACTTCACCTTCCATGGCTGTTTTAAGTACCCCCTACTCAAACAATTTCTCATGTAACAATCACTCAGAAAAGCGTCAGCTTTTTTAAGTCATCTGTTTTAAAAAGCCTTTTGTTAAAACCAAGTATGTGAACAGTGATCTCAAAGCCTTCATTCTGATAGAAACTGCAATATGTCAAACTCTATAAAGGCAGCAGAACTATGTTTGGATGCCAGAATGCAGTACACAAAAAAAAATAAAAAATTAAGTTATGAGATTCAATAGTAGGATATTTATCACGTCTGTATGGGGTTATAGGACTTGGCCCCTGTGAGGCTTCATACAAGCATGCTCAGAAACTGAAGCAGATTTGCTCTGCACTGTGCAGATTTCTCAATATATATTAATATAAACATTTTTGCTACATATTTTTTTCTCCTTTTTTCTGTAGAGAGCAAAATAATTTCTTTACTTTCCCATGGTATTGCAGGGACAAAAGAGATCAAAGAGAAGAGAGTAAAGACACAAAAAAGCTAACAGCATTTCTCAGAAGGCACCAGTTATGAAGAGCAGCTTCATGCAACCTGGCGTGGGGAAGCAGGTGCACAGCCAGTGACACCCGTGCCACTGCAGCGGTGCTTCTGCTCCGCTCCGGCTGACTGCGATTCTGCTGCCAGCCCCGCTGCGTTTTGCCAAATGCGGTTCAGTATCAACATACTGTACTGCTGTTCCAGCAGAGAATTCTTCCAAGCCTGATATAATTCAACATGATTAGCTAAAGGACGGCTTCATAACGCTAATTAGCATCATGTAGTCAGAAGACAGACTATAGGCCTGTATCTCTAATGTCCTATGTTAAATTTGTTCTCTGGACATAAAAGACTGGTACATTAACCACATTTTCACATTTTTCTTTTCAGAGAAGCCTGGATGAATCGTAATGCACACAGATAGTCCAAAACACTCAGCAGATGATTTCACTTAAATCTCAAGTAAGACAAATTAGACGAGATCTTCAATCACTGCCTTGGGATGTGTGGGCGATGTATTACATTTTACAAGTAACGGCATTTGGAAAAATTCAGTTTTCACTCTTCAGCCACAGTACGCTTTTAAGTACATGCTAAAACTTGGAGAAATAAGAACTGGAAAAGAGCAGAAGAGAGACTTCACAGAGATAATGAGATGGCTGCTTGCTGAAATTAGGCAACATCATCTTTAATGTCTGCAGTGCTGAGCTAAAGAAGGAAAAAAGCAAATTCCTCATGCTGCCCGTGCATTCCCTTTTCGCAACGTAGCTGTTCTGCAGTAACCAGTTCTAAGAGATGAAGCTCTAGCAGTAAGTTTGCTACTTGAAGGAGGGTTTTTTATTTCATAGGGTGTGATGGAAGAACTAGTTTGAGGCTATGTAAAAGTAATAAAATAAATTCTGCCTTAAATCTCCGTAAACCTTTAATATGCCAGGATCCATAGACAAATGAAAGCCTCAAAAGATCTCTGGAATCTTACTGCTTGGTATGCCTGTTCATTTCCTGGTGCACACTTTATTTTTACACTCTAAAAATAAAGTGTAAAGAAAGAAATTAGGAAAAGCTGTCAAACTTTTTTTAAGTCCAATTTCAGTCTTCCCCATGAAGAATGTGATTCAAAAACTCTTGCAGTTACCATTGTCCAAAGACTGTAATTTTTTTAAGCTGTTTGGATGGATTTGGTAAGGTATCCCACAACAATGTGGCCAATACCTCTGTTTTCTTGCAGATGCAAACATTGGACGGTTACATCAAGATTCCGCATTACTACTGCTGCTAAAGATACTCGATCACATCTCAGGTGAGTACATGCTTTCCTTGCAGAGGTAACCAAGTTGAGAATCTTATGTGTTTGAAGGTTACACATCAGGTGGCTGGCTTAAGAGTTTTGCTAATGGAACTAAAGCACAACTGAGAGTATTATTTTCCTTCAGTACTGTTATTGTAATATATGGGGATAAATGTAATACTGCAAGTATACAAAACATTAATTGAAACATAAACTGCTTGTCGACATTCAGTTCTCTTTCTGTTCTCCTTTTCTAATCGTGAAAGTGATTCTAAAAACTGCTGTGCCCAAAACATTTGGAAAAGAAACTGAAATCACTATCTGAAAGTAAAGTATAGTAGTAGTTAAGGTTACATAAATAATGCTGCCTTTAAAAATATGCCTGTGTAGTTTGTATACTGTAGTAGCAGAGAAGTATATATTACACATATTTATAATCACACACACACACAAAGGAAGAAATTCACAAGTATGAAATACGTTGGTGTACTTCTGAGATCTTCACACTGAGATCTACAAGATGTACGCATCACAGGCAGAAAGCTAAAATAAGTGTGGCTGGATAAAAGAGGACTTAAAACTGAAAAGATATGATAAAAACCTCCCAAACCTGTAAGTAATGAATCCCAGGAAAAATTAATTTTGACAGCCAGCTTATCTCAGTGAAAGATGTAAACCCACTGAATGTTTAAAACCTATTTCTACAGAAACCAGTCTATCAGAATATAGCTAGCAATGACATGCTAAAGCCCCGCTAGGTGCTTCTGGATACCTGTTGTAGCTGACGCCACGTGAGATGATATGGCTTTGCCCACAACCGTGGCTTTAGGAACGATGGAAAGTTAGATGTAATGTTATGAGGAAGGAACTTCCAAACCCAGTTCTAAAATGATCTTCAGTTTTGATAAACCAACAAACTCTATTCCCCCCTCCCTTTTGCCTATCTCTAAAGTCTTCTTTCTCCTCTCCTTAGACTGCTCATGTGCTTAATCTGATCAAAATTCTTTAAGGACGTCAAGGGGATAAATACTGCTATTAACAGCTACTGGTTTCCATTTGGGTTTTAGAAATGGGCGCATTACACCATGAGGCATTCTGTACAGTATTAGGTATTCACAGGACATGCTGCTACCAAGAGACAATGTGCAGAGACAATGTGCAGAGGAAGAAGTGGAGACGAAAACGTTTTCTGTGTTAACAGGAGGATCCTCCAAGTGGAGTGCGCCCCAGGGCCATTTAATTGTTCAACAGTGTTAGTATTGCAAGCAGAAGATATTTAACCCTGTTTCTTCCAGGACCAAAGGGTATTTTTCCAGTACAGGTAGCACATTTTGACCTAGCAATTTTCTGCAACTTAAAATGTAAATGATGCGTGAAAACTGCATTCTTATTAAATGTTAAATACAAGCATTTTAAGAGAAAAGTAGGGAAACAGAGCAATGACCTTGGGTATTTTGCCATCGCCGATAACTGCAGCCCTACAGCCCCGAGGAGCCTACAGTTCCTACTGATCTGCGATCAAATGAATAAAGAGCAAGTGCAGCTTCAAAAAAATTATGGATACTTTATTATGTGCATTCAGAAAGAGACAGCAATAAAGCACTGCCTTGCTAAATGTTATAAAAGTTCTTATAAATATTCATGTGCAGCATTTGTACTCTAAGCATTTAATAATCCTTTAGAAAAAAGGAATGGGGGGAAGGGGAGAGGAAGAAATTACTGTTTCCTCAGTTCCAAAGAGTTCAAGGCAACAGAAAAGACAAACTCGTGCACAAGTGCTCTGTAAATTAGACAGCACCACAACCAGAAACTTACAAAGAGAATTTCTTCAGGTAAATTTTTTTTATTACACCTGAAGTTTTAAAATAGTTTGCAGGTACCAAACTAATGGCTTTTTCATCATTGAATTATTTGAATTTTGATTATTTGAATTTCTACATCATTAGCTTTTGAAAAACAAGATTGATCTGTTGCTTCTGACATTTGTATGAAGATGGCTTTAGCTGGCTGTACCTCTCTGCATTTTCAAAACCCCCCAAAGATGACCCTAACAGCACCAGATCGATAGGGCTGCTTTGCAATGGCGAGGCACTGTGCAACTTGGAAACTCAATCCACCCCTACACGGCTGTTGTGAGCTAAAATAGCAAGACTGAAAATCCTGCCATCACCCTTCGAAAGCACTGCATTTCTAACTACATTCTGTGGCATGCAGCCTCTTGATTAAGCCTCTCTGACTTAAAGTTTATCAATACTACTGTGAATTAATACAGATTACTGTAATACATGCTGACAATACAAAAGCCTGTTCACAAGTGGCTTGTGCACAAAAGGGAAAAGATACTGCAAAACAGCTTTGATACAGAATTATAAACCTAATACAAGAGCTAAAAGTTGTAGAGTAAGAACATCTGAACTCCTCAGCAAGCAGAGACAGCCGTGAGTGACCAGCTTCGGCCTCCTGCCTTGCTGTGATCCTGCCTCCACGCCAGACCAAGACAAACGACACTGCTTCTGACATCCTTTTACCTACCCTTTTGTACCAGGAACGTCACTTCTTGTCTGAGAAACACACGCTACACTACAGCTTTGGGTATGAGTATCTTTGCAGTATCTTTTCAGATACCACACTCAGGACATATGTCCCCATTCAAGATGCTATATTGAGAGGAATAAAAAAAAGAAAATCTACAGAGATGCTTATTAACGTAGACCCAAGTCCCTCACACATCCCTTAGCTGGCAAGTAGACCTAGTGCTGGCTGAACGGGGTGGTAAAGCAACATTAATAGCGGAAGAGGCTTATTGCTACGGCACTTTAGGCTCCCTCTCGCATCAGTCAAATCAGATTGCTGTCAGATGTACCTGACTCTGCTCTCAGGTGTATCGGACAAGTCTCAGTAGAGTTATTCCAGGCACAAACCATACTTAGAAATACAAAGCAAAATGAAAAGTGGTGCTGCCTTTTACTTCCCTCAGGAAAACTGCCTCTTGCAAATGGTTTTATCATTTTCATTATATCCCATTTGATTTGCTTTACCATCTTGACTGGAACAATAGCGAAGACATAATAGAAAAAGATTTTTCCACAGGCTGGTTCTAATTACATTAACTCTCAAGTGAGATAGGACATTTAAATAAGAAACAACAACTGCAGAGTCTGAGGTAATAATGTACCAAGATACTAGGCTTTTTGAGAGTACCGTTAAAATGATGCGTTGAACATTACAGTGTACTCCAATCATGTTTCAACACAAAAGCCATTTCTTCTGTGGCACACTGCTGCAGAAAGAGGGTGAGCAGTTATTGCAGTCAAGGTTCAACTCCGAACAATTATGAAATGTTATCCCTCATGCTGGAAGTTACGTAGCCCTTTGTAACACAAAATGCATGATACATGCTTAAACTTCTGCACGAGGTGAGGCAGCTGGGAACACAGGATCACCGTAGGATTAATCACCTCATGAACCCTAACGCAGAGTTGAGGAAGTTTTGAAGAGCTCCTGGACTTTCTTGCAAGTTGTACCTTTAATGTTTTGTCATGACAATCAAATTCTCTTTTAATGTGTTTGGAAAACGTACTGTCTATAGATTGCTGAAAACCACTGAAATATAAGCATGCTAAATGGAGACCGTGGCTGTGTGGTTTATAAACACTGTAAACCCTGTCCTAGTTCTGTAGGTTGTGTGTTTAATGCTACAAGCCACTGCTCAGCTGTGCCTCCAGTACTGGTGCTTATGGGACCCTGCAGCAAATGCCCCTGCTGGACACCAAAACTGAAGACAGGGAACTCTCATGGGGTGGGAAGGAATTTAATTATTTCCCCCTGCTTCCCTTTCCTTTGCCTAAGCGCTAGCCCAGGCTAAAGGGAAGGAGAAGGGTGGGCCTGTGAGAACGCAGGGAGGACAGGTCATCAATTCAGTAGACTGACTCAACTCATATCAAACCATGTGAAAGCCATTCTACGGTGTGATTTCCTAGCGTATGGCTAGGGCTGAAACAGTTATGTACATACAAATGTGGGTATCAGCTACTTATCTGTTCAGTTGTTTTTCCATAGTTGTCATAGTAAACTTTCTAGGAAATTATCTAGATACTGAGGATTAAGACACTTACTTTCAGTCAATACACAGAATCTGTGATTCTAAATTCTATGCTTAGAGAATATTAACATTCACAGCAGCAGTTCAGCAAGTGGAGCATTCTTGTCTAAATAGCAAAACATATATTAATTCCCTATTAAAAATGTAATGAAGTACACAAAAGAAAATTGAAAAAGTTTATTTCAGCACACAAAATAAAATCTGTTTTCTTGTGGGTATATTCTACACTTCAGACTTGCAAGACTAAAAGTGCACTTCTGCACTAATTACCTATGTTTGTCTCGTGAACAGTGGCACAGCACTGAAGAATGATTGCTCACATGCAGAACACTTAATGATCACACTGCAAAAACATTTTCTAAATGCAGCTCGGAGATATCTGCACAACCACTGCTGGAGATGCCTGTCTGAATAGATGTAAATCTGAAAAGAAAATGCAGACAGATATGAAGGTAATCAGGAACAGACATGCAAGTATTACTACCTAGGAAAATATTTTATTTGCATTTAATAAAGGAGGAATTTAACTTGTACATCTTTCTCTGTCAACTATTAGTTTTGTTAACTTCCTTTGGGTCCTTATGCTTCTAAGACATTTGCAAACTAAAATTAGTTGAAGATGCTCACCTTCATGTACCGTCACCATTCCTCTCATACTGGCTCTGCTGTTCTGACACCTCTGAAGCAGCTCAGCTTTCAAACTGCAGCAAATAAACGTGCGGATGGGGGGAAGAGTGGTTTTCTGCCAGGTCAGCAAGCTGAATGGGCTCATGAAGATAAGCACTATGCACGAAACACTCAGACTGAGAGGGGACGACACTGTGTGGCCAGGAGCAGCGGTGAGGCAGCTGTTGTAGCTCCACCGCACCCCAAGAAGTGGTGGTCAGTAGGGATTTTGGCAGATGAAGAGTAGCAAGTTTTATGAAGGCACGTTAGCACCATTCTTCTGTCCAACAGATTCCCTAGGGCCAAATGTTTTCCTTGGGAACTGAGAGTAGCTCAGGTAAATCACAAGAGAGCTGACCTTGTTTTACCTGTTCTCAAGATACAGACGAGTGTACTTCACGTGGGGCTATGGACTGGTACAATCTACTTGCAGATGCTCTTGAAATTATGATGTGAATTGCCCTTTTTTTGCACAGTTCCTGGCACATACCTTCCACATCGGATACTGCTGAAATACCAATGCATAATTTTACATGCAAACTAAACAAAAGGCTATTTCTTCCCATAAGACAGTAATGATTTGCAAACTTGCTAGTCTTGATTGTGAGTTGAAATAAAGGCTGGTAACAACAGAGGCTGCACAGGTTATGATGACTGGAGCACTGAAGGGAGAAAGCAAGATGAGGAGTGTTTCCTGAAGCTAGGACATCCATAAAAGTGAATGCCACTACTGCAGTGCTAGTAATTCAGCAGCATAAGGACAAAAAAAAGGGAGACTTACTTCAACAAACTGGATGTGATATATCACACTTTTAGTGCTGTATCTCATGGCTACTGAATTATTGAATCTTCATTGACTGTTTTATGTCACATGCGCTCCTGATTTGCTATCCCAGTTTCTTCCTACACAGGCTGGTGGTCTCTCATTAAGACACAGATTTACAGAGCACAGATTTCCGATTTTATAGAACCCGCTGTGCTTTCTAAAGATCCACCTTTTCTTCTAACCAACTGAAATAACTATTTTTGGCTAGGACTCCTGGTGTTTGGGTTTTTGGGGTTTTTTTGAGACTTACAACGCATATTTCAGTTGGACCTCTAAGGATGTTATTAGCTATTGTTAGCAAGAGTTGCCCGTACAGCCTCTCCCACCATTTGCCCCCCTTTAATTCTTTGCGATCCAAGTACTTTTATGTTACAGGAAATGAGGACAACAGAAAGCTGCAGATCCCATGAATGTAAAAATTGTCTTGAAGGCATGGAACAATTCAGCCCTAATTACAGCCAGCTGGAGTCTGCTCTCTTTGCAGTGATACTTAGATAATTGACCAAATACTGACTGATGCAAGACTCAAGTATGTCACTACCACTCAGATATTCAAGGTTAATCTTTGTATCCATCACTGAAATCAAGCTTAATGGATATCATCAGCTCAAGTCTTGAAAATCAGTGACACACAGGCATACAGTTAGGCAAGGATTATTTTTTCTTCAGCAAGCTTGATGTTATCTTTCTTTAGCTGCAGAAGAAATGCGTTTTCCATTAAAAAGGCAAACTCATACATTTTGATTAATTTAATGTCCCTTTAACACCTGTGCATTCAGCCAGTCTAAGCCCCAAAACTTGAATACACTGATGCAATAAAATGAACCCAAAAATGTTCCGACAGGCAACATTATAGTAATAAACATTTATTTCTCACAGTATGCCATCTTTAAATTTGTGGGGTCTGTGTTTCTTCCTAAGTAAGCTTTATATGGATGCTGAAACCAAATAGTACTACACCAAAAGTCAAATATACTGATTTGACTGCCAATACTCTGAAACCATTACAAAAGAGGATGGCAGAGAGAGGGCTCAACAAGTCAAATATTTGGAAGGCTAAACTGCTAACGCACTACTTCTTCTGCTTGTAATGAAATACATTTTTAAATTGATAGGTACCTGAATGGTACTTGCAGCAAAGAACAAACCTGAAAGAGGAAGTCAGTACAAACAAGAGAAAGTCGTCTTCCCCAATTCTATTTTCAGCAGTCCTTTCCCTGAAAATACCATTTTTTAGACAGATTCAATCCCTCTGACTGGTTATACAGCTAGTTAGTGCTGCACTGATCAGGAGAAAACATTTTGTCACTGGTTTTTATCAAATGGTAGCTCCTGCGACTTTTTCTTCTAGTTACTAACTCAAGAAATCTACTGTGAAAAACTGGAACTATTTTAGCCTGGTAAAGATGTTTGTAAAAACAGCAATACACCCCAGAAGTTGTTGGTAAAGACCCAGCGCAATGAGAAACATGACTAATCAGTAATGGTTAGATCTTGGGCAGAGCTATAAAGAACACCACCATGCATCTCAGTAGCATACTTGCAGCGTTCTTAAAAAATCTGGGTGGGGAGGCAAGAATCTAAGGAATCTGGAATAGCGATCCTTTACATTTTGTATTTTATTTGTCCTCACACCTTCTTATCCAGTATTGAAAAACAAACAATCCCAATTATGTTTGCACGCTGCCTAACATCCTCTTTCAG
>NW_009260435.1:3105591-3139242 GCF_000687185.1 Egretta garzetta | reverse complement strand
AGCAGGAAAAGTTTGAAATTTGTGAAGTATCTTCAGAACACCACCATAACGCAAATCACAAAGCGTCACTACAACAGGGCAAGTTAAAGTGTAGCCTGCAGTTTTTCTCTGGAGAATACACAGAATTTTTATTACCAGAAAATGGAAAGTAATGTGATAAAAATAAAAGCTTAGCAAAAACATAGGTTAACTCATCTAAAGAATGACATATAAGACATGGCTGAAAAAGAAAGCAAGCCGGATATTTTTGGAATTATTTTGAAGTCTGTTAAAACCCCTACCTGTTCACCTATGAAGCGCTTTTGCTTAAAATATATATATATATGCTAATGTTCATGTTTAAGACAGTGATGATTGGGCTAAAAAAATTCCTCTTTTGTAAGAACAAAGGAAGAAAGCCTATGCATCATCAGCAATTGTTTCTGAAAGCATTTTCAGAGAGTTACACTGAAGAGAGTTAAGGAAATTCACATATGAAGGGAAAAGCCACATTCTGGATAAATTGCAAAGAAACCCTTTGAATCTGAGAAGCATCCAAATATTTGTATTATTTGGTATTAAAAGGCGAGAGATGTTGCTGAAGCAGCCCACTGTCTGAGGTGGATGCTGCAGTGCACAAGGCGAATCTGGCTCTGGCCAGAAGCCGGGGACAGCGGGACTACCTGCGCTCGACAGAACACCAGCAGCTTCTAGCGCTTCAAAGGCATCCCTAGGCAACTACATTAGGGAAATGGCTGCGCTGCAAGAAGAGAAGACATCCTCTCTGAACAGAGTGTGCAGCACTCCTATCTTAGTTCTGTTTCTCAGGTATGTTTTTAGATGTGGCTGCTTTCCGTTCTCTCATTCCCTCAGTCTGGTCTTAATATTAACAGACAGGCCAGAAGTATGGTATTTACATAATTGCCTATAGGCCATTTCCTAATAGGGAGCTAATGTAACCACTTTGATTTACAGGTTGTAGGAAAAAAATATCACCAATACCATAGGCTGTAACTCTTGAGTATCTGGACAGTGCTTAAAAAAAATAAAATCTTTTTGTGGCTACTACGTATGTAATCTTTTCCAACTCGCTAATAAAGTTATTCACACAAAATGATTCTTGCTTGCAGCAGGTTCAAGTGTGCTGATTATCTTTTCCAACCCTACAAGTTGATCATTCTCTTAATTAGCAGGACCTGAGATGTGTTCAGGTTTGTTTGTTTTTTTTTGAAAAAGAATGGAAATGTGTTTCTTGCCAAGACCACATCACATAATAACAGGCTAGAGAAGAATGAAAGGACCCAGCATGAAAAATACAATCTAATTATCACCAACTGAACAGCTGATAAATGAAACTACAAAGTAAAATACACTAGTTTTGTGTGATGGAAATTAAGGGAGGATGAATTTGTTATGAATATTAAACAAATGAAAATTGGGAGACCTCACCATAAGCGAGACCTCTCATCTCCCTGTCACTGAAAATTCACTGCTCCCACAATAAGCAATCTACCACCCCATCACAAAAAGAGCTAGAAGATCCGACACCCAGCAGCAGAGCTGTTTTGATGTAAAATACAGGAGTCTGTTCAAAATGAAGAGCAGTGCTGTTCTGGAGCTTTATAAATTTATGAGATGATTTTTCCATTTTGCCTGTCCTGCTTATTTGAAGTTTCCAGGGACAGCCGTCACACCATCATGAATGTAACAAACACAAGCATCGGTCTCCTTTTATCAGATGAACTGACAGGACAGTATTTTTAACATACCTGTGATGAGACAGATTTCACAGATAAGCGTAAGTGAAAACGGAGACTAATGCGAGCTAGTGAAAAATCAGTGCTGCCCTTTGGAAAGAATTGTGCATAGGGACATTTAATAAATATTTTTATGTTACTGTTGCTTACTCTGTCAATGTTTCCATTTTGAATCATCACCTTCAGATATTTAAACCTCAACTGAAAAAGCCTGGCTGGACCTGCAAAACTAGCAAGTCAGATCTCAGGGGAAGAATGAAGTCTTTTTTGACCCCCAAAACCAAACACATCCTGAATTTAATATCCTTAGCTACTTTTGAGGTAGAGCTAAAAATCTTGGGGTTTGAATCTTTCTTTTGTTCATATGTAATTGAAGTTAAAAAGTTACCCTATCTCTTCTCTGGTTTAGCGATGTAACTCTGAGATTCCTGCAACACTGATGGGGAAGGCAGCTGGCCTGTTCTGGACAAGAAGCACACAGAACACAGTGCCTCTGCTCCCAGTGCTTTTTCAAAGGTAATTGATACAGCAGTTGAAGTTTGGCAAACTGTTCAGGAATGCACAAAGGAACTGCAGTATAGAAATGTAAAATCATTAAAGGAATATTTTTATGGTTATCTTAAAAATACATTCATGCCATAGCCCATCCCTGTCTTCTGCAGGTACCTGGCTTTATCTACAGCATACATCAATCACACCAGACTCTGCTTCAGTGCCAGCATTTTATGTTCGCTCCTTGTTCTACATGCCAAGCCAAAGAGAAGAAACAAAGGCTGGTGGCACTCCTGGAAAAAAATCTGTTCTGTAGGAATGAACAAGCAGCTTCCTTTCACGCACACCTAGGCCTGCATTCTCTTTGAGTTAATCTATGCAAACACATTTGCAGGGAAGTGTCCCTACAGAAATGTGTGTGGGTACTGCATGTGGGAGAGGAGGTTGATAATAGTTTCAGAAAAATTCTCTCCGATGGTAAATTACTGCGTGGTGGAGAACCAGGCAGGCTGTTGAACAGAGGGGTGTTCAGCTGCCTACAACCTTCCATTGTTATTGAGAAGGTGGCGACTTCCTCGTCACTGAATCTTTCCCCTTATTTTGCTCTTCCTTCCTGATGATAAATGTAGCTATTATTCTAACCAATTCAACATAACTTTTAGAAATTTTATCACTCTTTTAGATTTCACTCAGTGAGTCAAGCGGAAAAAATGTGTTCTCAAGCTGAGAGAAAACCCTCCCATTTCAAACCCCTCAGCCAAGAGCACCTCCCATGCAACATCCTCCAGCTGTTCTCAGAGACGGAAAGAATCCATTCACGTGGCATCCTCGATCAGTTCCCACCTAGGCTGCTCTGGAGCATCTCCAGCAGGAAGGAGATCCACCCAAACCAGCAACCCCTGGCTCTTCCAGGCCTCCTCCCGCACAGCTCACCCAGATCCTCCTTGAACTGCACAAAGCTCTTGATGTTCAGCCTATTAAGATCTTCCTGTGCCAGCAGAGAAATCTATTGCATAGCATTGTTATTCCTGTGCCAGGGCCACCGATTGTCACTTTTACCGGCTAAATAATGGTAATTTGAATACAGCAACAATTATGGGAATCTATTTCCTCAGCTGCACCCATTATCCCTGGTAGATTTACAGTTAGTGCTGTTCTGACAAAGGCTGGATTAAGAAAGAAAAAATTGCTCTGCCAGGCAGCAATGTACAAGGTAACAAACAAAACATCACCTTCCAGTTGTCTAAGAACTTTTTCTCTGAAATGATGACTGTTGTAAACGATTTGTATCTCCTAACCTGCTGAATAAAGACATGCCACAGCAGTACATTTTCCTCAGTAAGAAAGAGTTTGTGGTTAGTATTGCTTTTTAACTTAGTATTTCTGGCCTCTAGTGTCTTACAGAAACCTGAGAGCACAGTAAAGTGCCCCAGCTCTACAGCTTTTGCAAAATAAAGACACAAGAACTGGAACTGTCTTTTTTTCTTGTTCTCCTTAGACATGTCAATGAATTAGAGATCTGCAAGTATATGTGCACATATTCAAACAGAAAGGACCACAGAGTAAGGAGAAGAACAGAGAGAAAAAAACAACAAACAAAACATTAAAAAGAGCACAGTAAATTTTAAAACTTGAAAGTAGTAAAAAAACCATTTTTCTTGTAAGTCCTTTTCGAGCTTCATTTGTCACCACTGCAGATGCTTGGAATTTGCAAGCCCTTCCCTCTTGCCAATCAATGCAGTGGGAGAAATAAAGACAATATACAAGAAACTCTGGCAACAAACCAGACAACCGGTAAATATGGGAAACCAATTAGGGAAAAACCCCTCCAGCCTCTTGAGCAACTGATGCTTTGGCCAAGCTGCAAGCTTTTGGTTGGGAGGCTCCTAGGGCCCGGTCTGACTGTGCTCTCACAAGAGACATAAGGAGCCTTAATGCAGATTTCAGATAGGAACAGTTACGTTAATGATGAACATTTTCTAAAATCCTGCCTTTAACCCTCACAGAAATGAGGACAGAATTATTCTTGGGCAGTAACAGTTCTCCCATTAAAGTTTTAACACAGTCTATGAGACATGGGTGGAATAAATACCTTACCTGGACTGGTAAAGGAGAACAGCTATACCTGTAAGGTTCAGAAAAGTACCACCAATTTTTCTACCAAAAGTAACAGAAAAAATACTGTCAGACCCTTCTCCCTCTCAAAAAGGAACTCAAAAATGTCTGAAAATCTGAATTTTTTAAATTGTAGCAAACAAAAGCACAACACATACAGATTTCCTTTTCTTTATTCATGCCAAATGGAAGACACGTGAAGATATGTCATTTTTGATACATGCAGTTATATTACTACTTTCCATCAGTCTAACTAAACTAAGGAAAATCTAGTGTACACAGGATCAGCCAGGCTTTCAGAAGTGCATGAAGACCTTCTTTTACTCTCTTCCCTCAAAAGACTTCGAATCATCGTCTTGGACTACTAAAGGTGTGATAATTCCCTCCAGGCCCCCCTTCTTAAACCTTCTGATTTTAGTGATTGGTTATGCTTCACCCACTTTGACAAAGGGACAGAGCCTACAGCTGGATAGCTAGGAGAAGCTAGGGTCTTTCTACTCCCACTTCAACTGTAAAAGTAGCACATTTTCATATTCCTGACTAGTACACTGACCTGGTAAATACACAGTACAGGTCTCAAGTATAAGGTAAAAGTATTTTAAATGTTTCATACCCAATTATGAATGGATGAAGGGCAGAGAACAGGATAAGCAAGTAAGAACAGCAAAGAAAAGAAAATGGAAAAAGAAAGGCTTTTGAGGAAATGTCGATGGTTAGCAGAAATGAGCAACCTTCACAGCGTACTACGTGTGTCTTTTTCATATGTTTCAGAAGTCACGGAAATTACTCACCATGTAACTAAAAACAGGTACAGAGATGCTTCTACAGCCTGTTCTGAATTGCAGTTTTGCTAGGCGTTTAGTAGGAAGATGCTCACTAACAGAGTAATAGCAAAATCTGATTTAGTTTTTCAATGATGACAAGATGGGATAAATCCTCAGGAAGAAATTTCAACTACAAGTAAACCATCAGATACTAAAATTCCAACTTCTTGCTAATAAATGAAACTCAGTTACAGATTCATCCCATGTTTGGCTCTTGTAAGATTATTCTATTTGAACTCTGGTAGTAGTAAAACAATATCCTCTACAATGTGTAAAAATTATCTTATGATACTGTATTAGGGAAAAAAAAAAGATGTCACAAAATTAGTTACCACATAAGTTTGAAGCATTTCATCCATTCTAACACCAATGGTTGGCTTTGCAAAACCTTCTGCAGCTGCTGGCAATAAATCTGCCGAAACTTCTTACTTCTCCAGACACATCCACTTCACCCCCTTCTCTTCATGACTGCTGGTCAGGACAGCAACATTTTCTGTGAAAGACAAACAATTATGTTATTTCAAACAAATTTCAAATGTGATTTATTGTTAATTTTCCTTCTTTGGTCATCTCCTCATCTCTTAATTGATACAAGAACCACATAAAAAGACACATAAATTCTTTTAAGAATTCTGGCTTCACAGCTGGCACACCAGACTCTTCCTCCTCCTTAGCATTCAGATTTCTTTTCTGAACCCTAGAAGCACACTGCTGCAGTCTCCTTTTAACTCCTTTTAATTTTATCTGCTATATAGCCACTCTACCGGCTTTGCAGTAAAAGCATGGGCTGGAGCACACACACTGAAGAACAGCCTGTAGAAGCTAGCTTATATAATTGAGGAGTTTTCCTAGAAAAAGGAACAGGCAATCTTAGAAATTTTCTTATTTTTAATTATGATTTCCAAACAAAACATAAATAATAAGCAAGGAAAAAAAATTAAGAAAACCAGCTACATTTTACATCTCTTAACAGAACCACAGCACACAGATTTATGTCACTTAGGTTTGCACAGAAGCAGTTCATGGTGGTTAGACCTTCATTCCAGTAACTTACTCAAATAAATAACTTTCACCTTAACCCAGCATAACTCAACAGAGACATTTATAGGCACGTCATGTCCTAATAGAGTGGCAGAGAAGTATTTGTTGGTTTTCTGACAGTGTCCAAGCTGTGCCTTGAACATTCCCAGAGGTCTTTTAAGTTATCAAGGAGACAGTACTGTCCAGTTCTTTTTGGGTTTTGTTTGGGGGTTGATCTTTTTTAATCCTTCCCCCCAGTATCGTGCTACTGTGACTTTAAGTATGAACACATTTGTGAATGATGAAGTTGGTGGAAGGAAAGTGAACGCAAACATCCAGAGAAATTATTCATCTTATGAAAGCCACAGATAACATGGAGCAAAGCGCTTTATAACTTCTATGAAACAAAGATAGCACCGATGAACGTAAGTGAAAGCATCAAATGCTGAGCAGCATAAGCAAAATGCCTTCACAACAGTTCTCACAACAAAAACATTTTTTTAGGACATGCGAAAGGAAGATACTGATGCAGCTTTGCAGATAAGCAACAACAGGTGAGATGAGTAAGAGCCATCATAACAGAAAACACACATTATGTGCTTAAAAATGTAATTAATGAGAAGGGTGAAAGCTCTCCTAATGAAGACAGATAAAGGAATAGCCGCTAATTTAGTCTTAAACTTTAACTTGTGGCTCAGCATCTAAATGGAGATATTGGAGGTAAGTCAAGAGCTTACTCTGGATGGAAAAGATTTAATGTTCTCCTCCCAACCTGTTTGAGAGTTACCACCCAATTCCGTTTTGCAGATGGGTTTAGCCAAAAATATGTAGGGGAAGAACAGAAAGAACAGAGCCCTGCAAAGCCTCCAGGAGGAGCGGTGAGAGAATACCACAGTCCTTAGTTGTTTGAGAACCTCACTCAGCAGCAAAAATTTTTTCATATTATGGAGTTCTTTGAATTAAGAAAAACACAGCCCTGAAGAACAGTGAAATCAGGAAACACTTCATGGCATGGAATGGCTGCATTGGACATATTTAAAGTGTCTCAATAAGGTATTGTGTTTGTGTAAAATCTTAACGCCTTTGAGAATATTTTTTTCCTGGCTAGAAGAGCAAGGGACTGGGAACTTTGTGGACTTAGGCAGCATGCTCAGTTTAAAGATGCTGGTGAGGGGAGGAGACCGGATTTCTCCTCGTTTAGTACTCGAGGTGGCCATGGCTCCACCAGCCTGCAGTACTGTGTTCTCAAATGATAGGCACCTCTGGGCACATCTCTACAGGAAACACCAAGACGGGAAAACATTGCCATAGCTGTATCTGTGTCTAATATAAAATAGATATAGTAGTTAATGTATGGCAATACTAAAATTCACCAAGGGCAAGCAGGTAATGTACATAACATCCTCCCGGTTGTCAGGACTGTTATCCCAGGAACTTAATCTAAATTAAAACCAAAACTAATAAAATCTTAACAAAACCAAATGCAGTTATGTTTCTAACTGTGAAACTTCTTTAAATGTAGATAAGCTGGAATACTATAATAAAATACCAACATTTACATCCATTTTCTAATTTCAGCTGCACATAAGCATTTTACTTCTGTTATGAAATTCTGCAGACTTTGCACAGGGGTTTGCTTTGCCATTTGCCTTTCCTTGCAGAATCCCACTCGAACAGCTCTGGCACAGCTGGAGATGGCACAGATTCACTGCCACAGCTTTATATAAATCAAGTGTTCCTGCGGCTTATGAAGAACACTTCAGTGTCTTTTAAAGCTGCCATTCCATTGTATTTTATATGTGCCACAGAAAACATTTTACCTCCATCATAAGCATATTGCATATTAAAAGGTAGATAAGCCAACGAGTGGCATGGAGATCATATATAAAGTTGTTATTGTACTCACAACAGTACAGACTTAAAAAATGCAATTCAGTACTCAAAAAGAAAAGGATCAAACCCTGGCACAAACCCTGACCACTCTATATGCACTTACGTTTCAGTGCTCAGTACTATAGATTAATTTACAACATTTTAAGTTAATTGATAAAGATGTCATTAAATCCTTCCTTTTGGCTGCTGCTCTATATTTATTAGAAAACTAACATGGATGGAGGAAATGAAGATGTAAAAAATGAAGATGTAGATAAATCCCTCCCTATTTTTTTTCTTGGCTTCCCACAGAGGCTGCAGGCAGTAGAAATTCAGTATGAAAAGAGCTGCCATGTGACTCAGTCCCACACAAGCTGTCCTCACAAAACAAAGAGCAAGGAATGCTAACCAAATGAATCACAAACCATTTCTGCAAAACATTCCCTGCTTTCTAGCAACTGCCAAGGCTGGGAGCTGTCCCATCAATTGCAGTGACAGCCCATGAATAAAAGGGCACCTAATTACAAGATTAGTAACAGGAAGTCTACATTTCAAAAACCACCATACAAGTTATGATTGCTTACTGCATAAGGAGGCAAAAACTGAAGCAAATCCACAAGGAAACAAAGCCATGACTGGGGAAATATTTTTCCTATTAACATTGACTGCAAGTGAACTTTGCATGGGCTGTGAATGACTTTAGCATTCTGTGCGTTGCCTGATTTTTATCATAGGAACTACTCTTTGCTTTCAGATGGCTATCAGGCTTGCCAAGCCAGTAGGATTCTGGCAACATTTATGCTGTTTAAAGTATTGGCATGTTGGTATCTTGGACACAAAACCCTGTAAAAATACATAATTATAAATATGCATGATAGGTTATCCTTTCTGCATGATACAGTAAAGAGAGAGGAAACAGATTATTTCCAAATTGACTGTATCAGCAAAGCATAACACAATATCCAAGGGTCAACATCAACAACCAAAGCATTTCATTAAACCATGGGATTTCCTTCAAATGCTATTTCACAGGCCTCCTGCACACAATGCGTGTGTGACAGCTTTGCCAAAGAGGCTGCAAGGATCACCTGGCACAAAATACTCATCTGAAGGCAAGGATTCCTAGACCTCCCTCTGAAGCGCGAGGGGATACTGCTGTAAGTTATTACTGTACCCGTGGAAAGACTGCTCGGGTGATGGTGTTTGAAAGTGGCATTACCTAACCTCTGATCAGGTAATGTATTCCGTTTTCAGAGTAATGACTTCTTCAGTTCAAAATTGTCTCCTTGGGTGAAGAAACACTGTAGACAGACTACATCCACCCTTAAAGGAAGAAGGTACTGAATCAGTCCAGGGAATGTGCCTTCCTTTCCAGATATCCTTGTATTTTTAAGATAAATTCATAGAGGTACCGGTGAGGAGACTCAGAAAAAGGGAGCTTGAAAGTAAAAACTTTTTTAACTTTTAAAAATATTAAATATAGCATGGATATACTGTTTAAGTAGAACTGATTCATGAAGAGAAAGGAAGCACTTAATGACTTGCTCATGCTTAAGGACTCTTAAAAACAAGTATCTGTTACTCATGCATTTGAAGGATTTGCTGCTCCTGAACTCCTGATTTGAAAAGCTTTTGACACCACAAGATGAAGATGCATCCCAAAGGGCTATCGTGTAGGTTGAAATTCAGTGTGCTCTCAGAACACTATTCCTTTCATTGAAGAAAGGAAAGATTAGCAAGAGGAGAAAAAAAAAAAATCAAGACATTAATTGCTCTATTTCTGGAAAGGAGGTGAAAATAAGGTTCTCTGCCCAGAACCACCAGCAGCTATCTATCTTGTGGTCTGATCATCCGGGCACAGGTTAAAACTACATGCTGAATATACATCTACCTACCATTCTGTGACCACATCCAGCTGAGGCAAAACGGATCAGAAAATACTACATCATATAGCTGTAGTAGTGCTAATAAAAAGTTGGAAACAATTCACTGTGATCAAACTGATGTTCTAGAACACAAGCCTGCCAACTGTACCTGAAGTGACATCATCTTGGGAACATATTTTCTTTTACCAAGTAAAATAACTTGCCATGAGCTACCAAGATGAAAAACCAAGGTCAGGATGTTAAACATGGCATGTCTGAATTAAAATGGTTAAAGCCAAAATCCAATTACCCTCGTCCTCCCACCAAAACCCCCCTGTCATGTCAAGACCACCTAGTGATTGAAATCTGAGACCACCAATGACTATCCAGGCCCTTGGCCACATCTTTCCTACTGCAATTTTTCTTCATTAATTTTTGGCCTAAGATTACAGACCTAATATTATTAAATAAGAAAAGAAAGTTAGCAGAAAGAAGATAGAGGGTGCTACTAGTCGTCCATCCTTATGAATGAATGATGTAGTACAAACTTCTTATAGGTTAAAGAAACACATGGTTTATTACAGCTTGGAAGAGCATTTCAAGCTCAGCCAAAAGGAACTTACTACATTCACAAAGAGCTGTCCAGTCCTGTGAGGGAGGCTATGGGATGGAAGACAGGAACAGGAGCAGCACCTGTCAATAAAGCAACTGAAGTCCATAGCATCTTTTTTACTGTTCTTTGCTGTAACAACAAGAAAAATTTCCTATCTCAACAGTTACTGAAAATCTAGGCTTTTACTGGTATTTCACATTCACAAAAATCTTAGGAATATCTGAATGTGGCTTCCTGGAGGAGGACTCTTGGCACAGCAATACAGCAACAGAAGCCTCAGGTAGCAATATAGACATAGGGATACAGGAAGAAGGAAAACTCAGCAATACTATAGCAACAGGAAAAATTGAAAGCAACAATAAAACCCACACCCAACCCCAAACCCTCAAACGGCTGTTTATGCAACTTTCTTTCACAAACTAAACCCAAAACTTGTACTGGGATTACAATTTGAATTTCAATCCACTCCCCACCCACCACCACACTCCTTTGCTGTTTGCCGAGTTTTATTAGAACCATCTGTGAGATCCTCCCCTTCCAGTTCCTTATCTCTGTTAATCTGGCAGCTGCACTTTATCATCTATTTAAAAATCTTTGTTTCAAAGTTGTTGAGACAGAAGGTCTTTGACAGGCTAAAAATTATCTCTAAAATCAACAAAGAAACCACATCATATGCTGGGCTTTACAGATTAAAGGGGAAGAATGGAAGTTGGAGAATATATATATATTTTAATGGGAAGATAAATGAAGGTTTTAGGGATCAAGGAAATTTTTACCAATGCAATTTATCTGACAAAAGCCACAATTTACTGAAGTACTCCAAGTTGCCACTGCAGAATAGTTTCAAGATCATCATTATCATAGATTGACAGAAGCAAAAGAAATGCAGAGAAAATTATTTCCTTACAGCATCTCGTTGGTAAAAAGATAAGCGAGGGGAGTGCTAAGACAAGGAGGAATGTTGCAAAGTATGGTAGCAGAATCTGAGTGATCTTCTTTATACGTTATACAATTATTACAAGTTTTTGAACACAGGATTCTAAAGTCCACGACTTTCTTTTAATAAAAGTGCCTCAGAATCTAATGGTCACTGCAATATCCCATACTCACCTCGCCATAAATCCTGAACACCGTGTGTGTTTGCACACACACGTCTACCCATATGAAACTGTGTCTCTCTACTACATCTTCTGAAAGTGGGTTAACATAGTAGTATCCCAGGCAAGATCCATTCAGCAGTGAGAAGGAAAAAAAAAAAAAAAAAAAAAAAAAAAAGAAAAAGAAGGTACAACATGCTTTGCAGTCCTCTCCTTAGCTCTATTAGCCTGTGCATGCTGATACTTCTTGGGCTTAAATCTTTCTATATAGCCCTCCTAAAACATATTTGTTCTCTTGTATGTACAGATATACATATGACCACCACGCACATCATCATGGTGGGATAACTTCTGCCTGTAGCATTTGGCAGGGCACATCATCACTGATGAAAAATGGCAAAAATCCTTGTGGCTTTAACTTGTTGTGATACTTTTCTCCTCCAAAGTGTTTCTGCAGAAGCATTTGCCTACTTGCATGAGAATGGCACAACCTTAACTTTTGGGGGATTTGCAGAGAAACACTTTTCTTCTAGGTTTCTCCAAATCATCTCATAGAATATTTTTTTAATAAAGAAAATGCACTTAAAGTATGAACACAAAATACTCATATTTTTAATCTTTCAGGAACAGTGCTTCTTTTTGATTTATAATATTATGAACACTTTTTCCTCTGCAAATAAATACTTTGCTCCTCCCATGTTGTTGCTATTTAAAAGGTAAGAAACACAGACAACATTAAACTACCGTCAAATAATGTTTCTATGTGCATAAATTTGAAGAATCTGAGAAGTTAACTGGGCTTTTAAAAATGTCCCCAGTTACCTCAATAGTGGAAATAACTTTCTCCACCTATGCAGAAGAAACTGAATTGCATTCAACTCTATAAATCATATCCGAGATGTGCGCCTTGTTGTCATCTCATTACCTTTCTGATTCTGTTTTATATAACTTAAAGCCCATGTCTTCCCTGAACAAATTCTTAATTCCTTGTTTAAACAAACATGATTGTTTAAAGTTTCTCAAGCATTCAGACTTTGAGAAGACTTCTACAGATTCACACACTGGGATTTGCCATTTTCTTCCCACCCTTTCCTTTCAATCATAATAGAACTTTTTTGGTTTTAAATAAATGTATTAAGCAGTATTTCAAAGTTGTCATGAACAAATCCACTTCTCCCTTGAACTTTATCATAAAATATTAGAAAAATTAAAGATATTTTACTTTTTACAAAAAAGATGCAAATGTAATAATTTGAGTTGACAGATCATGCAAGGCAGACTTTAAAGGTGGTTTCAGAAGCATCAGAAACAGTACTGTCATAACCTAACTTTATAAGTGTTATATGCAAATAAAAATTTTAAAATAAAGTAGACCTGAAAAGATTTACATTAAAAGAAAATCCATTTATTTTTTCAAATAGTAGTATAAAAAAAGTGTTCTCTAATCTCTCAGGAGAATCCATGAAGTAATCACGGAGTGTGTGCATGTATGACCAACTAGGAGGAGAGATTTTTATTAAAATACTTAACGTTACTTTTGTTAGCACATACTTCACTCTAGTGACTTCTTAGCAATTCTGGTAAAAAAGATGATCTCTAGTGAAAGTAAGAACTTTGAACAAAGCCGAAGTTTGAGAGAACAAACCTAAAATGTGTCTTCTCCCTCCCTTCCCTCCCCCCCCCCCTTTTGTATTTGAAAAAATATCATTTGGAAGAAAAATCTCTTACAAACCCTCTTTTCAGGTCACCTTTGATCTTTATAGAATATACACATTTATATAAACTAGAAACAACAACAACAATTTACACCACCACCACCACCCCCCCCCATATATCCCTCTTTCAAGGTATCGTGAATATATGTAGTCAAAATTGCAAACAAAAGGATGCTTGGGACCATAAAAATAAAATTACACCCTGTTGCAAACACAATTTTTCTTGCTGTTGAATACGTAACACTGATTCCCTGGCTTCAATTCAACAAAGAAAGACGTGAAATGGCATTGTATTTCCTGATAGAACTCCAGGGCTGCATCTCAAACCAGCCTACCATTAACATGCTGCCTCCAAGTGCGGCTGCCAGCTTCAAACACCCTCCCCACAGGACCAAACACTCATGGATGCACAACAAAGGTTATCAGAAAATCTTACTGAATTGTGATATGAAGAGAAGCTGGCAGACTGAATGTATGCATGGCATTGTCCTTATGAAATCTGTTCATATAAAATGTTGCAGAATGCATTTCCTGAGAAGAGGCAGAGAGTCTGTTTTAAGCCTGCTGAGTAGGTTAATACCACAGACAAAAGCAAACAGGCAGTCCCTGACATCAGTGTACTTGAAAGAACTTTTGTACAGCTGCAATCTCAGTACCAAAACAAACACAGTATGAACCGTAACACCTCCTTCTTGAGCATATCGCTTTCAAAAGGACAGCAGCTAATGTGGCTCTCTGCAACCCGTTTAACTTGTAGGGATTGACTGTCATGCTGTATGCATAGATACTGGTGATTCATTATGCGGTTTGTTCTTTGCTTTTGCTAAGATGGAGAATCCATCTCTGTTGATCTGGCGTGTCGCTTGAACCAAGTCGCAGACAAGCGAATACATCACCAGCATTTAGAATGTGAAGTAATGGGGCAGGAAACTGGTATATATTTTGACTGACCCTTAGCACAGACTTTATCCGAGCATTCACTAGTTAATTACAAAATTCCTGTAAAAATTCTGGTGCATGGCAATCAAAAAAATCAATAACAATCATATGATGGGAAAAATGTAAAAGCAAAAACCAAAAAGATTTGAGATTGCTATTGGATTAAAAATAGTACACGATTTGGTGTTAAACCAGTACGTTAAAAAAGAGGAGCAATCCTGAATTATGTGGTTTTAGGAATGACCTTGATGGCTCTGTCACAATGGAATCTTGATTTTTCAATCCTGCCCTGTCAAACATGCAGTTTCCCGATTCACTTACACTGAAACTACCCTTCTCTGTGTAGATTGCCACAAAAGTATTTAGCCCAGAAAACTGACTCAGCTTTAACACAAAACATCACTCGAGCCCAGAAAGCCAGCATGCCCCGGGGAGAGAGGGCTCATGGCTGCAAGCGGAGCGCAAACAGCATCCCGGACAAAGCTGGAAAATTCCAGAGACGTGTCGTACTGAGCTCTTCCCACAGCTATGGCCAGACAAAGGAAACTTAATTCGGCAGGAAGCTATAGAGAAATACTTTAGTTGAATTTTTCTAATCACTAAAGTCAGAAATGCAGGCTTTACTTAAATCTTAAGCCACATACACGGGCCATTAGTCAAAATTCCTTTTCTTTTGAATAGTTTTACCAGCTTTGACATTTCCTAATACTATTATTTTAAGTCTGGTCTGGACAAGAATTCACACTGATCTTTAGGAAAATTATTTTCAAGAGACTATGCTAAAATATTGTCCATGTATTGCTATCATTTGGCAAAGTTTTACTTAAAAGCAGGTATTAAGATAAATGAAATGGATCAAAAATGGAGTACTTCCAAGAACATTAAATGATGGTTAAATTAAGCTTGTGACAAGAGCCAATCCACACATTTTGACTTCTCAGTGAAGTACCATTTGAAGTTGCAGTGAGAAAGGCACTAATGTAGTATGTAAATCTAAAGCAAGAAAGTACAGCAGAAAGCAAACTGAATTAGTCAGAATGGCCAGAAGGCAGAGAAACACAACAAATAGTCCTGGCACTGAATTAGCAAGATACTGTCAGAAGATGAACATCAGCTCAGTTAAAATGACCAGAACTGTAGGGTCAGTCAGCAGTATAAGCAGAGCTTGAAGATAGATTAAAATTTACAGTGCTCTGAATATAAATTCTGCTTCAACACCGATAAGTCTAACAAAACTAGGAGTATTTGCTGAATAGCCACCTTAAGGCAAAACAGAACTTGAAGTGAGAGTAACACCCCACAGCAAAGGTCTGAGGGCTTTAGAAAGAGACTTTGAGATTTCTCGCTCTGCTATTTCTCTCCCCTCAAGTATTTTAAGGCACTTTTTCTTGTTCTGACTGCAATTTAAAAATACTGATGGAAATAAACTAGAATTGTAAAAGGGAACCACAAGTAGCGCTTAGTATTTCTGAAATATTGAGACACAGACTAGGCATTGAAATGACACAAAATTCAGCAAGCAAGTTCAAGTTTTTTCCCCAAAGCCATCTGAAATTCTTTTGCATCTGACCTGCACTGTCCTGTCCTCCTTTCTTCAGTGTGCACAATGTGGTATTGCGCTGTTTCAAACCAACAGTTTAACCACTTCACCACGAACTGAACACACCAGGGAAATTCTGGATCACAATCTGAAGCATCTCCATCTTTCAAAACACTGAAGAAAAGGAAGATCATTTCTTTTAACTCTTACTAGAGACAGGTTGGGCATTAAGTGGTTTTGGCAGCTACAGAGATAGAGCTGTATAAACCAGCTGCAACCTGGAAACGATTGGTATCGTGCAATACAGAAACAGGCAAGGGCAGCGGACAATACGCAGCAAGTATTACTCTAGTTCTACCTTGTCATTAGACTAACAATGCTTCTAAAGAGGACAGAGCATTTTCTCAAAAAAACGTATTAGAAGGGCGATACTGAAGTTTAGTATCAAGCTTAATGTGATTGTTACAGCCTTGTATTGGTATATGAACTCATATGAAGAGGGAGAACCTGAGAAGCTTTAATTCTAAACTCTCTTGCCAGAGAAAAATATTTGAAACCTTCAGTTAAAGAAAAACAAGACAAAGTTAAAATAGGGTAGTAAAGTACTATTGAAACAGCAATGAGAAAGGAGTCACTTGATAACACGCATAGCTGAAAACCCATGCCTGAGAAACAGTTCACTGGGAACACACAGAAAGGAGGAAATAGGTAACAGCAGTAATGGGAGAATCCTGGATCAAAAATAAGAACTGCTGCAGGAGAGGAGCAATTTGACAGGTTGGTGAAGACTACAGGGCCAGAGTGACATGGCTCAATTAGATGAAGAAATTGTCTGGGGCGAAATGACCGTAGTGAAGGTTATGCTTCAATAAAAGTTACCAAAGCTACAGAGAATCTGTTAAATGTTCTTCTAGAAAATGATTTTACTGTACGTTAGTTCAGCATAAAATGCCAAATTGGAAAAGCTGAAATAACAAGTCACTTTTTCAATTAGGGACAGAAGCGTCGACTGTCACGGAAAAGTAAGAGTCCTCCATCTGTGCAGGATAAATTATTAACTTACAGTAAGTATTAACGGACCATGATAGAATTCATCTAAGAGATGATGCGATTCAGCTCAATGACATTTGAAATAACAGAGGTAACAAACTGCCAATTAAGCAAAGTTGCCAAATATCAAAGATGTTGAAAAGAAGATCAGAAGGATCACGAATACCCCAAGAAAAGCCCCAGAGAAGACAAAAATTATTTACAAGAAGCGAGCAGCCTAGCAGATCAGACCAAAAGTCCAGCTCATCCATTAGTTTGCTTCTGGCAACAGCCCAGAGCAGAAAGGCATAAACAGCAACGCTTTCTCCAAACCCTCTCCTGATCTCCAGAAATTCGCAGCTTAGAGACTTCCTGAGAAAAAAAATGGTGTCTTTGTACGTGATAGTCTTGTATGGAATTTTCCTTCATAAATTTATCCAATTACCTTTTGAACCCATTTACAATTCCATATCCACAACATCCTGTGGAAGGACATTCCACAGCTTAACAGCTTTGTCTGAAGTACCTTTGTGCGTTTGTTTTGAGCTGCAAGGTTCTTGTCAGAAAAGAAAAAAAGAGAGAGAGAAAACATATTAAGAAACATGTTCCTTTGTATCACCTCTATTTACTTTTTCCTATGCCATTATGATTTGTGATTTCTTTTACAGGCCTCCCTCAACCTAACTTCCAGTTTGAAGTGTCCTGATGTATGTAATCATTCTGAGCGGATGTCCCTCTGTACCTCCAACTCTCC
Source organism: Egretta garzetta (assembly GCF_000687185.1). Taxonomy (NCBI): domain Eukaryota; kingdom Metazoa; phylum Chordata; class Aves; order Pelecaniformes; family Ardeidae; genus Egretta; species Egretta garzetta. The sequence continues at coordinate 3,121,631 of NW_009260435.1, read as the reverse complement.
GCCCTGCATTCTTCTTTTGCATTCTTTTCAAGTTAGACTGCATGTCATATTCAGATGCTTTTGAGAAGAGGGTGAAAGAACTTTCAAGCAGGGAGAACAAAGAGACACGCTTAAAGGTAGAGAAAATTTTTCGGGTGGGGAAAAACACATAAAAAATGAATGAAGGTTCACTGTGATGCTACATATTTGCAAGCAACAGAACCATTCAAGCGTTATTAAAAGAATATTTTAAATGGGGAAAAACCCTTTAAGATTTGTAATAGAAATCAAATTATTCTTCTTGCCTTCGTGCTTTACAGACCTGAACTAATTCCTGTGTTCTGTTTCCCCTTCAAATGATCACTTTACTGCCTATAAAGAGACAACCATGCTAGAGGCAGTACACTAATGAGACTTTGTATTCTAGTTTTATTTATGTTTAGCAAGGAAAGAAATAATGGCAGTGAAACAGACTGCAAATGAATGGACAGTGGGCGGTGGTAGAGGAGGATGAAGAATAGAATTGTTTAGGTTGGAAAAGACCTTTAAGATCATCAAGTCCAACCGTTACCCTAATCCTGCCATCCCACCACTAAACCATGTCCCTAAGCACCTCGTCTACCTGTCTTTTAAATACCTCCAGGGATGGGGACTCAACACCTCCCTGGGCAGCCCATTCTAGAGCCTGACAACCCTTCCTGTGAAGAAATTTTTCCTAATGTCTAACCTCTTATACTTTTTAAAGTTTTAAATGTAATACCTGGAACTTTTATTTTCCAGTATTAAAAGCCAACTGGGATCTCTATCACTCACTTCCAAAAGTACAAACTATTCACAAAACATTTGAGGACACGTTTTGATCTAGTACACTGGTCAGTCTCCAAAAAAAGGCTCCCCTCAGACATGGGATGCCCACAGGTCACTATTACCTGCACGGAAACACCACAGAGCAACCTGTTACAGGGAAAGTTGCTCTTAGCTTACTACTACCGGATTGTACGCTAGTGGTACAGTAGGAAACAGCTTGTTGCAACTGGTTTTTAGTAAAGGGAGTATTTAATGAATTCCAGCTGAGGTCGGATAAGGTCACTACAAGTAGAGTCCCCCAGGGGTAAACATCTTGTATGAAGAAAATGCTTCAAGATATACCCACAGCAGGCTCTGCACGCACACATTCAGAGTTTTCCTCTCTTTTGCAAGCTTCTACACAAGGTCCAGTGTGAGTGCAAGAGGCTTGGTAGTTCTAGAGCTTGATATTGCTCATTTGCTGCTACAAAATGCATTCTATTAACATTTCTCAGAAACTGTCCACTTCTAACCTCCAGTGTCTCAAATACCAAAAAGGCTATTATTTAAAGAGTCTATAAGAAAAAAAGAAGAAAAATCCCACAGGAGACACACATGAAATATATTCCACACAGAAATTCTAGGGTATATTTCTTCAGATCAAAAACATGCTCATAAATGCAGTAAATTGCATTAAAAATGCTGGTTTCCGCTACTTAATAAAACCTACCTGCAGGTGTCATTCATGAGAGTATTTTAATTTTTGTAGTCCGCCCAAGCAATCTCAATTTTTTGTTGTTGTTAAGTTGCAGCAAGTAGATTTCAGAATTTTCCAAGAGTAAGATAGAGGAGAGGAAAGAAAGATTTTTCTAGTGCTACTGTATCGCAACTGAGCTGTTCTGCTTAGGAATTCACTTCATAATTGAATTTTGGTGGCTGTAAAATTTTTGCCATCTTCATAAAATCCCTCTAATTTGGCAGAGATATGAGGGTTTGAAAAAAGACCCGTTTTTGCATTTTCAGTAGACTACATGAAGTGTTGAGAAAATGCAATATTTACTAAATATGTTTCAGGACTCTGGGAACTAGGGGAAAAAAGCAGGACAAGACTGGAGGAAACATTAGGTTTCCCACATATGACTGTACTTGAAAATATGCACATAAATGGGAGAAAACCCACCAATATTTGCACACTATGCAATGCTTCCAGTATTTTAAAAATTTTCAGCATATGACTTCATAAACGTAATACTGCTATGAACAGCTACAGTACGTTCGCAGTCAGTGGAAATAAAATGAGTGCATTATGCTGGTGCTCCGCAACATTTGCAGTGGGGAATTCTTCACATCTCTCCGCTGCTCACTCTGCATAAATGTATCAAAGTCTGAGCTGCTGCTCTGCCACAGTTTTCCCACTGTAATCTGCTGCCTATTATTCTCTCAAACCCCATCTGCAGGTCATTTTTCTATCAAATGAGCTGGTTAAAATTCCTTCTCCTTTTTTTCTTTTAAACCTAGGGGAATTTCAAATAGTCCAGCACTAACCGACAGGAATTTATTTTAACCATTTATTTAAAATACCAATGGTTTGGTATCGCTGCATCTTAACAGCTCTGTCTGGCTTCATGCAGTCTCCCTTCACTTCACCTTTTCCAGATACATGTATTAGCTTGCTCGGTTCTGAGAATCATGGCTGGAAGAGTAATTTCCATTATTTTCTTTTAGGCTCAGACCCATTTCCACACAGAATTTTGAGCATTACACAAAATTTGTATAGATAGGAAAGTACGTACCATTGTGAAAATAGCTACTAAACAAGTAATTTTGCAATTTAAGAAATGTGGAGATGATTTTCCTTATGTAAGCAAAGTAAACTAATTATTCCTTGATCTTTGAGAGGAAGACAGTACTTAAGAGTTAAAAATCTGTGTATGCATATCAAACTGAGGTTCTTTTTCCTCTGCAAGATATCACTCTGAATAAAAGCATCCTACTTGTCAGCATTTTCCTCCATGCCAGAAGGCTGAAAAGAACTTGACCTGGATAGGATTGTTTCCTAAACTTTGTTTTTAAAATCATCTAGCAGGCCACTTGGTTTCATGCAGACTGACTAATTTCATGCAGACTGCTGCACATACTGAAACTTTGCATTTAAAAATAAGCTGTTTACTGTATGTTTCTGGTGACTCCAGTTGGAGAACCTCTTTTGTAGGAAACCAACAGAATAAAAAACAGTGGAAAATTGTTGGCTGTAACAGGACTTGCAAGTAATAAAGTTTAATACAGCTTACATCTGCGTGTTATAGAAGAAACGCAAAAGACAGAAGCCATGGGAGCTAATGCTATCACAACACACACCCAGAAAAATATGACCTTAAGAGTGCCGTTACAAAGCTACCTAAGCAAAAGCATCAGGTGTCTGTACTTCATTGCTCTTCACAAACACTTACTTGTGAGTTTCAGAAGTTACGCTTAAGCTAAAGGTTCATACTTCACAGTAAAAATCAATTGCAGAAAGTATCAAGAATATGCATTAGGGTCTTTCCCTCTTTTAGCAAAAAGTCCTTAAGCTACTGTTTTGTAAACCACAAGGAAAGTAATTTTTCCTCTCTGAATTATGAACGATGCACTAGCTTACAGTTGTGTTGCAGCTTGGCTATACGCTGTGTACTACTTAGGTTAAAAAATGATGGGGAAAAACAAGGGCGAAGGAAGACAGAAATTGGAATTATATTTTGATCATTTGACATCAAAGCCAGGAGCTCCTGGGCTAAGATCTGAGCACTAACCTGGCTGTAAGCAAGGAGAGGCAGATGCACGGAGACCACTCCTGCAGCACAGAATAGTAAAAGATGCCGAACAATGGAGAAAACTGTGCCATGAATATTCTCTCATTTATTTCATAGAGATTTAAACCTGAACCGTTTTCTTGATCTGGTTTACCACATGGCCAGAGCATCACCTGCTGTGCAGCAGTTTGCGCACAGGTCATTAAAGCCAACGTGCCCAACAGCCCCCGCCACCCGGACAGAGGGGCATGCTATCTAACCTCCCCTTCCAGAGGAGAGGCCTGGAGCTCAGAGGTGGTCTTGCTCTCCCTTCACAGCAGGGGACAGCACCCATCATGAGACTTCTTCCTCTCATGTGCTAAAGCAGCCTACTGAACAGTGAATTGAATTCTCTGGCACGCAGAAAGAAGGTAAAAGAAATACTCTGTAATAATCCCTTCCTCCTCCACCCTGTTATTCAACAAAACCTCAAATTAAGCATCCTTGTTTGGGTTTCACTTGTTATCTGGACTTCAGAGTTTTTCAATATAACAGCATCCATCTTGGTTTGCTTTCTAACTTCAGAGAAGTTGACTGCAACCTTAATTAGGTTCCTCCTGAGTGTAGTATAATAACATTTTACTAATTTTTACTATTGATTATCATATAAAATCACTCAATTCCAGTAACTTCAGGACTCCTATCAGAGTCTTAGCTTTGTTTCAGCGTTACAGGTGACAGCACAGAAGACAGCCTTCATAACACAAGGCCTACACTGAGATACCTTACACGTACACAATGTTAATGGCATAAACAATGCTCCCTATCTGCGTTACTTGCATCATTAAGAGTGAAGTTACACGATGCTGTTGTTACAGATGAAAGACTGAGGATTCATTCACTCCTTTCCCTGCCTTTCCTGTCAGCTCTGCGGTTCTGCTTCCTCTTCCATGCCCATCAACTCACTAAGACAGCAGAAAACTATCTGCTTTTGCCAGGCTCATGTTCTGCCAAGTGAGTGAGTTAAATCAGCTGACAAAGATCTGAGGTGGTAGCACCACCATGGGTGGGGAGGAAGGGGAAGGGCAGAGTGCTCAGGAACTTCCTTAGCAGCACCAAGCTGCTAGATTGGATTATGTCCTTACAGATAACTTGGCTTTGAGAATACTTTCCGAGTCGCTACATCTATCTTAACTTGATTACCTGCAAGCCATACAGTAGCACAAGCAACTGCGTAGTTGCAAGTTTGTCTCTCGCATTAGAGAAAAATGAAAAGTGGAAAAGCAAATACTTGATCCATAAAGAATCCTTCTCCTCCTCATTTATTCTGACAGACCCAAAGCTGAGTCAATGGAGCAACTTGCTCATAAATATGAACATTGAAAACCTGCTAGTATGGCTCAGTTGGCTGCTCCCAGTATTCCTGGGCTGCATAAAGTTCAGCCAGTGACTGCCACGCTTGTATGTCAAGTACCAACTTCTATGGTGTTCCTGAAAGAGGCTGCAACCTGCAAACCTACTGGCTTACAGAAATTGCATCGGAAACCCCTATTGCAAGCAAAGTAAACTTCAGCTTCGAAGTAGGTTGCCCAAGCCTCATCACCATCGCTTGTATCTGTATGCTTTATTTACTCAATAATACTTTATTGATTTAATTTAACATAGTAAGGAACTGACCTAGGCTAAATCAACCTAAGGTTTTGAAACAAACACAAGGATATGCACTGATAAGTGGCAATCATTTTTAATTAAACCTGATCATGTGGGTTCCCTCCTCCCTCCCATTTACATATTGCCTATTTTTAGGCAAAACCTTAATTTCTAAGCTGTGGCTCCATTATAATTTTTTCAGCAGAAGAACTAAACTCCTACCTTTTCTCCCCCAGCTGTTTGTTCCTGTGCCAGCATAACCACCCAAGACAACATTGCTTTATGCTGGCAGTTGGTCTTTTTTGGCAGGGTTTTCCTTCTCCAGTTGAATTGCTTCCCTGCTTCAGTTCACCACGCGGCTGCACAAACACATGTGCTGGCACAACACAGGATCAGTGCAGAAGTGGAAATGAATGACCAGGAAAGGATGGGAAGCTGGCCTTTACTAGGCTGCAGTGCCACCACAGATGTAAATCCTAGCTTCAACTTGCTTTCTTGTTCTCTACACAAGGTAAGCCAAAGAAACATTAAGAAATTGGAAAGAGCAACAAACTAAAAATGAGGGAGCGATATGGCAATGATGAGTAGGGAGCAGATTCAGAGTAAAATAATTTAAATGGTTAAATATTGAGATGATAGCTTTTAAGCACTCCACAACTCACAAAAATTCTAAGTCCCAGAGAAAATTTAAACACATTTCACTTTGCCAATGCAGATATACTATTTAATATCAAAGTCTTCCGAATGGTGCCATGTAAAGTTGTCCAAAATAACGGTTTACTATACAATGCTGAGAAACATTTCTAGATTATGTTAAATTCAAAGTCTGGCTACATTATTGTCTCAAATGTACAAAGAGAAAAATCTCTTTTTTGAATAAAACCATTGCTGAACAGGATTATTCAGAAAATTCATGAAAAGAAATATCAACTTGGTTAAACACCAGAATTTAAGAAAATGTCTTAATTTAGAATAAAAAGTGGTTTTGGAAGAGGATGGGGATGGGTGTGGAATTCGGCATTTCATTTCTGAAGACAATACGCTTTGGTGTTTGCAAGTATGTTCTCGAGGATGCCAAACTGCCTGTTTGAGGAGTTACAGAAGAGCTAAGCAAGACCCTGGCAGTTGTTAGAGCAAGCAACGAACTTGCCATCAGATGCCGTTACACACCAGCGGATGTCCAGTCCCATGAATGGAAGGTTTTTCCAAGTTTCCAACGCCTGCTGCAGTCCACCAGGCAGGATAACGGGGACAGCTAGCTGCCTGGAAGCCAAGCTGTAAGAAAACCCTTCCCAATCCTCAAAAGCCAGTTCAGAAGGCTAACATTTCCATAGGTCCCTGTTCCTGAGTAAGTCTATGTGGCCAACTGCCACAGACTGTTGCATGCGGATAGGTAACAGATACGAGTTACTGGAGGCTTAGGAAATGATCTAGCAATAAATCTAGGCAGAAATCCTTTACAGTCTCATCTGAAGTTCAACGTTAAAATTACTCCAATGAGACATTCTGACATCATCAAAATCTCATAGAAGCTTTGCAGAAGACTTCTGAGCTTCTCAATGATAAATATGGTTGACAAGGAAAACCAGAGAAAGACCAACCAAAATGCCTCACCAGTATCTATTAGTTACTTACTGCCACTTTGCTGCCTCTAAGTAGTGTTTGTTTTCCTATGAATCTGTCTCTAAAGTCAGAGTGGTCAAGGAAAGCAATTGCAAAAACGATTTAACTCCATTTTACAGTAAGTGTTATTGTACTATGGCGACTAAGAAAGCTCATGTTTCAAACTGAAATAAGAAGGTCGGGATATACTTCAACAGTCAGCTAAAAAGCAGTTTGTTTCTCTAGATTCTGATTTTATTCTAACTGTAGCTGCGTCAGACTTATGACTGATTCCACATACTGCTTTTTTTTTTTTTTTTTAAATTATTACACACCTGGTTAAACCATCTGCAATTTCAGTGACCCCTGAACAGACTATTTACAATCCTCACTGTTTTAAACCGGCAGTTGCATCTAGCCAGTGCAGGTGGATTGCAAGTCCTGTACCCCAGCCAATGTTCTATTACAGTTACTTCACTTTTTATTTGGCATTTAATACAAATGCCTTGATACATTGTATCTTTCTCCCTTCCCTTTATCAGTCATTACATTGTGAATTTCCAAAGTAATATACACTTTTTTGTGTTTTGTGATACACCTAGCACATCACAAATGTTATAAGTGAACAACAACGTATGAAAACAATAAACAACAAACATCAGCATTTAATTTAGCATATAATCTCAGCTATGTTGTTCAAAAAAAGTGGTCATAAACTACAGAGTTTTATACTAAGTTTTGCTGACTAAACTGGTTCTTTTATTTGAACAAACTGAAGCTACTGACATGGTAGCTGATTACATGCTGGAAACTACAGTTATTCTGTTAACTAATCCACAGGATTCAGCAGTTCTAAGCATATAGTGGTGGAAGGTCCCATGCTTATGACTCATGCTACAATTTTTCTCTCTCCTATTGTTTTGCAAAATACTCTGCTTAATCTAAAATCCGTTTCAACTAGAAACTTCCAGGCTCAGCAGAAACTTGAAGATAATGTATTCCAAATGAGTGATGTTTGAAAAAGGGTGTGTATCTACACCACCTTAAATCAATCCAAATCTGGACTGGCATGGCCCTACCCTTGTCGCTGCTTCTGAGTTTCTGCCCCTTCCTGCCTATGGATGCGGATGCTCCTGTGATCCCATGGTGAGCCAGTTCAGGGAGAGGGAGCAGATCAAGCTGGAAACCATGCAAGTGCTACTATGAGGAGCCAGAGGGACAGGGCACATGGCGGCAGGGTGGGAGGGATACAGGACAGGTTACACAATAAGACTGGCAATCCAGATTTAGATAGGTTTAAGTGGACATATACCACCAGGAGTTATTAATCATCCTGAACGAGCCACGTCTTAAAGGAAATTGGCATTCTGAGGTTTGGGTTTCATTTTAAGGTACTGATTTATTTTCATAAAACTTTTTACATCTGTGCATTAGCAGAAAAGTTATCCTACATATATTAGTAATATATTCTCTTAAGGGGATATACAATAATGAAATTTTGTCTCCTAGATCTTCAAGAGCAGATTCAAACTTCAAGGATTATGAGTTCAGTCAGAATAATGCCTGCTTTTTCTGCCTTATGGCTGGCAATAACACTCTGAAACTGGTTTTGATAATATCTAGGATACTACAGTAGCCACACTGCAATCTAGGACTCTCTTTCTGCTTCAGTGCTTTAGCTTTGTTTAACAGCGCATTTTTGTGTGGTAAAACAGTGACAGAAATTACAACATATTGATGAAGATACGCTAAATAAAATTGTACTGATTTTACAGGAATACACTTTAGATTATATCAGAATTATAAAAATCTCATGGGTCTGTAAGAACAGTAAGAGGGCTGCTAGGCAAGATTCAATCTACTTCCCAGTGATAACTTTTAATGCTGGGTATCCCCTGGCATGAGTACATGAAACAAAGACATCTTCAGACAGAAATGTACAAAATGGCAAATCTTCTAACATCATTTTTCCACGCAAAGCATTTCTATCAGCCTGCCATCATTTTTCAGACAGGGAAATTCCCACCAAGTCATCAATATTAGCTATCAGTTCACCTACTAATGAGTAGCTTTTAGCATACAGTACTTCTTCAGAGAAATCAAGTCTGGAAAATGAGAGCATAGTCCTTAATAATTTAGAAGACTCATTAATCTTATCCCAAAAGACAAACAAACAGAATTTGATATCTACCCAGATTTCCAGACCAAATCAAGATAGAGCATTTCAGAAGCCATTAGGATCTATCAGTCAATAAATATTCTCGAAATGTTCTTCTGTGGAATAACTTGTCAGCGGAAGAATTATCCATCCTAAAAAGCCCATATTATTAGAGACAAAACATCAGGAACCTTAAGAAACTTGCACTGTTTGAAAATTAAATCAAAGGGTTTGAAAATTATTTAATATGGCAGATGCTAAAGATCTTTAAAATTTGTTATTTTAAGTAGACAACATGTAGGTCTAGTCTGCTTGTGCATAGTATAAAATACCAGTACTGTACACACATTAAGTATGCCCAGAGACAGAATTCACATTCAACATCAAATACAGACTTTGACAGTATAATATAGGGAACCAGGAGCAGGGAAAAGGTAGCCTATAGACTAATCCTGGGACTAAACACTCAAGTTCTGCTTGGCCATAACAATGATCAACATTCCCACCAGGTATTAATTACAAAGGGCAACACAGTGATTGGTAAGAGTATCTGGAAAAGAACTATTATGCAATGGCCAGAACTGCAGTGTATGTCTAAAAACACCAACAAAAATAACCCTAATACAAGTTGCTTAGTTTTCTTGGTGTCTCCTGCTATGAACATACACCTTCCATAAAACTGCTTTTCACTCCATGCAAACACTCTCTAGTAATGAGGGTTTGCCTACAGAGAGAAGTTATCTCCTTAGATCTCTACTTGTATCTGATCGCATACTTGTTTACCATATTCTTTCTTCTGTTTTGCAGTCCTCCTAAATGAGATAATCTGAATGCTAGAGTAGCTGGCTGGAACACCTGGTCATACTCTGTGGGAAAGGAGGGAGGTACTGTGTTCTTCCATTGGCTTTGTTAAGCAGGCCTAGGCTAGGGAGCTTTATGTGCTCCACCTCATTTCTCGCTCCATTTAGATTAATCATATGCTCCAAATTCCATGGGTCTTGGGGATTTTTTCCAGGTGTTGTATGTGAACTACTGTACCTTCCCTTCCTTATCTACATAACTAGCAAAGCCTCCCTTCCACCTAACAAAATCAATGAGCAGAATCACTGTATGTTACAGGACAAAAACGCTGAAAAAACAGATGTATCTTATAGCCCATGCCTGCTATATTCCTCCAAAAAGCAAGACACAGAACACCATTTTACTGTAGAACATTCTGAAATGGCAGTAATTACATAACATGCAATTTTCTTAATTGCAATTTCCTTTTTATAAAATACTCCTTTACTTGCATCAGTTTATATTACAAGCAGTGAACCACAGCACTACACTGCCTTTTCAAAGCTAAATGTATATGACACTTTTTCTTCCTTAAAGTTCTTTTACCACACTAATGTTTACCTTCCACTTAAGGCTTTTAAACAGCATGTCGTAATACAAGGAGTGTTCAACTGATCAGGCTATTTGATAACATTTTGGTGCTACCAGGAGAAAAAAATGTCACTTAAAAATTATACAACAAAAGAAACATGAAATAAAACAAGGAAGGAATAACTATAAATCCTTTAAAATAGTCATTACTGATACAGATTATCAAAAGAATAATGGTTGTCTTCCTACTTGTGTCCTACCGAGGACACAAAGACTAATGAATAGGTAGTGTCTTTCCAAATTTTCCTTTGCTACCAGAATGTATCCACTTAAACCTAATTCAACTCACACCAACTAATTCCAGGCAGGTAAGAAAAACACCTCAGAAGAAAAGTGATCTGATAGGGCAAAAATATTATTTTAGCACATGATCTGGGACATGCTGAAGATTAAATATTAGCAGCATATGTTCACGGAAGGAAAGTGTAAAGATGCCTTGTTAAGAAATACAGCTTTTCCTTCCAGCTTTTAGAAGGTTTAATCAAGTTCATTATGTATAAAAATTAAATGCTTCACAATAAAAATTCGTATATGTAATTTGTCAGTCCAATGCAACTGAATGTCTCAGCCTATACGTCTCACTCCCTGACCCACACAATTCTGGCTAATTAAACATTATTCACATTTATTAAAAGTTACTAACCTCCATTCCTCATTGTCTTTAAACTAGCAGCTACACTTAAATTTGTTCATCCAAAATGTCGCTTCGTAAGTGCTCCCTACCCCCATATAGCTCTGGATGATTCGCAGTGTGTCAGGGGCTCACAGTAACTGGCAGCCAGTCTGCTAAGAGCACTCCCTACTGCTTAGCTGGGATAATCACTCTGTTACTCCTCGTGTATAGATGAGCATACAAAATTAGGATGTACAGTGGATGAAGTATAAATACTATAAGAAAAGCAGGTATTGGCAGAAAAACAAACCTTGGTTTTGTGAACACTAAGAAATCTTTAAGGTTACTTTTAATCAAAAGCAGTACACTGAAAACAATAACGAGTGGAATTTATCTGGACGTGTACCAATTTATCTAGCTTGCACCATATTTCACTTTTAACATACAAATCTTTTTGCCACAGAAAAGTGCTCTTCTAGTAAAAAAATTTTTGAAAGACCATTCTGTCTCCAAAGAGACCGTTAGGATCAGTTTTCCATTCTAAACAGAAATTCCTATCTTCTCCAACAGCTCCAGCTCCTCCAAAATAACCAAACTATGCTAAGTTTTCTAGCGTACTTACCTGCCAAAAGAAACACATGCTTCTAAAGGAGGAACAGTAGAAAAACGAGGACTATTTAATGGCAATGAAGTCTGAATGAGCGAAAAATATTGTTGCTTTTCTTGGAATGACAATTATCAAAGGTTTAGCCTAGAAATGTTCTTTTTTAATCAGGCTACCAAGATGAGCTGCTTTTACCCATTTGTTTTTTCCCCACAGATTGTTATCTTTAAAGATCTGCTATCTGCAAGTTAGAGATGATAGTGTTAACATTTCAAAGATTTGTACTTAGACATGTGAACATGAAGCCACATGCAAACTACCCTGCATTTTCTAGATCAGTACTTCCCAAAGTTTTGGGGTTTTTTGACCTCAAAGGCTCAGTCCTCAGTAATTTGCATTTGCACATCCCGCTATAAAACTTTTGATTTAAAATCTTATTGACAACATGGTCCTGACAGGCACTTCCTAACACACAGTAATGGGCCATATACACCAGCTATTTTGTGCTATATGTAGTCAAGAAATACCCCATATTACTCACATGGAACCGAGTGCAAGTATGCACCAAAGTATCTAACTTTTCGCCTTCCTACCCTACATATTACTCAGAAGGGATTTGTGCAGTTACGAATTTTGTTTTTCACATGTACTCCTCATCTCAGACACTGAAAGTTTAGAACAACTTTTCCATTCATAATGGGTCAGAACATTTTGACTACAGACCACACACAAAATGCACAACCTTACAGCTCAGGTATTTCAAAGGCTACTAAGATGCTGCTGTGTAAATGACAAAGGTTAAGGTGATTTCAGCCACCTAGGAACCACCAAGCCTTTTTTTTAGGAATGCCAGAAAGCCCCTCTTCCAGCTCAACTGCAATGGAAAATAGGGTTCAATATATACATTTATTGTCCTTGAAAGTTACAGCACAGAGACATTAACTTACAAGGTATATACAGAATACAGAAGGCAAGTTATCCCCGAATGGAAGAGTCCCATGCTTTCTTGTAGACAGGCGAGAAAGATTACACATATAAATTACTTTTTTGACTGGCTTTCAGACCAGTATTTTTAAATACTAATAATTTCAGTAGGTATCTCCTTCACTAAGTTACTGACAATCTTTATTTTTCCTTCCAACTCTGTGTGTGCGTTTTTTTGTATTTTTTTTCCTTCCTTTATTTATTTATTTTTAAAACAGGGGAAGGTACATACTCCCTGAAGATCTTAAGTTACTTCATTGCTATAGATTAGCAATGAGAGGGCAACTAGTTTTACTCCTTTATAACTCATTCCGCTGTTCCAAAAGATTTTTCTCCCCTGGCGAAAAACTAACAACATCAAAGTTGTAATGCTATACTTTTCCCAGTAGTAAGAAAAAGTGAGACGTGAAATACTGGACCTTTTACACTGAAATTTTGTACGGTATTTTGTGATAAAATTTATGGCACAAAATCCTACAAAACTTTGACATTTTCTACTTTTTATGATTTGCAGTTACTGTATATAGCAATAGAAGTAATTAAATATATACAATCTTCATTAAAAGAATCTGATGTTAAGTTCTCCATTTTTAAGTTAACACAATGTAAACTCTTCTGTAAATGCCAGTCTTTCTACCTGTGGACGCACACAAGCTCATCTTTGCACCGCTACCTCTTTTCCCTGTTGAAGAAAGCCCTGAAATCAAGTAGGAAATGCTCTGAGGGACAATTGTTGAGGTGTTCCTGAGGGACAGTTACAGTTTCATGGCTTAATCACTCCAACTTTCTTTTTTGTTAAAAACATAGCTGAATAAAAATGATCTGATACTACTTGCACATTCATTTTAATGAGTCCCTGGAAAGAAATGCCTGGAGCCAAGTATGCCCAGATCTACTGAATAAGCGGGAAAATTTCTCCACAAAGATTAGAAACATCTTCAGTTTATATACATCAATAACGTCTTTTTGATCCTGAATCCCTGTTCTGCTCCAAAGAAAAAAAAAAGTTTTACAGAAAGTTCTTTAGTTAAATACAAAAATCGGTGCCAGAGCTAACAAAATCCTCCAAACCCAGCTTCCCTTTCCAAGTCTTAGTATATTAATCTCCTTTCCTTTTAGCTGCTCCAGTTCTTGCATAACAATGCCATTTCCTGAATTCAAATCTCCAGAAATAAACCTTAAAGCTGAATAATACTTTATTAAGCTCTATGAATATTCCCTTAAACAGGACATCCTTTTAAAACTGGGGTACACTGTCACAATTCAGCATCATTTTCTTAGCATTTTCAGAGTAAGAATCAGAAGCACTGCAGCAATCAACAACCTAAAGATCTTCTGAAACATGAAACTACTACCCTCTCCAGAGGAGATTTTTAACAAGCTACCAAATGCTATGTTTCAATGCTCATCACTCCATACAGCAGCCATTTATTTCTCTGTAAATATGTACTTGGGCAAGTTCATAGTGAAATCCTTTCCAGGTATTTTTAAAGGAAGAGAAGCACACTGTTAGCATCTTCCACCTTTCTGTACAGCATGAAACCAGGTCCCTTTCCCCAGTGTTCAAACTGTCAATGCTTAAACCTTAACATAAGTGGTTATGCTAGTAAAATATGATCATTAAAAAAGTATTTGATCTATGAAAGATGCTCAGTTTTGATCTGCCTGTTGGCAGTTCTTTTCATTACTGGTATTTCTAGTGAAAATGCTTACTAGAGGCTAGAAACACACCTGTAATTACTGCGTTCAAGCTCCTACCTGGAGTTTCTGTGTGTTAGGTATTACCTAAATGTTCTACCTGAAGCGGGACTGCAGGATGAAGAGGATGGCAGTTGATGGCAACAAAGATTGTAGATGGATGTGTTCCAAAGGAGACTTTTGACTAAAAGTGTAACACAAGCAAGGCAAAAAAATAAATCATCTTGAAGAGCAACTACTATGGGGGAAAATGTATTGGACTTCAAAGGACAGAAGTTATTTCAGAGTTAGGTTCATTAAAGCAAAGTATTCACTATCACAGTTTCATAATCAACTCAAGACCCACGAGATATCTTTCTCAAAGGGGTTGGAGAATAAAAACAGTATTACTAAGAAAGATTAATTACCTGCTGTAGGTTTAACATTTAAAAAATCTCTTTGCAGTAATCCCCAGTGAAAAACACTGAATGACATTCAACATGACAAGAAAGTGTTTTTTGCACATTGAAACTATAAAAGTTCACTGCACAAGGAACAATAAGTAAGGACTTAAGCAAGAAGCAAAAGGACACAAGCTTTCGATGCTTCTAGTCTACCTTGGTAGCAACTTAAAACATTTTTTTTAATCAGCCACATAGCAATACTCATACTGGTCTACCCCAAAACATACTACTTGCTTGATGGAGCAAGCACTCAACATCTTTATAATCTCAATTATTAAGCACAGCAAGCAAATGCTGAGCCCAGAGTATGTGAAGGCAAGATGAAATGCCAAGTAGTGGAAACAGCTGAGCCAAAACCATACTGTGCCAATCCGGACTAAGCAGCACTTTCCTAAGGAATGACGAACAGAAAGCAATGCCAATTTTTAAAAAGGAAACTGCCTTATAGCTCTTGGAGTGGTGCCACTATGATCAGCATCTCATCACCTCCCTACCCATGCCCTCTTTAACCTAAGTCCTCTAAAATGAACCTGAAAAATCAACTGAAATGGAAGTGAAGAGTCTAGAATGACAGATTAGATCTTAAAGTATAACTACCTAAAAAAAAAGATAATGGATGTGTGAAAACAAAATTACAATTAAATACACCATATTTCAGTTCACCATGTTATACTGACATCCCTAATTCCTAGTATCTTAGAAGTCTTGACATCCGTATCAAATTTTTAAACTGAAACTAAAAACTGGGTAAAATTTATGTAGTATGAATACAGCAGTGCACATAACATTATGGACTACAGGGCCCTTTTTAGTTTGCAAAGGTACAAAACGTGTTTACAGGGTTTTCTGCTTGGAACCATTCAAACTTACTCAGTAACAATTTTACTTTCAAAATGATCTATTACTGCATACTCAAGTATGTTTAAAGCAACAAACTTTTGGATCTTTGTTTTTCTCTTTAAACAGTACACAAGCAGCTGAGGCTTTCTGAGCCCATCAACATGTTAAGAACACATTTCTTAAGGTGCAGATTTACAATCTGCGTAAGAAGATAAAAATCTGCACTTTCGGTCGATGGGACTATCGCTCCACTTCTTTGTTTGTGTGTTCCCAGCTGTAGCTGATGAAAGTGCTTGTGAGTTGTGTAATCAGCTAGATGGATGTGGTTCCTAATCTGGCTGGAAACTAATCCCCCCCACAAGAAAAGCTCCAGCAAGATTAGGAACTTGATTCAACTGGTCACATCTGCACAAGTGCTAATACCAGTGAGACACCCCTTTCTTTGGCAGTACTGCATAAGATAAGCTTAACACAATCAAGAAAC
>NW_009260435.1:3101299-3105054 GCF_000687185.1 Egretta garzetta | reverse complement strand
TGCTGAACCACAGTTAAGTACCTCTGGGATGTTCACTTGTAAACAGCTTCATGCTTTTAATATTACTCCACTTCAAGATCATACATAAGAGGCAACTCTAATTTCCTAGCATGTAATTTCATCTTTTTTGCAAGTTATTTCTGACTATAGAAACACATTTAGAGAAAACACTCTCCCAAATACAATAATTCTTGAATTGAAAATATGTTGTTACACCATGCCCAATAAATTCTAAGACTTAACTCTATCATACTAACTTCTTATGAATCACATGTCCGTATCAGTATTCTAAGAAAATGAAGTTTGTTGCTACGTGTCCTCCCTTAACAACTGCCAACCAAATGAAAGGAGAGTTAGGACTACAAATGCATCTTAAAATCTGCAAATTTTGAAAAAAGCACCAGCTAGTGAAGACTTTGGCAGAACTCAGTAATCAACTGGCCAGCCAAATAAGTCTTACACGTACAGCTCCAGCCTAGCCACAACCCTGCTGCCTCATCTCTGGTAGAGGTCACAAAAAAGGCATGGTGGGATGCACCGAGAGCAACAGAAGGGGACAGTGGTGGTGGGAACGGACTAGAACAGGGAAATGAGGAACAAAAGAGCAAGTGTATTGGAAATTAAGCTCTCTACTCACAGAGATGTTTAAAAAAAATAAACCCAGTTTTCCATGACTTGTTTTTTGCTTCAATTGAGAGGAGTAAAAACTTCTTTGAAAAGAAATTATATATTCCACAGCATTTTTCAGTTTTGTACTTATGCCAAGCAATACCACCACGCTAAACAATTCAAAATTAAAGGTTCAACAAAATATATTTCAACTCTTTTTTTGGGGGAAAAAAAAAGAAGTGTAAACTAGCTCAGGAATTAATGCACTTTTGTGAATCATTTTGGTCATAAAACTGACATTTTTCACTGCAAAAACTTCTATCCACCTTTTCCAAACATGAGCAAATAGACTTGTATTTCCACCCCAAGTCTTATCTTTCCACCTGAACACTTAAAATTTTCCAGTGACCCTAAGTGCTTCTGTTTCCCTGTAAGTCCCAAGAGGATAATCAACACTGCAAAAGCTCCATCTGAACAGATACTAGATCCATTATTGCATAATCTATTGTATAACTGATCCATAACTATAATATATTTATTTATATTTGGCATGCGGATATTGAACACAATCATGTTCATTAGGCAGTTTGGTTTAAGAACACATTTCTTGCAAGAATTACTCCAAGCTTTTGCATGAAGTTGGGGTATGTTCTGAATCATCCCCATTTATTTAGAATATATTCAATCTGTAGAAGAATAACTGTTTAATTTACAGATCACATATTCAATATATTCTCACAGAATCACCTCATTAATTCCCCCCTGAGTAAAAGTCACAGGAAAGAGAATGCTCATACTGTTTTGCTTTGTGTCTTTTCATCCTGTATAGAAAAATGGAAGTAATTTTCTTACCCTGGCAACAGCTCGTCTCTTGAATACACCTTAATAGTTGGCTTTCAGTTTTGATGATCACATTGGAGCAGTTCTCTGAACAAAATCCAAGAATCAGCAGCTAGTACCTAAAGAAACTATTTTCTTTTGGGGAGAAATTTTGTACCTTTTTTCTTAGACTCTCACAAAAAGGATGTAGTCATTAGAAGTCAGACAGTTTCAGGTTGGTCATTTTTTATGTAGCTCTGGGTTTGGACTGAGTTAATAGGATAACAAACTCACTAAGTTTATATCCCATATTAGTTAAGCTGAATTTATGTGAAAATTACATCTAATTTAGCATCTAGAGGGAGGTGGTAACTAAAGTTATCAACATATGGATATACGACAACCCATTTGTATTATACGCACATATAGCAACTCAAGAAGGAAAGAAAAAGAATTGAAAGTTACCAAAATACAACTGCTGCAATGCATTATATCAACAGATATTTACTGTCATAACCAAATTTTTTTGTTAATATATACTGAATATATTTGGCACGTCAGAATAAGATCGCTAAATAATCCTGCCAAAATGTTTTTCAGACAAAACTCCTTCTACGAGAACCTGATGGTAAACAGACAGGCTTTTTATTCAGATTTTCATTAAAAATGCAAACCCAACAAGACTCACCATCAACTGCAACAAGTTACAACCTCACTTGTGAAAAACAAACCATTCCAAATACTATAAAGACGATCAAAATTATCTGAATAACAATGCAACCTAGGAGGAAGACCTGTTTGGAAGACAGGGATTACAGTTTGACAAGTTTCACTTTTGTTTATATGCAGTAGAAGAGTACAAGCGAGAAGGTACCCCAACCACCAGTTTTCTCAGTCTACAAAAAATAAACAAGTATTTTCTGTTATATTCCTAATTCCATGAAGATGAAACTCCTAAAATTTTGAATAGTGAGAAGCATTATTTTAAACCCCCAAAACCCAACCAAAAATGATTTTTCCAGAACTGCAACACCAGCTGCAATATTAGAAGATAACAGAAGACAAATTCTGCTCACATTTTCCAGCATTAAAAAGCAGATATTTTTTCTTGCATTAACAACACTTGATTATAAAATAAATTTAGCCTCTGTGCAGAGGGGAGTGAACATAATGGCTCCCTTAAGGCACAACTTTGAGGTATGAGGGATATTAGTTCAATTTCTTTTTCAAATGCTGTAGAGAAGGATGACAGAAATAAACAGCTTCCAGTTGTCATGCTCCTAATCCGTCTAGTCTATAGATGGTTTCGCTCCAGATTTCTCTAATAAACTCTATTACAGCACAACCCTTCACTGTCCTTATAATATGCATATTGCCATCTGTGTGGTCTAGTTAGACTAGTTCAGGGAAAGCATTTTGGGTTTTGAATTATTTTGGTTTTTTAAGACAAGCAAGAGAAGGTCATTTCATTTAAAGAACCCACAGGAATATCATAATATTTCAAATATTTTTATTTGTGTGTGAAGATAGACATTTGTGTGGGATGCGGTGGGCAAATTTGGGGTTTGTATATTAGTTTATTTTGGGCAGAGGAAGATTGCTAGTTTCCTACCAGTGTTTTTCCTAGATGGTTTTGCAAAACTGCCTATAGTATTAATTGCCTGTTACAATTTGAAATATTTAACTTGTGGAATTCATGATGCAGAAATAAGACATCAATGTAATTGGTCAACAGTGAAAGTTACCAAAAGGGGAAACAAATCTGTGTTGTTGGGGGTGGGAGAATAATGACTAAGTACCACTGGTACATTTAAATAGAAGAGCTACATTTAGGGAAATAGACTGCATTCAAGTATATACAGAAGGAGGAGGAAAAACAGGAAGAGGCATAAATAAAGGGCCGAGGAATGAACAGAATGAAGACTGACCGGGTAACAAAACCCATGCAAAGCTGACCATCTTGGAGAGATCTGATCTAGCGTGCTACAAATTCTTCAGCGAAGGACAGATAACATTTGAAACAGTACATAGGACTTAAAATTCAAAGCATTCTGTTTCACTAAGCCCAAGTCCTGAAAATAACTTTATTTTAACCACATCCTAGATTTCATCACATATGGTACATTTAGCCCATAAATCATAGAATCACAGAATCACTTTGGTTGGAAAAGACCTTTTGAGATCATTGAGTCCAACCTTTAACCTAACCCTGCCATCCCACCACTAAACCATGTCCCTAAGCACCTCATCTATCCTTCTTTTAAATACCTCCAGGGATGAGGACTCAACCACCTCCCTGGGCAGCCCATTCCAGAGCCTGACAGCCC
>NW_009260435.1:3078160-3099808 GCF_000687185.1 Egretta garzetta | reverse complement strand
CTGGGGATAACTCGTCGGGCCATTAAAGACTGAGGCAAAGAAGGCGTTAAGTATCTCAGCCTTTTCCTTGTCTTTAGTGGCAATGTTCCCCCTTGCATCCACTAGAGGATGGAGGTTCTCCCTGGCTCTCTTTTTGCTGTTAACATATTTATAAAAACTTTTCTTATTATCCCTTACAGCAGTGGCCAGGTTAAATTCCAGCTGGGCTTTTGCCTTTCTAATTTCCTCTCTGCATGACCTGACAAGATCCCTGTACTCTTCTTGGGTTGCCTGCACCTTCTTCCAGAGCTGGTAAGCTCTCCTTTTTTTTCCTGAGTCTCAGTAAAAGACCTCTGTCCAGCCAGGCCGGTCATCTTCCCCAGCAATTCGTCTTACGGCACATGGGGACAGCCTGCTCCTGTGCTTTTAAGACTTCTTCCTTTAAGAATACCCAGCCTTCTTGGACCCCTTTGTCCTTCAGGACTGTCTCCCAAGGGACTCTCCCAACCAGTGCTCTGAACAGGCCAAAGTCTGCCTTCCGGAAGTCCATGGTGGTGGTTTTGCTGACCCCCTTCCTTACCTCACCAAAAATCGAAAACTCTACCATTTCATGATCACTAAGGCCAAGATGACCTCCGACCACCACCTCTCCCACCAGTCCTTCTCTGTTAGTGAACAGGAGGTCAAGCAGGGCACCTCCCCTGGTAGGCTCACTTACCAGCTGTGTCAGGAAGTTACCTTCCACACACTGCAGGAACCTCCTGGACTGTTTCCTTTCTGCTGTATTGTATTTCCAGCAGATGTCTGGTAAGTTGAAGTCCCCCACAAGAACAAGAGCTTGTGACTGAGAGACTTCTGCCAGCCGCTTGTAGAATACTTCGTCAACGTCCTCACCCTGGTCTGGTGGTCTGTAACAGACTCCCAACAGGATCTCTTTCTTGTTGGCCTCCCCCCTCATCCTCACCTATAAGCACTCAGCCTCACCGCAAGCATTGAGCTCTGTACAGTCAAAACACTCCCTAACATACAGAGCCACCCCACCGCCTCTCCTTCCTTGCCTGTCCCTTCTGAAGAGTTTGTAGCCATCCAGCGCAGCACTCCAGTCATGGGAGGCATCCCACCACGTTTCTGTGATGGCGACTACATCATAGCCATCCTGCTGTTTCATTGCGTTTTTAAGCAACAAATTACTGACTATGTCTCCAACTTTTTCTTTTGATTCAAATAAAAGCAGGAGAAATGTACACAAATAACCTGAGAGTATGGGTAAACAATATTTTCTTTCGTGACAAACTCAACTTGGAACATTGTCATCTCCCCACCCAGCTCTCCCAAATCTTGCTGCTACTGTCCTGCAGATTTGCTGCTCCCTTGGGTCCACTGACACAAGCTGTTGTGAGAGGAAGGTGTAAAACAGGGTGTTTGCATCCTCTGAATTGATTCCATCCCTACCCCTGACACACCCCCTGCTGCCCCCCGCATCCCACGTACTAAGCCCACAATGTCTCCATGGCTTGCTTTCCAGTTTAGCCACATAAATCCGTTTTCAGCACAAATATGGGGGCAAAAATTTGTGATAAGCAGATGGGAATGCCAAGATGGCTAAAGAGATGAAAAAAAGTGTAACATAATTCATTCTTGGTGATGGTGACAACCTTCTGCACGGCTGCAGGTTGAACTGATTTGGCTAAACAGTAACTCAGCTAAATGAGTATCACTCATCTAATTCCCAGTTTTTCTGGGATCCATTTTCTTGACACAGCTGTATGAGTACCTGTGCTAGTGTAGCACAAAACCAAGAGACAAGGGGCAGGAGTAGGGCGACTCTTTAAGATGGCTTATGCAATATGTGCACCAAAACACTAACCAGAGACTAAGGGTGCAGATTCAGGTAACAATTAAAGGATTACATGGCTAACAACAACCAGAAACAACAGTGCCACTTCCTTCTCTTCTGGCCCCAGAGCACGTTCAGCTACCTTTGCACATTCATCAGTCCCACATTCATCTGACTCAGATGAGCTCTTTCAGGGATGAAAAGCAACATATATCTTTAACAAAAGTTACACAGCTAGAGCAGAATCAACAGCTTGCTGTTATTGACAGGGAGATTGCATAGCTCCCTCCCCACTACCACGTTCCTGGTGCCAGTCTGACTCCCTCATTTATGTTGGTGCTGATGTTTATGAGCCTCTCACCAAGCCAATTTCAATTGCAAACCTGTTGCTAAAACTGTTTTTTCTTCACTGGATTAATTTTCTGTTGCTTTAACAAGGAATCAAGTTTAGTGGAGGGCCCACAGGTGCTGGTGACAAGAGAAGCAGCAGAAGCATGCAGCTGGGGAGAGGAGGGAAGATGGAAGGAAGAAGTAGGCTATTATTTTTGGATTAATTTAGGTGGTGTTTCATGCTACAGCTGAGAGAAGGAAAGGAAGTAAGATCTATAAAGGGAAAAGTACTGCTGCAGGGTAATTAAGACCCAGGAGTAAACATGCCAAATGGTGTTTGCCACATGACAACAAACAAATGTGAATCAGAATGTGAATCAGTACTTGAGCAGAAGGAATGTTTTCTCCACTATTCAGGAAGCACTTCAATTGTTTGGAAAAGGTGTGAGTCATTAACTCCCGCATGTGCAAGTGAGACATCCAAAGCTATAAATACCTGACATACTTCAAGGGCTCTTTGGAATGGAAGAATGGAAATCTGTATGTACTTTTTCAAAATTACAGAAGCATGAAGCCATGCATCATTTCACAGATTTTGATTTGTTGTGTTTAGGCTCTTCTTTCGCATTATCCAAGCATGACGAGCTGTAACCTTGAAAGGACCCGCTTTCTTGCTTCTGATGCTTTGGATAGCTAAACAGCTATTTGGGATAAAAGACGAGAGGTGCACAGGACTTAACAGTATGCTATTTTAATGCAACATTTTTGTATGTTTGAATCTTGTATCTTATCATAGCCATTAAATGAAATTACCATTCTGATGGCAACCAAGAATATCACTGGCCACAGTTGCATGTCAAAACCATCCTCCTCATTCTCTTTGATTTCATGTCTGCTTGTAGGAGCTCAGCATCAAGGCAGTAAGAAAGTTTTACTGCAGTCTTGCAATATTGATTTTAATAGTAACTGTAGGATTCTTTGGACTGTAACACACTCAAGCTCATCTGTTTATAACTCCTAATGTAATTTATACCTTTTAAATACAGGATAAAAGGCTGGTCAGACTTCAGAGGAGGTTTTCAGTCTCAGGTGAAAACTACCACGGTATCACAGAACACCACTGCATTAGGTTTATCAAGCACTGGTGAAGGGCTTGGCTCCTAATCTAGACTTAGCCAGTCTAGCTGCTTAAAGCCAAATATTACTACAATAATCTTTGAGATGGTATTAAACTCCTACACAATCCTTCCAGAGAAAAGTATGTTTTCTCCACATGGTGTGTTCTTCAAAGTTATTCTTGCAATGCCTTCTACCTTAGATAAAAGAGATTCCAAAAAATACTGATGAACTATACATGATCATGCTACAGGCACCTTCCAGAAGGGTATCAAAAATGCCCCAAGAGTTATGGTTAACCCAGGTTCAGAGAGTAAATGCACACTACTTCTCTGTGACTGAAGCTCCTGGGAAAACTGACTGCAGAACAGGAAGAGAGCAAAACAGGGCTTAGGAGCTTGGACACACATGAGACTCATGATTTACCCCTAACCCCGAATCTCAGAACAGAAATACACAAGAGGAACACAAAAAAATATGCTTGGCTTTGTGTAAGCACATGGAAAGTATGATTTTATAGTATCATAAATATTCAATTAGACTTTTATATCACTGGTTAAATCCTTTCTTAATTCAAACTCCTTCAAAAATTGCTATTAAACCCCCCCTTTATAACAATATTTCTATTTTCCTTAATTTAATAAACAGACGAAATAAATACTTTTATGAGTAACTTATTTCCCCTATTTAAGTTATTTTGTCTTCATAGAGATTGATCAGGTATGATTACAAGTCAAGGCTATACAAAGTGATCTATAAAACCTTTCATTCCTTTCATGAAAAGTTTCTGGGAACGTAAAAACTTGACTGCCCAGAGTATTGTTGTTTTTGAAACACTGCAGTCTGCATTTAACTAGTGCGACATCACACACTATTTCGTTACTGTTGGGAAACCAGTAGAATATAAGGTGATATCCCTTCCTTTGACAGAATTTAAGAAAACTTGGAGCTTACTAGACCTCAGTGCAGGCTCTTAGATGTTGCACACTTCATATTACAGTCTTTTCAGAAAGTGAGCAACCTTCTACACATTCAATTAAAAAGGCTGTTTTAAAAACCTAGAAGTCTGAAACAAATATTCACACTTACTGCTTCAGAGCAAGTAAATCAAGAAACACCGATGAGCTCATCATCAAAAGTTTCTGCATGCCAGAGCCACCCAGACTGCAATGTGATAACACAGAGAACCTTGCAACTACAGCTAGATTATCCTATTGATGTGTTGTACACAGTCACCAGGGTAATGCTAACAATTTGTGTAATAAAAGACATTTAAAGAACATTTAATTAGCTTGTACCGTACCATTTCTGAATCTCGTGTCTTCTATCATCCCAGTAAGCAAAAGTAAATTGCTACTGTACTGAGACCTGATGCAGTTGCCTTTGTGTAAGTATCTGAAGGACAGCAAGGCTTAAATAGCTGTTATCGCTAAGTCATGAGCTAAATTTGCAGCACATTTCATACAGTGGTTGTCTAACATGGCAGCAATAAGAAAAACATTACTTTGTCTCACTTTCAAGAAGTCTAAGGTAGTGGTAGGGCTTTTCAGACTGGAATCACAAATCACTTAACACTGTGCAATTTAAAAAGAATCTAGAGGACGCAGGTTTTCCACAGCAGGGCCCCCATCAGACTACTGAGCCAGCTAGCAATCTTCCATGATCTCCTTGAACATACATTCTTGGACTAAAATGCACAAAGTGGAAAAAACTAAATATGCAATGAAAAAGACGTACATGTATAAACCCATCTGAACATTTAAGAGAAGTATCTCTTAAAATGTCTCAATCAAATGAGGGCAACTTACTAAAGTAATTCTTCTCAAAACAAACGACTGCAGAAACCTACCACAGAAGTACACTTCTGGGTTTATGCAGTAGAGGTTTACTGTCAAAAGGAGAAGAAGGCACAGCCAGTTGCTGTTCACTCAGCCTAACAACTTTTGTCTTAAGTATCCACGTATTGTTTTCTCACATTACCAGTCATCTGAAGAATGGGAAGAAATACATCATTCGAGAGTGGGCTGAAGGTACCAGTCAAGAAGTAAAAACTTGCTCTTGTCATGTGGAGTGACTTATCAGGCTACTGTCTCTCAGTGAGAATATGGTGAATGACTGTGCAAGCTCATTTCAGTGCAAAGCAAGTTTAAGATGTTTAAATCTCTAACAATGATGTAAACTAATCTGCTTTACTCTGTACTGAATAGGCTAAGAGGTACTGCAGCTCCAGTCAGCATCTTGGATGCAGGGGCAGTGACCTGTAGTTGAGGTATGACTGACTGGTAAGGGGCAATATCCCTTTCATGGGTTCCGACTTGATCTAGAAAGAATTTCAGTCTGTACCAACAGAGAACAGAACAGAGTTGAGGGAATGTGGCTGGCAGGTATAAGAACTTCATAAGCATCTGAATCTAAAAAAAAAAAATCTGAATGTATTAAGTATTCTGAAACAATCTTTATTAAAATTTTATTAACAAAAATTTTTTGGGGTAGTAAATGGTCTCATTTTTAGAAACAATAATGAGTAGTGGTAATGAAACACACACAATGGTCAGCAATAGTCATGCACATTTTGGGAACACATCAGTGCTCCAGGCTCTCAGCTTTGCCCCATCCCATTTTCTCTTTGATGTCAGTTAAGTTATTCATCTTATTAGTTCAAGCTTTATCTTTTGATCAAACTTTTGTAATGTATAATTTGGAAATTTGTTTCTTAGAGGGACAAGAGCTGTCAGACAGTAACCCGTATCAGATCAACCCCAACAAAGTGTAACAGCTTAGGACAAGTCAGAGCCAAAGTTGGAATTTCAGGGCATACATGCAAATTATTATTTTTTAAAAGCCACAGTGTTGACATTACAAGGGAAGAGAGGAAAGATTGTATCTTCTGATCCCTTGATCAAATTACTTCATAATTCACCCACTAAACCTATCCCCTGGTTCCCGTAAGAGACAGCAATCTGAGACAGAACAAGCTTGTAGATTTTAGAGTATTAAGGGAGAAAAGGGAACAAACTCCAATGTTGCAACTAAATCTTTGGAGGATGTAGAAGCAGAGATATTTTATTTAACAAAGTAATTTAATGGAATTTTCCAGATATAAAATAGGGGGTCAACTTTAAGTTACCGACCACCTATGTGCAAGATATACAAACTAAGCGCACAGAACTACATAGTGTCTGCAATTTCCTACCGTTTCTCTCCGCAAACTTTTTTTTTAAAGTAATTGTCAAGATAGATTCCAGTATTTCAAAGATGGTATCTGGTAGATCTTAATTTACCCTAGCCTCTTGTCTTTGAAGCAATTCTGTTTCTGTCTCTGTGCCTAATTTCCATTTTACACATCCTATAATTGTGTTTGTCCTTTTGTCCTTTAAAGTTGACTTCTGAAAGATTCCCATCATTAACACATC
The DNA here is from genome assembly GCF_000687185.1 of Egretta garzetta. Taxonomy (NCBI): domain Eukaryota; kingdom Metazoa; phylum Chordata; class Aves; order Pelecaniformes; family Ardeidae; genus Egretta; species Egretta garzetta. Next base: position 3,093,133 of record NW_009260435.1, on the reverse strand, counting down.
TACAAAGAGCAAATTACTTGCTCCCTTCCGGGGTCCTTTGGCTGAGATAATTATTAAAATTATAATTATTTTTCCTCACATATTTTAGAAAGTTGGAAATTGCTTTAAATTGCTCTTTTACAGAAGTTGTGGGTTTGGACATATCTTTCTTCTGGAATGAATGTATGCGTTGCAAAGGTTTCAGATCCTTAACCTGTGAATTAACTTGTTGCACGAGTTACTGTTCACTTTGTCTTCTATCAAGTCCTGGCTATTTTAGATCATATTTAAATTCTTACAGTTTTCCTTTGCATATTTATGAACTACTCCTCTCACCCCAGAAATCTTATGCAGGGTTTCTAGAATTCCTTACTAAGATTTTTAAACATTTTACTTCAGCCCATCTACCTTTTCTTAGTGTGTAATGCACAATCTTTTTCTTCTTAGGATGTGGACATGCTAACACTTTTTAACCTGTAAAACTAAACGCTGGTGAGTCCTTACCAAGATTAAAAAAACTTGAAAAAATAACTCACAACATTGAGCTATGCCTATTTCATGATACAGACTCTTTTCTATATACAAAAGTATAAATAGTGTCCACAGCTGTGCAGTTTATCCTTAGCCATTAAATGTTTTCACAATCTTACAATTTCTAAAAGTGTCTGCATTGCATACAAATGAGCTGCATTAATATAAACAGCACACGAACAGCCAAAGGGCCTATAAAACAAAAGCCCTAAGTACAGAACTTAACTAAACTTAAAAGTGCCACCTTCAGATTTAAAAAGAACGAGCTCATAACTATTTCACAGTTGATCAATTTGCCAAGAACACTTTCCAGTGTTTTGATCCCACAATCTTGAATTCCTAGTTTATACTCCTTGAGGAAAAATGAGAGCTTGTTTGAAAAGCATAGAGCCAACCATCTCCTCTGCTAAAAGTTCGAGAATTGTCTTGCTTGACCAAAACATCTGACACCCTCCTCATAGAAGAGACGATGAAATAACCTGGAAAGACTAACAGATTAAAACAAAGGATCAGTCTAACAGCTAGGCACAGTACCACAACTAACTGTGGGTTCATTGTCTGAAGTCCTAAATAAACAAGTTCATCATACAGACCATATTATTAAAAACCCAACACACTTCACTTGCAGCACTTTGCAAATGAGTGAGACTAAAATAAGCTGTACTTTTTATCTTATCTCCATTTTAAGAATGAGCAAGTTTCTTAACCTCTTTGTCTCAGTTTCCAAGGCTACAAGTGAGGCATGACAAAGGCAGGAAGAAAACCCAGATATTTTTTGGCTCCCAATTTTCTTTTTTTTTTTTTTCTTTTTTTTTTCTTTTTTTTTTCTTCTTTTTGCTGTTCAGCCATCTTATCTTTCTAAACTGTAGGCTTTAGTTATTTAAGCATACATATTCTTCTGTGTGCAACCTGTATTTTTGGTGATTCTAATCAGTTTTCCTTTTTGCAAATCTGTCCAATTGTTCGGTGATTAAATTTGATCGCTTCTTGCTTATATGCACTTGGAAATAATCAAGGAAACAATACCCCGACCAGTACTGGTTGAGGAAAGGACACATTCCTATAAAATAAAGTTAAACCAAACTCTTTTTAAAGGTATGCAAATGATGAGAGAGAAGACAGGAAACCACATTTAAAGTGGAAATCAAACCCATTGTTTTGTAAAATGGCTGGAAAAGCTTTGAAAAATGGCTTTTTCTACTTTTCTGCCCAAATGTCTTTGTTCACTACAAAAGGAAAAACAAAGCAACAGGAAAATGAAGTGATGTCCCTCCTCCACAGAGAAGTAATGAAGTCTCCCCAACCCCCCCCCTTCCAAACGGGATCACAGTTTGCCAGCTTTGGCAGCCACAGTACTATTTAAAATAGAAATGAATCCTAAAATGTGATTTGGCAAACAACTGCTGAAACATTCAGCAAGTCTGCTTTCCCTCTTTTCTACTTCCTTTCTACCATTCTATAATAATATCTAGAGAAGCTTTCAAACACCTCAAAGACTAAACGCACGCGTAGCTAACATCTAGACAAAGAGCCCCATGAACTTTAACACACATGCAACATCGGATCAGACAGACCTATCTTTGTAAGGAGAGTGCTCCTTGTATGGCCAGTTCCCAGCCTGCTGTGACATTTCAAACAGCTGGTCTTATTCTTACATACAGCTTGAGTTTTAAGGGAGGCACCCGACATGCCTCCTAGACCTGAAAGCATCAGCTGATTTGTCATTAGTAAAAGCCAATGCTATCAAATTTTGTAACTGGTTCGATCAATTTTTCAGCACACATAGGCAGGATTAAGATTCCACAACACAGTAAGTTTTCACCTACAGTGAGGTGAATCCTACAATCTAGAACACAGGATATTTTATAGATACTCTAGAGAAAGCATGCAATGCTGTGTTAAAAAAATACAAGGGCAAAAAATGGTAGATTAATCAGAAAGATTTAAGCCTTCACAGGGATACCCAAATACACTGCCAGACTGAAGCACGCTAGCTGGAGCCAGCATGCAAGAAACTCCTCCCAAAACAACTGTTTGTGAAAAATATTATTTAATATGAAACACAACTTGGCACAGGAATGTGAACAATAAGCCAGTTGTCACAGATGCTTGAAGCAACAACAGAAAGCCCATTTTACTAACATAGGTAAGAAACTAGATGTGAGGATAAAACATTGTTCAGCTTTAAACCAATGTTTTCAACAAGAGGAGCAGATCATGTGGCAGGTATAAGCACTATTCCATTGGACTGAAATCTTTGAAACCACTGACTTCTCACTAACTAGGAAGCTCTGTATATATAAATGAATCCATCTTATGCATTCACAGAATAAAAGCAGCTATTTCTGAATCCACCAAACGTTAGCTTTAACATTCAACTAGCCAGCTAGCAGACTGCTTTGTATAGTAGTTTCAATTTCTAAGATGGGCAAAATTTCTTCAATATATTTATGCAGTATCGCAACATTAGCAAAACATTCCTGTTCAGTATCATGCAACATACCTCCAGAAAATTTCAGGACCAAAATTTTCTCAAAGAGCCGAGAAACTTTCCAAGCGTTTTTAACCAATATTTTGTCTTCTGTATGTTTTAAGTTTTAGAATTTTTATAATCTAGTCCTGAGGCCTGGCAGTCATTTCTACTTTGCCATCAATGAAACTGTTCAAAGGCAGCATCAGGAAGACTAAAGGATTGATTTCACAGATCATTGGTCCAGGCAGTGTTTGTAAACTGCTGATGCAAAACCATGGAGAACTGCTAGGGCCTTGTGGAGCAGAGGGAGGCGTACAGCTTGCAAGACAATTTAAATTGATTTGAAACCTGAGGTTAGCCTGTCAGTTTTTCTTAAAAAAAAAACAAAAAAACCCACAAAAAACCCCGAAAAAACCCCAACAAAACCAAACCAACTTTTAAAAGAGTTCATTCTAAATGAGTCATATTAGCTCATACAAGCAAATCAGCACATTGTTCTGGTTTCCCCTCCCTCAAAATGCATCTTGTTCTCTCAGTACAATACTACTGCACAAATAATTCAGGACTTGCCAAAAGCTACCACCAAGCTCTAATTACAGCAGTCCTATTCTGTATATTCTTAAATCAAACAAAAAATAAATCAGCCTGCTAAAAGACAGCCAGTACTTCAAAACCTCCAATGCAGATTAAGAAATAAATATCCGCAATGAAGTACTAGCTAGATCAGCCTGCTACAGAACCTCAGTGCAAAAAGAATGTCACTTCTTGCTGCAAGATAAGACCGTGGTGCACACAGGAAAGCTGCTATGCAAATGAAATGACAAAAAGCATCAATTAATTTCACCAAGTTATTTTAATGCAGATCACTCCTACTAAATGTTTCAGACGATATTTCCACTTTGCCTTTTCGACTGCTGTTTTCAACCAATTCAGCTCCACAAGTGAGAATGTTTGCCCTATCAAAGTTTTTGTCACAGTCAGCGTTGTTGAGAACATCATGCCCTGTTTAATTTATATTTTACAGAAGGGTAAAAAAGAAAAATTATGGGTGCGTATCATTCTGCCAATCATTCCTATCTTATCAAGTTTTAGTCCTGACCAGACAATACCAAGACTTGAATGCATTTTATTGTTTTGCAGACAGCCTGTTTGATCCCTTGTCACAAACGATGGAAAGAGTGATCTTGAGGTAAAAAATGAAACTTGTAAAAATGAAGCTTCCTTACTTAAAAAGAATTTACTCAGTCTCTGACTTTGGAGTTTAAAGGCAGGATCTTCGTGCCCTAAAAATGGCAAAACCCTATTTACTCTAAATGCTCTTCTCCTATCTTAAAATAAAAACTTCTGATTAAAACAATCTGAAAACTAAGCAACAAACCAAGTTTCCCAGTTCCCCAGTTTTTCCTACTGCCAAACAATACAGAAATTAATTCCAAAGATTATTCCCAAATCACATGCTAACTTCAAGTATTCAGCCATGAGAAAAGTAAATACTCACCAGCACATCTGACTGCAAGCTTCTGATAGGGAGTGTAGCTCTTCCAACTCACAGAGAGAAATATTTAACCAGCAAAACCTACAGTTGCCCAGTACAGATCATAACACATAACCCAGCATGTGCTTTGACAGCAAGTTATACAAGAAAGATGACAACAGAGTTACAAAACAAAATTTAGCAGTGCTAGGATAAGCCTCTAGAAATACAATTTGTGATATAAAGCCATAAATCATTACCACTTGAACGGAAGACTTAAACCTCTTAGAAGCAGTAGCCTGAATCAGTCCAATTGCTGAGGTCGAAAGACATACCCATACTGTATTATGGCAACTAAATAAATATTTACCATGGCTGTTTTCAAAAGGCTGGGTTAGCAAAGTGACTAAGGCCACAAGAGTGTTCTGGGTCCTCTTTTGAACTCTGGAATAGTTGACTTCAGGCAAGCTTTTATTTCTCTTATTTGTTAAATCAGTGAACTATGGAGTTTTGGGGTTTGATTGGAGATGATTGAAAAAGCCATTTCACTCGACTGCCTATCTGCTTCTAACACACAGACAGCTGGGATGCTCATTAAATGTTTCCTTAACCAGCACTTTAAAGGAAAAAAAAATTAGCAAACCAAACTCAGACCAAATTTCTGGGAAGAGATGGGAATTTTAGTCACACTCCCCAGACAGCAAAATGCTAGGCTGATACGCTGCTATGAGGAGTTTTTAAATCACTGTTACCTTCTACTACACTACTCTGCAGATAAAAAAGGACTCTTCCTGAAGTATGAATATAAGCTGAAGATTTAACACCACTTCCTAATAGCATTAATAGCTGCTTCAGCACAAATATGTCTAAGATATACACATGCACATCCAGACAAATTTGAGCTCAGACACACAATTCTCAGTATGAAAAGAATAAAAAATGTCTCCACTTAGAATGAAAGTTTGCAGAATGTATTTCTTCCCAATAATACAAAAGTTGATTTTGAGATATAAATATTTTCTTAACCTGTGGATTCTAGAGCAATGTAGTGTAGGATGATCACGACTGTCTAAAATCTTCACGGCCAAAGATATTTACAATGAGACAGTCCCCTTCAACTATATACCTTAACTTCCACAAATACTAAAATGAATCTGTTAATAACTGTTTTCTATAAAACTATAAATATATGAATACATGTGAGGTATGAATTAGAAAACGTTGGTGCATGAAAGTACCAGAACTGACTAATTTGCAGAGCTAAACAACAAAATAAGCCACAGCTCCTAAAATTGTTCCTTCAGTTCAAGGACTATTTTTTTTTTCCTTCCCCAAAAGGCATACTCTCTTTTGGCAAAAAGGCGATGACTTACAGATTCCAAAGTAGGCCCTTCAGCCCCAAGTTTGCTTTGTCCACTAGCCTCTACCTATGAAGTGAAAGAAGAAATAAAGCAGGGAAAATGAGTAATTTGAACAAAAGTTCAAAAAACTAACAGCTTCCACAGTTTGTGCTAATATTTTCTCAGGAAGTTACAATTGTATACAGAGCAAATTCCAATGATTTTGAATTCTAGAAGTATTAAGGAAAATATTTTCTACTCTGAAGACTGCATATTTAAGTCTCCTGTACAAACTGTGGGGGACTACAGGTCTTACAGACCTAGAATACAGGAAAATCTCTTGGGTGTTACAGGGCTACAAGCAGCAAATACTTTACTAAAACCAAAATAAAAACCTGAGGTCATGCTTATAACTTTAACAACATCAGTGTTATGTAATAAAAAGTACAAAGCTCAAGAGAGTTGCTCATCTGAAAAATATGTAAAAAAAACTTTCAAAAAGACACATTTATTCCAACACATCTTAAAGAGGCAGAAGAGATCATGTTCCCTCTATTTGCACATTTGTGTACAGCTTTTCCAAAAGGAAATGCTTATCACAGATCCTAGCATGCCTTGTAAAACAGTTTAGACATGTTAGGGTGGCTCCAATTAGCTAAGCAGCATTTAAAAGGAATTATCTTAATAGTGAGAAGTCTTCCTTCTCTCTCTCATGGAAAAAATAAAGACAGCAGACTTCTATTTCAATATATATTTTTCCTTATACTAAAGGCTAGATTTCTCATATTTCAGGTACCGCTCAATTAATTTCAAGAATCATATCCCTTTTGTTCTCTGCATATTTTCTGTTCTTAAATGACACTGTATATACACCCAATGATATGAAAGTGATGAATTAATGTGATATATGGAGTGTGTTCCTTATCAGCTTGAGAAAGGCGCCTTGCAAAGATATGATCGTCCATTCTCCTTGTACTTTTTAAGCTCTCTGAATACAAATTGAGGTTTAGTTCGTCTCTCAAGCTAATGAACAGAGGTTTTTTTTGTGGTGTGACAGCTCTCCCTTCTAAACTAGATCAGAAAACCACCACCAAGAAAAAACCAAGCATGTTCAAGAAAAGCTGTTAGAGGTACAGACTGAGGACTGCAAAAGCACCATGAGACAACAAGTGCTGTACTCATTAGTCCTAGAAGAATATAGGAGTTGCCCAGGCTCTTAACTGTGCACTAGAAATAGTTTTTCAGAACTCTTAAGATTGTGAAGGCAGGCCAAGTATTTTACAGTGCATCATTCAATGAATATACATATATTTAATACACATTCATCTTCCCTGAAGAACAATTACCCCTGAAACTTCTGGGAGAGCACACGGAAAAGAAACCTTGAACCATGTGGAAAAAAACCTAAGTTAAAAGTAGCTTGGAGCTACAGATTTAAAACACCTAAGTTACAGACATTTTGTAAAGTGGCAGGAGAAAGCCTAATAAAAATTACAAGAAGCCCTCTATTGCCTCATGTTCACAAAAAAGAAAGAAATAAAGTTTTTAAATGATAATCAAAACTGTTCCCATATCACTTGAAATACAACTTTGAATGGACAAGCATCTCACTCATTACAAGCAAGAGAAATTCCAGAAGCCATATCCAGCTGCTGTAGAGAGACTGACTTCAATAGGAGACACTGCTGATGAATGCTCCTCTATAAGGTATACACCAAAAACATAACAATACTGTGATTTTTGGAAAAGCAGAGCATATATTTGTTTAGAAACTGATACTGATTTAAAATTCTTTCATTTTTTGATAATTTTTTTTTATCCGCAGCTCAGCTATTTGCACCCAGCACAATCACTGCAACTATGAACCAATAGTGGCTTCTTTTTTTCTAATATATTTTCAACATCTTTTTTGTGATTGTTATTTGATGGAAAAAGAACACCAACTCTTTCAGCCAGCACAATATAAAAAATTTCAGTGTGTTATTCATATAATGCAATTTCAGGGACTACTGGCTGAACTTACAACCCCCTCTTAGTAAGCAGTGCTTGCCACTGAAGACAACATTATTCATTACATGGATTCATATTTCCTTCTGCATTCTACAGATTTCATTTTGTTTGGATGTTTAACAACTTTTATATGAAGGCACCCAAAGACAGCTTTCTATGTAGACAGACCATGACTTAATATGCTAAGAACTGCAGGTACTCACATATAGGGGAAAAAACCCTAATTATGTAACATTTGAAATCTTAAGGAATTTAATTCTGACATATTTAAATGCTGTTGCTTCGGCATTTCATCTGTTTACTGTTATTTCCCATATGAATTATTAGTGTATACATGAAACCTCCATCAAATGCCCTGGCAGTTGCATAGGAATGTTTTAGAAAACACTATTACACAGGCTTTTCCATAATCTCCTCTGCAGGGGGTTGAGCAGAACCCCCTGATAACCCATGCTAGTTATCTTTTTCAACATGTTTCTATACAACACTGTTTCTCAGTCTGCAAATTTGGCTTCAAAAGGTCTGTGCTTTGCTATCTCCATTGTTCAGGAATAGCTCTGTTGATTTACACTGATAAGTAAAGAATGTACAACCATAAGCAATGGAGTCAATCTGCAAAGGACAGAGTAGGAAAAAAGCCTGCAATGTTATCACCGGGGAGAAGGACTGGGCTTTTTTTTTTTTAAATGCACCACTTCTTGCTATTTACAATATGATGCAATCTAGTACAATTTGTATTTAAAGAATGTATTTACTGAATACCATATTGATGCTGAGTGGCAATACCAATCAGAAGGGAACCGGATTCAGCTGCTCTCTTTGAAAGCAACTGCACAAACAAGCAAAACACTCAAACACTTCTCACATTCCAACAAGCAGAAAAACAGAGATAATTGCACAGAACGCAGGAGAACTCACCATGACTAAAGCTCCAGTGCAGCTGAGGAATCTCGGTCTAACCGCATTGCAATCTCACCTTAAACCTGCGCAAAGCTGTTGCAGGAGGTTTTTCATGGCAACTGTTACTAACAGTATCTCTCTATCAAGTGCTAGAAACAGGTACTTTATATACCAGAGTGCAACATTCCATCTGATATACCAGTTTCTGAACAACTCTCCTAAAAGAACCACCTTTGGAAGAGATTCTCTCCCGCTCTAAGATAAGTGGGTTAACATGTAAGGAACCATGAACTAGCACCCTACCTGCCAACAGGTTCACGGAGCAAGATGACAATTACGATACCGCAGCCAGAACCAATACAGATTACAGGGTAAATGAAATGTACTTTAAGCTCCGCTTGTACTGACATTTTCTCTAACAGGGATACTGCCTTTGCTGTACAAGAAATACTTACTAGGCAAAATTCATATGCACTTCAAGCCTCAGCCAGCTTTGTCCTAACATGTCTTCTTTTTCTGCACTTCCCAAGCAATCTTTTCTAGCCAGAAATAGTGACCTTTAACTATGAGTCTGCCTCATTTTAAGAAGGCCTGCCATATTATTTTTTACGTTTTGCTGTTACAATTGAGAGATATGTGACTGACAGCTTCATTAGCAGGAGCACAGGTTTGAGACTTTCTTGCTAACAATCTGATACTGCAGCCCTTTAAACAACCAAATTTTGAAAAAAACCCACATTGTGAAAACACAGCTTTACAGATCTAAAGCTCTAAAATAGTAAACATTTATGCCTTGGATGTGTATTTAGCACCAAGTTCAGCAAGTTGTTCCATTGAATACAACAGAATGCATAACCTTGCACGATCAAAGCATATGTAACTGATCATATTGAGAGTTTTCATGTGCCCCACATTCTCTACATCGTTCCGGTGAGCTATCTCCCTGCTTCTAAAGACTGAGAATGTCTACAGTTTACAGTACAAAAGTCATTAAATAAACTATCTTCTCCAAGGATCATTCCAAACAGTAGGAGTCACACTCCTTAACCATATAGTTACAGACTTAAAGTCTGAGACTGGAGAATATTGTGCAACCTGTTTTTAAGCAAAACTACCCAATCTAGATGAGGGAGGCAGAGGAATAAAATTAGCAAGGCTTAAAGCAAATGGAAAAACAATTACACAACACAATATGACTTACCTCTCCATGGAAAGCTTCTATACTAATACTTATTCTCTCTGAGATTGTACATATTTGCATTAAACTTCAAAGTTTATTAAAGCAATATTGATGTAATTCTGAGCCTTTACAGAGAGAATTAGTAATGGGGTCCCAAGCAGGCTCAGGGGTTACTCTGCAGAAGACAAGTAGGGGCTAATACAAGCTAGAGAGAAAGGCAAAACTTGCCTCAGGAAAAAAGTGCAAAAAGACTAATAGTTACACAAGGACTGTTTCAACTAAAGAGCTATAGGATTTTTAAGTGCTTCCATTACTGTCAGACATGCACATTTTTGAATTTACTGGCCAATTTGAGGGGTTAGATCATAATATTTTTCCTTTTTTAAGCTGTTCTTCCTTCCTCTTGCCTCATTGAAAAAGCCCACAGAAAGGACACCAACAAGTATAAGAGCAAAACAATGACACTCACTAAGAGGCTATTTGGCAGCTGAGACAAGAGAAAGAGCATCTATGATATGTACAGAGACTTATAGTAAAAGGGAATATACATGAAGTCAACGTAGAAGAATGTCTATATTTGTTCATGTTTATAGCATACATTTATAGGTCTTTTAAATGTGTATGAAGTTTTTTTCTGACAGGAAGAGCCTCAGAGCTGGAAGACTGGATATAAATATATACATGCAGAACGTACATCTTTTGTATTATACACTGCCTTCCTTCTTTGGTGAGCTTTGTAAAGAGGCCTGTATAATTACAGGCATCTATCCAGGAAAGAACATTTTAGGGTTGAGATTGGCACTTATTTAATGATTTTACAAAAGCATTTAAGGTCCAGCTGTCAATGTATCACTTAATAGTTTCCTATAAATCCTATATGAAATGATATAGCAATCCAAATCTGCTTAAACACCAACAAGGTTGCACTTGGCAAATTATGTGCTAGTAGCAATGTTTTCTGAAATAGCATTAACTTTATGAAGTCAGTGATCTTACTTTTTAACACCACACTGAACTGGTGTCTCAGACAAGATGTTACCGAAACAATTATTGCTAGAAGCCTACAATGTTTAGCCTGGCATGATTTTTATCCATTTGTTTACTGTGATTTCAAAAACTTTGCTAAGAATGTCTCCTGCAGTCAACAGTGACTGCATTAATATGGTTAAGCATTTTTCAGCATTTATGTTTAAGTGCATGTGAGGTTTTTTTAACTGAAATATTACTCCTAAGTAAAATGTGGGATAAAGCCTACAAATGAAAAGATTTAAACATGTCTTTCCCATGTAACATTTATAAATTTTTGCACTTTGAAAGGATAAAATAATTTTTCCCCTTGTCAAGCATTTCATTATATGTGAAAATCAAATATCCCCTGCTCAGAAAGCTGGCAACTAAGAAAGAAACTCCTAGGCAGGAAGAACCATGAATTACAAAGGCATTTTGAGGTACAGAAAGCAAATGAATGCTGTTAAATACTTTTTACACCCCATATTTACACATCTTTGAAATGTAAACGTAACTATTTGGTGATCAAAGTGCAGATGTTCAATAAATGTAATTGTAATCTCTGTTACTGCTAGCATAATTCATGCAAAAGCATCTCGGTTACAGCCAGGCCCATACATAACAAGCATGAGTAGCGAGCCTGCAAAAGGATCTATTTATTTGGAGATTTTTCCAAGTATTTACACAAAAAGTCAGGATTACAATTTTCCCCAAACCCAAACACTTTAAAAAAATCAGTTACAGACTGATTACAAAATGCTTCTCCAAATAGTGTGCTTTAAAGCTGATTTTGCACTCATCCTGCAGAGCCATATGCGATTACAGGGAGGAAAGAAATGGTGAAGTAGGGTCCAGAGGGGTTCTGAAATTGTGTTGTTCTTGGTGTCATCTAAACAGACAAACCCCGAAACATTTGTGGTAAAGCTGTTTTGTAACTCAGTGGTTGAAAAGCTAACATGGTAACTTTTGTAATAGCCAAGGGAGTCCCATAAGAAAATCAATTTAAAGAAAGTGACCTCAGAGCTACACCCACTGCATAGTTTTCCTCTATCCACATTTGCAACAGCCAGGCAATCTAAAATCAACTTGGTCCACATACAGAGATACGGGGAAAGACACTGCTTTAGTGACTCAGCCACTTACCTATCTTTAGAAACAGGAAGACTGAAAATTTCTCACATGGCTGATAATTTCTGCTTATGATTTGAAAACTCTCAAGGAAACACACAGCCTAAACCACAATTTACTGAAATCACAGCTTAAATATTGGACAACTAGTAAGAATTGTTACCAAGTAAAACCAAGTCATTTATCCTTGTCACTAACACTTCAGAAATACCAAAGTGCTCTCATTCTTCGCAGCGCTTACTGTTTGCTTGTTCTACTTCACCCTGCTTTAAAATAGTGAAAGTCACCTAGCAAGTCCTACTCCAGTTTGCAGTCTGTATTTTTCCACTTTAAATTTAAAACTGTATGATAATGGAGATTTTACATTATTGTGCTGATACATATGAAACAATGAAAGTATTTCAGCCTTAAGCCAACGTAAACTCCACTGCAGGGCTCAGTCCTTAAACACTGGTCATGTGTGGGAGCACAGAAGAGTAGGAGAACTGGTAACACCAATAAAAACTTTACAGAAAAGGTCTCTGTACCCACCTATCACAGGTGATGCAATTACAGAAAGCAGCACCACGCTCCATCAATCCTTTCTGGTATTAGCATGGAGAGCCCAAAGCCTCTTTCCTTTGGCTGCGGACTGGGGCCGCACATCTCCTTCTCCAAAGTCCTTGTTACTTTACATACATATACAGTGGGTTTTGCCTTACTGGTGATTTTTGGCTGCTACTAACAGGCAGTAAACACTACATATAGCTTGCAAATAAACTTTACGTTATTTCTTTGAACTTTGCTTCAACTAATAAACCAAAACATGTTTCACAGATTACGATTTTTGTATCGAAGTAGGTTAAAAACATCTGGAGGTATCACATATTAATAGCAGAAAGATAAGAAAGTTTTTGGTTTCCCCGTGTCAGGTGTTTTCTTTACTATCTCTTTTCATGTCAAATGTACTCAATAATGTTCACATTACCGGTGCTTTTCACAAGTGCAACACTATTTCCTCATTATACTCACGACATTTGCATTTTGATATTCTGTCCATACCCGAATGTCAGCTATGACACACTGATTACAGGGGAGGGAGCAGCTCGGCAGGACTCCTTGGGAGCTGCAGCAGCAGCACAGGAATTGGGAACAGGGTGGAAGCTGGCAGGAGACAGACCTCATCTCTGATCCATACCTAGAAACCCCCAGTTTAGACCTTTTGGGCTCTGTTTTCAAAGGTCTAACAGCCATATATACACAAAAAGAGAAAGGCCTATTGACTTAACACCACCTGGAAAACAACCTCATCAGAAAGCAACTAGAAAAAGAAAAGCAGTGGCAAGGAGTAAAGCCACAGATGCCTTCAGGGAAAAGGAGCAACAAAACATGGGCAGCTAGCGGGGATGGGAGGGTCTAATTCTAAACAAGAATGAGGGGCAGCTCTAGGAAAAAGCTAAACCTAAGAGCAAAGACTAAACAGGGAAAAGGAAAGCAGACACATCGGAGTGTAAAATCAAGAACAAGGTAGAGAAAATACGTTACAACTTGTTAACTTAAGAGTGAGCTTTTCACATGTATATTTTTCCTAGCTTAATACAGAAGGTTAACAGTGATTACCAATGTGTGTGACCTTAATCAATAACTTACAATAGTTATCTTAATATTTTACGATCCTTTTTAGGCAAAAAACCCATTAAGGAGCCATTTAGCCAAATAGCATCCCCCCTTATCTTTCTTTAAATTACTGATTCCAACCAATTGCTTTATTTGGAAAGTAAATAGAAAATAATACATATTTTGGTAAATATGTTCGCAAGTACATTTTCTAAAGAGCTGAAAAATCAGAAACATAAATCACCTAAGGAGCTGAAATGGTATTTTTCCTCTTCACTTTTTTTTTTAGGGAATGTTGTTTTAAAAAAACTGTTTATATATTTATTATATAATATTTTATTATGTTTATTACATAATTGATGTTTATTTACGTAGCTAATGTATGTTATAAAATAGAAGGAAATGCAAATGTTCTATCCATGAGCGAAGCTCACTCTCTTATCAATTGCTCATTTCTACATGCATGCAGCTGGCTGAAAGTGCCTACTGGGAATCACACCCTACCCGCCTCTGCTGTTCAGGTGAGGAAGAGGCACTCGAGACAAACAGAACAATCCAAGAAAGTAATTTCGGAAGTCTGTGAATTAAGTTATCTACGCAAGATAGCTCAACAATAAGGTAAACCCATAATGAAATGAATACATAATCTTAATCATGGAAAATTGCTCATGGAAAAATTGGTAATTCACTTCTTGCATACTTCTACATTTCAGAGCACGAAATGAGGTCTTCCTGAAAACACACTGGAGCAGTAGCTCTGCCAAGAAGATGCTTCATCTGGATAAATCATCTTAGCTACTTTACAGACTAAACCTTTTAAGCCAGTGTGAAACTCGATTAAGAGCTCTAACTATTCAAAACGACCAAATAAAATATCCACAAGTATCTCCTGCTCTGCTACACCACTGGAATCAAACTGTCTAGATGAGGCTGTAAGTCAAACAAAAGTCACATAGAATTAAATGCATCTATCTAATTAATAACAAAGGTAGTTGTTCAGCTCGCAATTTTAGACAAGTTTAAGTAAACTTTCTAACTATAGAACCTAATTATTGGAATTCCATAAAGTCTTGGCTCCTAAACCAACTGCGTGTTCTTTCCTTCCTGCCCATGTATTTTGTGTATTATTTTTTCCCCAAATATCTGAGAATAGAGTGCTTTAGCAGACATTGGACAGCCTTTAAACCATGACAAGCAAGGGGGAAGCACTTTGGAGCCCCTTATGAAGCGATTAAAGAATACTGAAAGCCAAGCTCTACCAAATAAAACAGCAAAGACCTAAAGTAAACAGATACTATGTTCTACAAGAAGGGACCCCTATTAAATTCGAGGTCAGAGATCCACCAGCCAACGC
>NW_009260435.1:3077661-3078135 GCF_000687185.1 Egretta garzetta | reverse complement strand
GCCATTCTGTGATAGGTATCAGCTGCCCGGTAAGTAACTAGTCACTGCCAACGTACTTACATCGTTTCACTTGCTGTCCCAATGCAAATCTCAGCCTTTCCAGTCTAGTCTCAACTTCATTCACAATAAAAACAGGCAAACAGACCGACCCAACTAAAAGCCAAAAATAGCTTTCAAGAGAAAAGGAAGCACCGAAACCTCAAAAGGAGAATGGAATGTAGCTACACACGTATACATTAACACATGAAGACTTTTAAATCAGGAATACGCGGTAATAACAGAGTAAGGGCAGAGCCCCGAGAGGGACAGCATCCACCTGGTACCTACAGCGCGTTTACCGTCATGAAATTCCTAGAAGGTGTCAGCTCCGAAGCCGCCCAGCGCTCCCCGGCAGGCTCAGGCACAATATATTTAGCGCCGGATCACGTCGCAAAACTTCCAGCCGAGGTGTGGGCAGAAGAAAGCGCCCTTTGC
>NW_009260435.1:3016940-3076461 GCF_000687185.1 Egretta garzetta | reverse complement strand
GCCGGTGGGGGGGCCGGGGGGATGCGGTGGAGCTCGCGTTGGGCGAGGGGGAAGAGCTTGGTGAGGGTCTAGGCACTTGGCTCCCTGGGTTCCTCCTTGTAACCTTCACCTCCTCCCTCGGTTCCCGCAGAGCGTAAGAGGTAATAATATTCGATGGCCTCTTAATTCTATTTATTTATTGTTTTCTTATGTCCACTTATTGTTCCCTTGTTATTCAGGTCATTTATTATAGCGTGATTTTTTCATACTTCATCCCAATAACAGGTTTTCACACTCAATTGCCTGTTCCTGAGTTTCTCATCGTTGAGGTGGCAAAAAAAGCCCCAAACCTAGAACTGGAACCACGTGCCTTGTGAGGCGCCATTCATTCAAGTCCTGTGAAATACCAGCACTAGAGTGAAACTGGCCTGGTCCTGGATATCCGGGGAAACTGATCAGTGGTGTTATGGTGTAGGACCTCTGAAGAGAGCTAGGAGTAGTTGTGGGGATATTCTAAGGCAAGAACCCCCAAATCGTCTTGTGAGTGAGAAAGATCTGTGTCTCTTGGTGTGGCATCTAGGAAAATGAGGGCAGGCAGGACAAATCCTCTTTTGTACTCAGTAGAAAAAAGGAAAATCCTGTTCACAGAGAAAGGGAGCTTCTGCTTTCTAGAGAAGCGCCTCCAATCTTTTTTGGCTGCACGTGTCTATCGGTAAAAAAAGCTTTTTTTTTTTGCATGCACCCCCAATATTCGTGTATTTATTGATTTATCAGTTATATACAGGTACTACTGTACTGATATATACGTTATAAAACATACTCAAAAATAGAAATGAAGAAAGGATAAGATAAAGATGAAATAAACACTTTTTAAAATACTGTTTATTAATGCTAGAAAAAATGTTTTCTTCCCACGCTTTGGATTGTCTTGCATGTGTGAACCGCTTTAGAGACCACTGTTCTGGTGCACTTAGGTTTCAAAATTCTACTAGGACTGCTCTTCTAAGCAAATAGAAGCTGGGTATCATGTCAGTGCTAGCACCGCTGCAGGGGAAACTTTTTGACTGGTTTGCAGTTAATGCCTTTTTAAGCAGGTAGCCTTGTTAGGTGTTTGAAAACTTCATCTGTCCTGTGTAAAGTAAGTTGTGTAGGTGGACTAAGCTTGGCTAAGACCACATAGCGACAGAACTGGGCACAAGAACTTGCTCTAGCATGTTTATGTATGTTATTCTGAAGTGATCATTCTTTATTTCATAATAATATAAACATAACCAGCTGTTGAAAACAGAATTTATTTTCGTGACCTGTTTTTGCGTTGTTTTGGGTTTTTTGTTTGGTTTTTGTTGTTGTTGTTGTTGTTTTTTGTGGGTTTTTTTTTTTTTTAAATCCAGGCCATATGTGTAGGGACACAAGCTATCTGATATTGGAAGATATTAGTGAAATGCTGTTTTATCTTTTTTGCTTTCTTGCACACCTCTGTTATATTCTTGTTAGAAGGGATTAAGTACTCTGCATTTCTAGAACTGTATCAGTCTCTGGCAAATATTGTAACTTTCAAGTCCAGGAAATTGAGGGAAATGGATTAATTTTTTTTTCCTGTCCTTAGAAATCTGGCATGTCTGGAAACAGAAATTGAGATTACTAATTCTAGGAGAACTAGGATTAGAAGTGGTGGCTAAAATAGAGTATTCAGATTAGTCTTAAATTTCTTCAGTTAGCTTCTGTATAGGATACTAGCAGTTTTCAAAGTAGAAAAAATGACGATTGTGTGATCTAACCCCATTGTCTTGATTGTAAATTGAGTACTTTTTTTTTTTCCTTTGGTTGCTCGTGGTGAGGCACATAGAGGGTAATGTCAC
The DNA here is from genome assembly GCF_000687185.1 of Egretta garzetta. Taxonomy (NCBI): domain Eukaryota; kingdom Metazoa; phylum Chordata; class Aves; order Pelecaniformes; family Ardeidae; genus Egretta; species Egretta garzetta. Next base: position 3,074,623 of record NW_009260435.1, on the reverse strand, counting down.
AGGTACACCTTTTATGGCTCAGAAAAGGGAGAAGAAAATCATTTCTTACAGGGATGTTTCTTTAGTACCTGAGAATAGGGTTCAGGTCCTCTGTATACCTGACTGTTAGGAGTGACTATAACATTCCAGTACTTTGCAATAAAGCAACCAAGAGGAGAGAGATGCTTACTGTCTTCCATCTTCTGTTCTTTCAGGACGTCTTCCCTCGATAAGCTCAGCCTTTTTGTGTCTGATGGCTGGGGATTGCACAGAGAACTGAGAAGACGTGCTGATTTCCCATGCTCCTAGACTTCTGAATGAAAGCGGTGACTGTGAGCTGTGTTTTTGCTTTGTACCCACATCACAAAGTTATTCTTAGTATCACAGCACAGGAATCGAGAAAATTATAAACTAATGTGTTCCAGTTAACTTTGTAAGCTTTCTTTGTTAGTGCGTCTGTTCACAATGGATTTAAATAAAGGGTCATTTAGTGTAGAGGTGTGCCCAATTAGCAAGTTATACCTTCTCACCTCCCAAAGCAAGCTCAGCCTTCCATAATAAGTGCTCCTCTTTGATTAAGTAGGATTTGTTTTAGGGCCAGTTCGTGGCTGAGATTTTTCTCAAGCTTACCACTGACTGGGACAAAGGTTGCAGGCAAATTTAGAGCATGTTTCACTAAAACAAGCTGATAGAGGTTTCTGAATTCCTACGGTACCTCCTGCCCTCCCCACGCTGTGGTTGAAAAACTTAAGTACTCTCACTGTTACTGAAGTGCACACAGAGCTATACTGAGTTGTTTTTTTTTTTTTAAGTATTGTGGCACGTGCTGTGAGAAACTGTTAGGTATTAGAGCACAGGCTGCACTTAAAATAATGGGGATACTCTTCTGATAATAATTTGTGGGAGAGAAGAGTAACTCAAGGGAACATATATGTACTTTTTTGAGGACAGTAGGTGAGTAAAGAAAGGTTGTCTTTTTTGCTTTTTGCTAGTTGTTTATGTACCCTAATAAAATGCCCTTTTATCTATAATTTGATTGGCTTTGGAGAGCTCCCAAAACTAGGTTGCCTTCTGCATTCCTTTAAGGTTTTTATTTTGTTATTTCCATGATTTCCCTTAGAAAGAAAGGGGAAATGTTTCTTGCTTTCATGGGAACTGTGAAGCTTCAGCTTCAGCTCTTTTTAAGAGATGAAGAGTCGTAGATAAAAACACTTCAACACCAAGTGTTCAGTAGGTATGAATTTACTAAGAACAGTTTGTTTTCAGAAACCGCTGTTTTCCCCAGTGGATTTGTTCATGAAAGCAGCTAAGGCTGGCTGGTGTCTATTTGAAATACACAGTGCAAGTGGTGACCAAAACTTTATTAGTAACACAAGTTGGCCTTCATGGGCAAGATCTGCAATGTTGGCTGTGTTGTATTGCTGTCTGACTACAGAACTGGCCTGTTGCTTTACCAGTGGTGTAGTTGCTCCAGCGGCATTGGTAGTGCAGCTGTTAGCTCAGATGGTAGCCACTAGTTTTTACTGTGTGTAGTCTGGTACTGGCCTTTGAGTTTTGAGGGCAAAACAACTGGATCAGAGTCTGTACATGCACTGCCAGTGTTACTCCCAGCAGGATAGGTCAGGTGGTAAGTAGTTTAAAACAGACTAGCCTTGTAGTAATCTTTTCTACAGTGGGATTGTTGGGATGTATCTGTTAAAGCTTTTTGTATGCAAGTTAATACCACAGAGGGTTAATTCTTAGTAAAGGCATAACTTGCAGTGCTCATATCTGTCTATTGGGGACAAACCTGAGACTGACATTTTATTTCTGAAGGGATGCTTAATAAAGGTTTGATAAGGACAGCTTTTGGTGAATTGCAGCTAGAGCTAGTTTTGAATGACTGTGTTTATCTGGGAGAAATCTTCATTTTGTGTAAAAGGGGAAAAAAACAATTAAGGTGGAATAACTGAATACTTCGAGGTTCTAAATTTATTAGGAAGTCTTCCTTGTCCCTTGACACTACTCGCAAGTGCTGACGCACTTTGAAGAAAACTCGTCTTTCAGAAATGACATTGAGAACATTACTGACTAGATTTTTTTAATAGTAAATATGTTAAATGGAAGCTGTGCTAAGTTGTCTCCAAAGAGGCTTAGTAATGATTTTGATCCTAGAAACAAATGATCCTGCTCTCCTTCGCAGGAGACCAGGGCAATAGCTGACTTTCGCTGACGGATTTCAGTCTTTTGGACTATGCATCTCACATGGCATACAGTGAATAACAAAATAAACCTTATATGCCACTGTTTCTGAAATTCTTATGATTTGGATTGTTTGTACTGTTTCTTCAGGAAAAAGGGAATCTAAGACTTCGGAATGTGTCTCTGGGCATTATGGCTGGGATAGGTAATGAGGTGAGCAGCTGACACCCTTAGCCTGTAGCTTGAGAAATTGCGGTACCATGAAAATGGGAAGAGTTGTTTTAGTCAAAAGGCTGAGTGGCATAGAGTTTTTCGCTTGTTTGTTGTTTTTTTTTTACTGATGATAACAGTGTGTCAAGTATATAAACGAGAATGAGGATAGTGAAAGTGCCAGCTATTAATTGAATTCAAAAGACTTAAGATTGATGGAATTCATTTCTGAATGCTTTTTCCATTTTTATTTCTTCTGCTAGCCAGTGCAGAACGCAGGATTTCTTGGCAATTTAATGAATTACCAGAGGAAAGCTTCCTTTTGTTTTATTGTTGTGTTCAAATATGAAAAGAAAATTCATAGCTTTATTTATGCTGTGGTGTCTGAGGGACTGTTTGCAGCTGAAAGAAACTCTCAACAAAGTGCTCTTAATTGCCCTTCAAAATATTTGTCATGTATAGAACTTGCTAGGACTTTAAGTGGTGATATATATGATTTGTGTTTTCTGCTTTGGGGTGTAATTCTGAAGGAGCTTGAGCCAGTGAATCTACCCTGCTGTTGCCTTCTGCTAGCACTCATGCATGTTTTTGGCAAACTGTTTCAAAGAGCTTCTTAGATGAAAACTTTTTTATCTAGCTGATAAATTAGTTCAAGGTCTTGGACAAGTTGACAACCAGTTTGCATGAACACCAGTGTATGCATGGGGGAGGCGAGTGTGGCTGGTTGTGAAGTAGACTGGGAGTAAATAAGATGGGTAAGTGGTAAGGCCCATGGTTTAACTGTGTGATGTACAAAATCGAGGGGGTGCTCAACCTTAGCTGCTCTGGATCCATACTGATAGAATAAACAGTTGATGAAAGGCCAGTTCTGCTCCTTTTCTTTATCCTGGTGCCTATCTGATTATGCAGCAGTTCAGGGGATGTTACTGTCAGGAATGGGGCATTGCTTTGCTTCCACTTTAGCTCCCTGAATCAGCTTGCTGCATTTGCGTGCATCACTTCTGGCTCAAGAGAAACAGACATGCGGTTTGTGGGAGGAATATGACAATCCCCTTAGGTGCCACTAGCTGTGATGTTAAGTTAAATCGCACTAAGTAGCTAGCTACTCAGATGGTGCAACTGTTACCTGGTTTGTCCCCTGGATGCGGTAGCTGTCCCAGCAAATGCAAGGAATGACAGAGATTTTGGAATTTTCTTTAAAAACTAACAAACATTTGCTATTATTATGGTGGGACCTAAATATGTATGTAAGCCTGCTAGTACAGTTGCTTGTTAGAGTTGGATAGGTTCTCAGACAGTCTAAACCAAACAGTGGTTAAAGCAGGTCTGACTTAGCTGTGTCTGTTCCGTAGTTCTTTTTATTTCGGGCAAGTGGCATGACATAAATTAGTGGGGTTTGTGATTTTTTTTTTTTTTTTTTTCTCCTCATGTTTGTATTTAAGAAAGAAACAGTTTGTTTCACTTAGAATTCCCTTGGCTGCTGTTTCAAAGTCTTGGACATAAGATAGCATGTTGTTTTCTGACTTTGGAGTACTGTTTGCTGAAAACAAGTAATTGATAGAACATCAGTAATGCAAATGAACTTGGTTTTGGAAGAATGGACTGCCTTTGTCATTTGTGTAATAATATGCTAAGTAATAATCTCAGGCATATGACTCCGGAGCCATAATTACTTGCTGATCAAAGGTTGAATTTCTGATGTAATGGAATTCAGTGTTCTGTACTAGTGTTCAGAATATGCTGTGCCTGACAATACGTGGAAGGAGAAAGTGTCAGTCTCTGTGGTTGGAAAAGCAGTGGAGAGCTGTGGCAAACAAGTTTTGGTAATAGTATGAGACTATATAACAGAGAAAACAGATCAACAACAAGCAAAGTACCAAAACCGGTAAACTGAATCTTCTTTGACACTTCTAAATCTGGAGTTTGCTAATATCACATTTCTGCCAAGAAGACTGGGGGGCATGGAGGTATGTTCCTAGTATAGGGCAAATGGCACACAAAAAGGTGATAGAAGAAAGCTTGATGTATATTTTAGTTTTAAGTTTGGGGTTTTTTACTGGCATTGTAAACCTTTTTCCTTGGTACAGTGCCCCTCTCATGTTCCACTTCTCCACAGCTTACGCTAAAAATAAGCATAATTTCCCTGTTTGCGTTTTCACTTATCCAGCACCTTGACAAAAACATCTTCTGATACCTAAAGGATAAAATATTTAAGACCTATTGTAGAAAGATACCCATTTAAAGCTACCGTATCTTCAAATACACGAGCATCTTGTTGGAATATCTCATTAATCACAAATTCTATAGGATTTCTAGAGCAGATGAGCAAATCTTCAGTGTTACCAAAAATCTTTACTATATAGGCATATTAGAATGCTCTTATTTCTCCTTCAGGATGTATTTCTTAATGAGCAGGTCTTACATTAGTTCTTGCTGCTTGAATCTGAATGTTTGTGATTGTCTTAACAAAGGAGGGCTGTTTAGAACAGGAGCTTGGAGGGTTGTGATTCAGAACTAAGTACCAAAGCAGTGATAAACTGGGAGAAATTTTTGTTGCTTAGTGGAGGCAGTGTAGCATTAGAAGATACAATGCACTCATTGTTTCTGTTGGAGTTTAGACTTTGCCAATGGAAAAACAAATAATAACCACAGGAAAAAGATGTTCTTAATGTGTGCCTGGTTAGCAGTGTAATTATGTAAAAAACATGGCATAGCAGTAGTTTTCAGTCCTGACAGTTACTAGTCTGTTACTATCATAGGCAGCCATACTAAAGTGTTCTTTTGGAGCAGATTTGTATCTCGGGGTATATTTACTGCAGTATGCTTTTGCTGGTATTGCACATGACTCATGCTACTGATAAAATGAAATCGAGATAACCAATATTTGACTAAATCCTCACTGTTTCAACATGTGGGAAGCATGACAGAAAAGACTTCAACTACTCTTTTGCTGAGTTTAATTAAGATAAGAGAGTGTATTTGCTGCAATTCATATATGATGTGAAGAGCCAGTGTAATAAGTATCCCTTGTTTAGAACAAATGAATCAGAATTTGTGGAATTCAAGTTCTGTTTCCAGACTCATGGGAAGGAATCTCAGCTTTCATTAGGAGAATAAATGTTTAGCTTTAGATGGGAAAGAAAAAAACCTGAGAATGTCAAGTCAGTTTATGAGAATCCTATTTTTTCTGGTAACCATATTTTCTCCCACTTATGGCTATTTTGGGGCCCTCAGTTACTGGAATAGTTTCAACTGTTCTTCATTGCTGACACCACTAGAATTTTAGTGAGAGAGCTGAGTCTCGGGCTGTAAGGGTTATAGAAATGTAAGTCGCTAGCTCCTGTCTGTGCTACTTGCATCCCTTTTTCTTCTGCCAGCTGCAATGCTTGTTGGATCCTTTGCTGAGCCATTTTACCCTTTAATCTGCCATAAACTAATTTGATAGATGAACTAAAAGCTATTCTGTTTCTTTAGAATGCTGAAACACATGACTTGTCCAGTGAACAGAGGTGCCAGGCTGAAGATGATGCGATACGAGTAGTTAATAGTAAAATAGGCTTACGCTGCCATACAACTGTAGCCTGAGGCAGGGGAGAGCTATTGTTTGCATCGTCTAGCACTTGGGTTATCTTCATGCAGGCAGATGACCTTTCTGAATGTTTCTCTTCATGTCATGTGAAAACTCTACAAGGGACTACTAGCAGAATGAGCCCAACAAGTTATCTTTGGTGATTGGGTGTGGCTCATGTAGCTTGATATGACCATTTACCATGCATGGAAGTGAGAGGTTCAAAACACATTCTTTTTTTAATAAGCTCTGGTATTTATTTGAGCACTCTGAGTCCTTTTGACTATGTACCTCAGCTGGTGAAAGATACCCAGCTTCCCCTCTTCCCTGCCATTCTCCTAAAAGGAAGAGTTACGGAGTTAGAGCAGCTCTGTGAAAAGTCCAGTAAGCTGTGGAGATTGCCATAACCAGGTGAGAAAGGACAAGGGAACCCCTCTCTGCAGCAGCAAGCTACTACTCTGTAAGCTATCCTTATATCTAGGTCGTATCAAAATACGCAGGGCTTGAGAGAAAGGCCTGAAAATTGTGTTCATCTAATGCTCAACGTATGTCCACCAGTATTTTGCCAGTTTTTCATTCTGCTTCATCAGTTGACAATAGTGTATAAATCACTGTGTGACATTATTAGGATTCTGTAAACTGTTCACTAACTCCAAATACTTAATTGAAATGTGGAAGCACAAATCATGGGGTTTTTTAAGCTCTGAGTATAGGAAAAAGAAAAGCAGAAGAAAGCTTCTGAGTCATTCTATTTGTGATCCCAGGCTTTTTGAATGTCAATTTAAAGTCACAAATAGTGCCTGATTCATACTGCTTTCTGAAATTTGATGTCTCTGAACAAAATTACATCAATTTTAAACTTCTTGGTTACTTGGGGAGAGGTGATGTGACAACTGCTTTTTCAGTAGTTGTGGCTTACTAGCCTGGTTTAGCTTTTTGTTTTTAAAGACTGTACTAAGTAAACCAGACTTTATATTTGGTCACATTTAAACTAGTATACTTCAGGACAGGTATAGGCAGGGGAAAGCCTCCTTGGAAGCAGTGAGGAGGTGTTGGAGGTGATGGGATAATCCAGTTGAACATCAGCATTTAGTGAAACTCTGAGCAACTAAGCTTTAGGTATAAGAACAGATGAGTCTAACAGGCCAGGTAGTAATACATGTTGTCTTCTGCAGCTGGCAGTGCTACTTTTGGAATTCAGAAAGGGTTGCTAGCACACTGGGAAAAGATCAGAGGCTGGAAATGAGTTAAAGGCATATTTTCAGTCCTAAAAATGAGTGCAGACACTGCATTTGTTTAACTTCTTGAAATGATACTTTGATCAAATCACAACTTAATAAGGATTTATTGATATAGGTTCTTAGCTTAAAAGCATAACAAAATCTAAGTGACTGCTACAATAGCAAGCTGTACAAATTTACTGTGTGCATAACTACCATGTGGGACAGCTGATGCAGTGATGCTTCTCTTACTGTCAGTCTTTAAAACAAGACCAGGTAACCATTACGTAGATTTGAATTCCTCTTTGTGTTTCTTTTTTTAACAGAGGGTAGGTGGCTGATACTAAGTGGGTCAGTCTGGGTGATCACAGTCATCTCCTCTAGCCTGTGTATGTGGGTATACTGCAGCTTTACAGACAGGAAATAAGCCTTTTTAGTTCTAGCCCAGGCAGCTTTCTTGAAAGTACAAAAATCTTGCAAGTATTTGTATTACACTAATCAAAGTGGTCTTGGTCTTGACATAAGATTTGATTTGATTGTTCATCTGTTTACATTTAGGTATAAAAAGCTATGGAATTAACAACTGCAAGTTAAATTTTGACTGTGTGAACTTTACGTGAATTGCTTTGAATGAGCAGTGATACGAAAATCATCCTAATATCAAAGATATTTTCCTTACTTGAGAAACCTTTTCTGTTAATATTGTCTTGACCTTATAAAAATGTGAACTGTGTTATAGATGTCTTACTTGTGTTTTCTCTATAGGAAAAGGTTTTAAATGTTTGGGGGTTTTTTTTAGGTAAGTTACTTGCATAATTTTTTTGCCAGCTGTAAAAATATACATTCTGTCCCAATGTCATGTCAACAAAGTATTTCTCAAGGGAATTACAGAAAAGTCATTTATCAGAAGGGTTTGCAAAGCATGCAGAAAATAACAGATTACAAGAAACTTTCCAATGTGTTCCTAAAGTTTATGTTCTTACATTTCTGTTATGTGGAAGAGTATTTTAAGTATTGGCATGCAAAAAGCACACACAAAGGGTTTAGATTTTTATAGTGAGGAAGAGTGGTGAGACAGGACATTTAAAATGCATAGTAAAGGCTAGAAACTTAAAATTAAGCAGCTTTTATCTCAGTGTCTTTGTTATAGACTTCTGGGAATTATGTTAAGAAAAACATTTTTTTCTTATTGATGTACAATTCTTTCTTATCAAATCTGAGGTCACTAAAGTCTGTCAGATAAGTGTTTATTATTGACTTTTTATGGAGACATTTAAATAATGCTATATAAATGTAGGAACATAGCATTCTGTAGCTCTATTGCATGGTTGGGTGTTTTTCCTTCTACCTTGTGTGAATGTGGATCGGTGGCTGACCAACAGAAAGCTCTGGGCAAGTGATGAAGCAGGACGGTGATAATGCAGCCTTGCAGTAACGTGTTAACTGGAAGCTATCATGAAAAAGGTACACTAGTCTGTCATAGGCAGATAAATTTTACTCAAACGAGTTGTCAGTTTACAATAGGAAATGTATCTGCCATACCTCCATTTTTGAGACTTGTGTCTCTGGTTCTGAACTTGCTTGGTACTCACTACTGCGGATGTATGTGTATACAACTGTAATGAAAAATGCAAGAAAGTTGAGCAATTGGAAGTTTTTGAGGATCAGAGAAGCAAGTTTCATGGCATTTGCTGTGACTTTCTGCTGCTGAATAACTTAGTGCTTAAAAGATAAATGAAATGCAAGGTAATCACCTGAAAGAAGCTAGACGGTATATCAGCAAAAGCTGACAAGGAATTAGAATGGCAATTTATTTGAAGGAATAGAGAAGAAATGACAAATCAGTGAAATAGTTGACAATTCAGTTGCTTTTTGGATGTTGAAGTATAGGAGGGGTTGCAAGTATGTTTTGTTAAATACTGCAGTGACAAACCAAGATTTATAACTGTCTTTGGGAAATTCAAAGACTATGGGAGGCTTGTTGAAAACCATAAGGAGATGGTGCTATGTAGGAAGAAGGTGATGGAGTTGAAAGAAATTGTATTGATGAGAGGATGCAGGGAGGTTGATAAGATCTAATTTTTAAAGCCATACCGAGAAATTAAGGCATTGGGTGCCAGTTCTCATCGTAAAAATGAATTTGTCTCTGTAAGTGATGTTGTCTTTACAAACAGTAGCTGAAGCTAACGTGCCCCTAGGCTTCGTTTGAGAATTAAACGACCACTTTGAGGTTACAGTATGGTCAAACAGCTGATTCGTGAAGGAATCGAGACCTGAATATTCCCTGGGTTTGTTCTTCCAGTGAGTTCTTTGGCAATTTTTTCACTTGTCTCTGCCTCTGACTTCTGTGACCTTTCTCTCATGCAGATAGGCTTACCTTCAAACATAATAGCTCCCAGCCTCATTTGTGGCAGCAGTCACTCTTAAGTCTGAACTGCCGCACTTGTAGTAAAGAGGAAATATTTGGTTATTCAGGTAGGGCTTGCATATCGCTGTGAAGACGGTTACATGCTACTAGTGGCATGAGTGTTAGTTCATGAACCTTAATCCAGCTTTGGCACAGAATGTCTCTTCAATTTTTGCTATAGTGGAGACTCCATTTCTTTTCAGATTTAAACCCCTATTGTCATGCAAATTATAGTATATCCTCTGTGAGACTAGAAATGAGAATTTATCTTTTGCTTATATGTAATGAAGAGCTTGGTGTTACAGTATCTTCTTGGTCCTTCAGTTGTCCGTCCCTATAATCTTGTGAAAGTGTATGTATTTCATTATGCTGTGTCCTCCGCTTGAAGGAGAGAATATATCGAACAAGTGGACTAATTAATGGAGTGGCAAGCATAGCAGCTCTGAGCTAAACTTTTCATTTGAAGAAAAGAAAAAACCTACTTAAAACTGCTACTGAATTAAACCTACTTGAAATCACTGAAAGTTGGGTTCTGTGTAGTGAGCCTAACACACAGCTCCTCTCTGAAGTGACAACTTGCCATTGTTTTTTACAATTTGTTGAAATAGTTTCCATTGGGGTAAATACTACTTTTTGTACTCAGAGTTGAGAGTAAATCTGAGCTTAATACGAAGGGTGAGGGAATCTTTGTGCAGGGGCAGTATAATATTTTTAAGTCCAGCTCTAGTTCAGAGTAATTGGAGAGAAGATCCTGTATTTCTTGCGAAGGTTGCTTTCGATGGATTTTTCCAGTTAATAGACGAATAAAGTGAAAACTTCCCATTTCTGTTGTGGTGGCAGAGAGAAGAATTGTCTTTTTATTCTTCTGTCCCTCAAGCTTAGTCAGGACTGGGAGAGGCGTTGTCTGATACTCCTCTATTCCTGTGGCCGTTGTCTGATACTCCTCTATTCCTGTGGCCATTGTCTCCAGCAGTTCCTTCTAGTCTAACGCAGTCTTATGTGAATGCTACAAGAGATGTATTTCTTGATTTATGGAAGTGGGATTAAATCAGTAGCGGCAGAAAATGTGGACTCTTTTCTCAGTGTTTCGTTTTTCTTCCTCCACAACTGGGCAGGAACAACCAACAAAGAAAACGCGGTGACTAGACACGTGCCTTGCTCATTAATGCTTTGCTGGGTGGATCTTAGTCAGCAAAACTAGTTGGCATCTGCAGATTTTTTGTATCGTTAGAAGATATTTACATATAAAATGTGTGATTATCAGGTGATGTTAGGAAATGCTACTGAGAAAGGCATTTTAAATAGGAATACAAACAAGTCCATGGTGATTAAGACATAGATACTTGAGTAGAGGAAAATTTCAGTGTGAAGTGGATTAATGTTTCTGCTTCTTGTTAATTGAACCAGACTTTAACTGTCAAAAAAATAAATTTTTACAAGCTGAAATTTCAGTCTTTCTTAATCAGCTTGTTTACTTGGTATAGTTTCAGATAACAGGCTTCTTTAATTTGTCTTTTACATGCTAAACTCCAAATACGTAGACATATTATGCTGTGGATCGGAGATCCTAAGTAGTGTCTGGTGCAGTAGAACCTCCGTGGTCTCTCAGGAATCTTTACACATTGCAACCTGCTCTTGGAGGTTTACTAGTTGCTGTTACCTATCGGGAAGCTGCAGGAGAGGTGACTAGCCTGTTTTGAGAACTATGTACTCATTGCTGAAGAATAAGTGTGTGCTACTTTTGGCAGCTAGGTAAGGGCTACCTAAAGGTTTACTTACTTAAAGGTTCTTAAGGGTTTCTTCTGGAGTGGATATTTTATCATAAAACACAAAGCTTTGTTGAGGTGTGAACTGAACCTGCTGGATTCTTTAGTGAGCTTACCACGCAGCTTCGGAATGCCATGGGCATATTTTGTCTGCAGTTAAACATAGATGACCCTTTTTAGACGTCAGGAAACAGTTCCAGGGTGGGAGTTAGCTGTTTTGGGAGACCATTAAAGACCAGGAAAGCCAAGCTTCCATTACTGTAATAAGTGTTTTATCTCAGGAAGTCTGTAAGTTCAAATATGATTGTTAGTTTTCATAAAAGCTGAATACTTTCTGCTTTCAAAAATGTAATGTTTAAAAAGCAATGTCATGCTTTTTTTACTTTATTCTGGGAGATGTAAGGAGGAGAAAAATACAGATGAAGGTGTTTTCAGAGGAGTCTTTTCTGAATGAAAAGGGAGTGCTGGTGACTGAAAAGACAGTTATCTAACTGAAAAGCCCCTGAGCTAATTTTTAGGATTAAATGTGGTAATGGATCCTTAGGTAATCCGTGATTTTACTTCTAACAGGCTGTAAAAGGTAACCAAGAAAAGTAAGTTTCCTGAAATTGCAGCACTGTGCCTGCGCTTCTATTATAAAACAGTTAGGTTCCACAAATCAAAAAAGGCAGACTATGCCTAAACACTTGTGTTCTGCCAGTTTGCTTTGTTTCTGATCAAGGCAATGAACTCTGGGTTATGAGGTTATTCTGAGGTGAAATCTATGTTGTAGCCCTCTGAAAATACAAAACTTTTCCATTTTCCCACTATTTAATGCTTTGTAAACCAGAGTGTTGCTGACCTTTTGTCAAGGATCACGCAGACTTTCGTTCTTATTTCTCTTTGCAGTAAGAATTGTGTAATGTGTATTCAAGTCAGATTCTCACAGCTACTTCTAGATGTTGGAAACCAAGCAATGACTAACAGTTGAGATGTCCAAGATGGAAGGGTTAAGATTGGTAACACTTTAAAGATTGTTTCTGAAGTTTACTTTTATTCTTAGCTCTTGGAGATTTCCTATATGACCTTCTTTAAACTAGCTATGCCTCTTTACCCATATATAGGGGTGTTGGGATAATATTTATGTTTTAGCTCAGAGGATCTATATTTACTTAACAAATATATAGAGAAATGAAATCATCAAAAGGAAATGTAAAAGCAATATGAATCTTTGCTGTTTGCTAAATACAGTAAATACTCAAACCTGAATGCCAAATATCTTTCAGAACATTTTTAACTAAACATGAATTAAGGATCCTTTCAAACGTAAGTGCTTGAGGTCTTGTGTGTACATATGAGGCCTCCATCCCTGTGTCTAGAGTCTTCAGCCTATTTGAAAAGATTTACATTCTCTTTTAGTACTAAATTATTGTCTACATAGATCAACTCTACTGTGTAAAGCTTGTGCACATTTCCCATCTGCAGTTCCTTGTTTCCAGCATCTAAGGAGCAGCTGTGGAAGAGGGAAGTTGGAAAAGCAGATTACAGGTCTTAGCCACACTTTTCCCAGGTTCTTGTTTGCTCTTTGGCTCCTAGCTCTAGGCAGTGATGCTCTGCTCTTAGTCACTGTTTTCCCCCAGCTTTTTTTGACTTCTTGCCTGTGGTATGGCAGGATAGGCACAAAGAAGATATCGCAGCATCAGTAAGACAGTAGAAAGAAGTTACAAAACTGTCCTCTCAGTAATTTGATGGGGCTGCTGGAGGTGGCTTGGGGATCAGATGAAGTACTGCAAATATTTACCTGTTGTTTTGAGCACTCAGCCTAGGATATTCAGGCATACTGCTGGCATGGCTTCTTTCTTTTCAATCCTACTTAAGCTGCAAAATTAAGTATTTTCACAGGTATTCCACAAATGTGCTCTCTACCTGCCTCATCCCATACCTCATACACACCTCTGGATGTCTGATTTACTGCTTAAAACTGGAGAGCAGTCAGACTACTTCGGTAGGCTTATACTGTTGTTTTTTTTCCCTTGTTTCCATTCATGATGCTAAATAACATAATCTCATGTTGCCTTTGAAAGATGAAGATGAGGATAGGTAAAACATTATTCTAACTGGTCTGCATTCTATTGTTGATATAGGTTAATTCTTTTATGGAGCCATGGAAGTATCTGGGGTCTTGTATGATTTTAAAATTTCCATGTGTTTTCCCTTTTGATGGTGAGAGGGGAATCCTGGTATGTGCCTAAGTAAGAGCACATAGTTACAGTCTTTTTCCAATTTCCCTAAAATTTTTCATCTGTGTTTTGGGTGTAGTATTTTCCTACAGTATTTATCTTTATACATTTCATCTGTGGCCCCAGACAGCTTCAAAAGCTTGTTAGCACTGGTCAAAGGAAATACCTGCTGCTCCAGGGGAGAGGATGCTTTGGCCGGATCGTGCTGTAACTTCTGTTTCTTTTCTTTTCATGAATTCAGGCAAGGTTTTGTAAGCAGTGTCCACTGTTATCTTGATACTTGCTTGAACCTTGTGTCTGTTCTTTTGTGCTTGTTTTCCTTATTCCTTTTTCCATCAGTCTGTTTCTGTGGTCTATACAATTCTTATCGGTGATGCCAGTGATGTGATGTGTGAAAAACAATCCAAAATTAAAGACTGTTAGAAGAGCCTTGGCTGAAAAGGGATTTTGATGCATTTTATGCATTATATGTCCAACCTTTCATTTCTGCTACATATTTATCTATTACTAGAGAGCTTTAAGAACAGATTAGAAACAAACAGGCCAAGCTAGATCTTTGCTATTCTTGCTATTGGAAAGAATTTGCTAGTATCAGTTTTGTTGATCTTCTAAAGGGAAAGAAATAGCAGATCAGAGTGAACGTCTATATACCTGTTATTTTGCGCAACTAAGGCTATCTAAAAATTGTCATTTCTTCTAAATTAAAGGGTTTTGTTTGCTTGAACTCATTTGTTTTATGTTGGAATAGTGCAAGGCAACAGCAAGAAAAAGCAAAAATGTATGGAAGCTGGCATGTCATATTTTTTCTAAAGATGGGTCTTTTCTGAAAACAGGCAGAATTAGTTGCCTGTTTTGTGTGAGAATCACTGACTCTTCCCACACTTCATTTCCTCTAACCTTTGTCCCTGTACCCATATCAATGCATTTAAAATATCCAGTTCCATGCTGCCTTTGTGGCTCTTGAGGTCAAAGTAGATGCTTTTGTGTTGGGTCATGAAGCCTGTGGTGAGTCATTCTTTTAAGTATATACTCAATCTCTTTTTCAGTATAGTCTCACATCCGAAGTATTCAACCCCATATTCTGTAAATTGGTCAGTAATGACTTGTTTTGGTGGGTATGTGCATGAGAAATTCCAATCTGTATTCCTCTGTGGCAGCAGCCAGAGTTTCCTCTCCCAGCATTTAAGTGAGCTAGGAGTTTATGCTGTATTTCCCTGACAACTTTTTGATGATTAAGTCTTTGAGAGAGCAAAAGTGCTAAAATACCTTTAAAACAACTTTTCAATCTCAGCAGGTGTATCCACTCTTCGGATTTTATTTTTTTTTTCCAAATATGTAACTTTCCATTTCACTGGCCAGTCACAATCAGGATTCCTTGACATTCAGAGTTATCTCTAGTTCAGAATACTTGTTTGGTATTTTAAATCAAAGTAGTCCTCAAGCACTTAATTAATACTATTTCTTGTTTCACTTGTGTGATGCTGGTAAATGTTAGAGCTGGGCAAACAACATGAAAAACTGCAGTCTGTTCATTTACATTTTTTAATAAACTGCTTTGCTCATGGCACTTTTATGTTTGCATTCTACAAACAGTGAAATGATTGAGTCTTACTAATATAAATGATCAGAAGAACTGAACTTCAATTTTGAAGGAAAATAACCATTTACTTACTGATGGGGAAGCTAGCAGGATCTGGTAAAGTCTTGGATGATTTATAATTGCCGTACCTGTGCTTCAGACATGGTTTGTTCCATTACATAGTTGGTGGTTGTGGGGTTTTTATGGGGTATCCTTTTTGCCTTGTTAGTATAAAAGTAGCTATTGGAAAACTTTGTCCTGTGAAATACAAAGTTCTCAGATCCTAGAGAAATTTTCAGATGACAGCAGGTGAAGAGGTAGACTAAATTGCCGATAGTAACTGGAAATTCAGAAGAGGTTTTTATGGACAAACTACAAAAGCTAGTGCCATCCCTGGTAGTTAAATACTGTACTTACCTTAGAACGACTAATTAAAATTAAAATATTCTCAAGATTTATTTCGATACTTACTTTTTGTGATCTGAATGGTTTATATTTCCTCATGTGAGATCTGTAACATGAAGATTAAATCAATTTTGCTGAGTTAGTGGTATTATTTTAAATGGCATCTGATACTACCGTTAAGAAAGCTAATTCAGAATAAAATGAACTATCATAATCTGTAGATGCTTAGTACCTGCAGTGAAGGGCTGGGTAACAAAGCCTTCCCTCTGGGTACATGTATGACAGTTACTGATTTTACCTATCTAGGGGTGGATGGCACAACTAATTGTACAGTCATCTCATTGTGGGGTCTTGTTTTCCCTTGAGTGATCTAAAAATGTTATTTATTGCTGGTGCAAAATTTCTTTCATGTATTTGAAGGGAGAGGGAAATCACTGCAGAGTTGTTCTTGCTTTTGTCTGCAGAGTTGAGTATATAGCTTCTCTGTATGAATAAGGGGTTAAATTCCAGAAAACAAGAGCATTTTATATATATGAGATGTCTTGTATATGCCCCATCCTAATGCATTTATATAAATAAGAGTAGAATATAGAGTTGAACACTTGTGTGTTTTAAAAATACATTTTTGCAGATGTTCGGCAGCTGTTACTAAGGTCTGAGTATGAATAGCTTTGTTAGTGTTTGCCACAAAGATCCAAATAAACTAAACATAGAACTAAGTTTTACTTTTTTCCCTTCTTTCCTTAGGCTTCTTGGAAGTGCAGTGAAACTCTGGAATTTTTTCCTGCAAGTCTTTATTTTGGTCCCTAGTTTCTTTGTTTTTACTGGCAAGAAGTAAAAATAAAAGCAGTTGGCTGTGCTCTGGGATATACTTTCTGGTCCGACAGAAAAACCTTCCTCCCATTAGGTTTGGCTTGCAATTTTTCTGAAGTCACAAAGACCTTTGTCTAATGAGTTGCCTGTAGGGAAAAAAACAAATCTGATTTTTTCAGTCAAGGATGTTGGATAATATGCTTCTGCTCCAGTTTGATGGAAGAAAACACAGCTGTCAGGATAGAATCTGAACAACTCTGACAGCTCCAAAAAGCATTGTGGTTTTAATTGGAGATGTACTTGCTTCAGTTTTCTTTCTGTTATTCTGGCTACGTGTGAACAGAGGAAGAGATGACCCTCCATTCTTTTTTTATCAGTAAATCATCTGAGTTTAAATTACTCACATTATGAAGTGCTTGGATTCTGATGTTTGGATAAGGAATACTGAGATTCTTCTGTGACACAGTAGAATTTTTTTTAATCTGTTATTCTCTGATTGGTAAGGTTTGGAGCTATTTGTTCTGGCAAAGAAGGATGAGACTCTTCAGGAATAAGAAGTATGGGAGAAAAATCGTCCACTCAGCAGTAGTGTTTCTAAAACTAGAGCTGGCAACGAGGTAACTGGAACTCCTGCAGTGTTTTATAATCAGGCTGCAAGTTGGATTTCTGATGCTGACTTCATATTTAAATATGCTTAACTCTAATAAATATGTATTTAAACCTTATCTTCTAATCGGAAATTGGATGACTAAATAGTTTAGTAATGCATTTCTTTTTTCTTAAGATCATCTAATATGTAGTCATTGAAAAAGCAACATTGCTAAGGACACTTTTCACCCTTCTTTTCCAGTGTTCAGGGCCATCTTAAGACTCCATGTGGCCTTGGGATGAGTAAGAAGTCAGTCCGCATTTAACAGTGACTTACTGCATGACCAGACCTGTGCAGACACTGTAGAGTCCAGCCTCATTTCACGTATGTTGTGAATCACTTTACACAAACAAAGCAAGTTACATTTTATGGAAGCAATGAATGTTTTGGAGAATGTGCAGTAATTGCTTTGCTTTGGGTCTAGAAGAGGCAGTTTTTTCATCTGCGGTGAGCTATGACACAGCAGCTCACAGCTTAGAGAAGGATGGCAGCTTGTGGCTTGCGTTGTTGTAGCAGTCTAGCCATGAATGTGTTCTACTCTGGCTCTAGTAGTCTCCTTTGAAAAATAAGAATGCAGACGTGCTACCCTGATGTGCTACGCTGTTTGATTATACATTTTAAATGGCATCTTTGCTGTTTGAGTAAAATGATCTGATTCTTTGAAGAAAAGGTTCACTGTGACATTTTACCCTTCATTTATTGCATGTATAACAGGCTCTTAAAAAAAAAAAAAAAAAAAAAAGGGCTTTAGGTTATACATCACCTGTGTGTTTAGGTCTGCTGCCCTGTAATAGCATCGTTAACGAGGCAACCACAGTAATGATATGGAAAAGTCAGTTATTCTATCTGGCTCCTGTCATGGATTTGTTCTCACCCTGTTTTTACAACTGACTTCTTTTAACTTTTCCTTTCTACTCTACAGATGTAACTAGAAGTGAGATCATAGGGTAGCTTTCAGTCTACCTAAAATACTATTCAGCTACTTAGTGTTACAATTATATGGCATGATCAAAAGTTAATGTGAGAAGAAATTAAGGAAGCTTATTTAAACTATACTTCTAGTTTTGAAAGGTATTTGATTACCTACTGTTCGATTCTTCCCTATTGATGTGTGTAGTAGCACATAGATCTTTATGCTGTGTAAGTTCTTCTTTCATTTCCCAGGTAACACTGTCAAACCACGCTGGTACACTCTGTAGTATTAAGTATGATTTCTCAATGCATGCAAGTGAAGTGTCCAGCTAGCAAATTTAAACTGAAAGTTTAAGAATACTGTTAGAGCCTTTCTAGACCATGAAGCCTTTATTTTTGCTGAGAGATGAGGTAAGGGAGGGGAAGAAAAAGATAAATTAAGCCAGATTTTTGGTGGCTTAGGATAATGTAGAATCTTCTTTAGGCTTATAAAGAGGTTTAATGTTAGTGTAGGTGACTAATGGATCTTTGGAAATCTTATCAATGTTTAAACATTGAGAGCATGGAATGGTAGGAAATGTGTTCTTCACTGGTATTTTTCTTGGTCTCATCATGGATTTTTGCACATATAATGCTGCTGTGTTCTCTGGAGCTCAAGCTTGCATACTTACTCCTTGATCCTTGTACTTTCTTTTTTTGAATTTTTTTTTTAATCATTTTTTAAATATTGGTAGGGAGTGCACCCCAAACCAGACATCCAAAAACTCTTCCAGCCTCTGTAAGTCAGGTTATTACTGCTGCTCCACAACTGACTGCTATTATGTTGGATGTAGGAAATGCAAGGATAAAAAACCCCCTAAATCTCAAGTTCCTGTGGAGTCTGGAGTGTTTGGAGTAAAATCAGTGCACAGGGGAGTCTGGAGTGTTTGGAACTAAGGTAAAGTCAGAAAAATTTATTGCTGATGGTATCAACTTATCCACAGTAGAGTGGGAGGTATATATCTGCTGCTGGCATTCTGAGAACAGTGTTTCTGGTTGAGCAATATTGTGCTTAAAATGGAAGCAGAATCTCTATGGAAACTCCAAGTGGTGGTAAGATTGAGCATTACAGTTTTGGTTTGGCTGCAGTCTTTGCTCCACCCTACAAAAGTTGTAAAGGAAATGTATTTGAGTACATGCCTAATCTTCCAGAACTGATCTATCCCAAAATAAATCACAGTTCTTCAAGCACTTTATCAAATGCTGCTGTTAATAAATAAGTCAGTCTTTCTATATTCCTGTGTAGCTGGCTGCTTCCTTGAGCCAGTACAACTAGTAGTACAGTGAACTCAGAGCTGCTCTAGTTTGAATTATGTTTATTTTGAAGTGGTGCTTACTTGCACTGACTGTAGTGCTTGTAAAGGTTTAGAGTTTACCATCAGTTTCAGTCTTATTTTCCATTTGGATTGACAGTTAAAAAATGCAGATTGGATATATGTGCTAGCTGTTAAGAAAGTAAGTGTACATTGTTTCTTGTGCCTTGCATTTAGTCCAATGTGTCTCATTAGGCGCTTTAGCCAGAGTTTAAATTGACAAAGCTGCACAAATATTCAGAACAAATCTAGATGGGACTTGCCAACTGTCCTTTTAAAGTCCTGTGAATTCTGTAAAGGCTGAAGTTTGAGAAGCAGCAGTTCCCTTCCTTCTATATTACTGTTCTTTTCCTTAGGTTTTTGTTTTGTTACATCTCTGAAATGAACATGTAGCTCTGCAGTGGGGTTGAAACTAGTGCATAGTGGCTTTGGAGCAAAGGCCTGGGACCGTTATCCACGAGAAATGTGATGGAAAGGCTTGTGTCGGTTCCCATGCCTTCTCAGTGAGCTTTTGGGGAACTGTCTTGTTTTCTCGCTTTCTGGAATACATAAGAAGCCATTGTAAGTTTACTGATGTTAATAATTTTTCCTTAGAAAGTGGCTCAGTATCAACTGAAAGAGTGAGTATCTAAAGCATATGGGTTAAATGCGGAAAAAAAAAAAAATTGTGTGTTCTCCCAGCTTCCTGTGTTTGTGTTCTGCTTATATGTTGTTAAGGTTGATGTCCAGCTGCCTCCCTACAGTTTGAAAGCAAGCTTAGATTCTGCTGCTGCTGACTAGGTCCAAATGTGAACAGACATATAGAGACCTGGTGGGAAGGTCACAGTGGGCATGAGGGACAGAAGCACTTGGTAATGGCATGCAGAGGATATGTATTCTTTTAAGGCATGTGTGGGAGTGCTAAGTGTGAATAGATTGTCATGGTGAGGCTGAGAAGAGGTCCTTGACCCCAAGAAGGCTGCTGGAGGTGCCTGGACAACAAAGCAAGCTATTTTATTTTTTCAGACATGCGTAAAGCTTTTTCTGATACATATTAAAATAGATTTTCAAGGTTTAAGTCTTAATTGCTTAAGCTTCCTTTTTTGAAGATATTAATTTGGACTTTTGACTGGCAAAACTAAAAGATTGTGTAACACAAAGCAAAACTTCCTTACTCTCTTACTTGACAACTGCATGAAGCAATTTATGTTGTATATTTAGTAGCTGTGCTTAAACAGCTTTCTGGGCATTAGTGAAGAGCTCATTCTTCAAATCATTTGAATGTTCAGATTTTCTTGTAATATATAAAGCCCCAGCCTTGATGTAGATTCTTTTTCTATGTGTGAGGGAGTATTGTTTACGCTTCCTCCTTTAAGAGTTAAAGTCCTATATGTTCCACCAGAGCATCTTGCCACTTTTCCTAAAATCACTGTGTTTGACTTTTCTTCCTTTTTTATGTCAGAGATGCTAGTACTTGAAAGAAAGCATAATGTAGAGTTCCGGTTCAGAGAACTGCAGATGTTGCTTGGAACAGGCATCTGGAGGTCATCTTAGTCTAGCCTCCCACTCAAAGCAGGAGTATTGCCAACACTAGTTTAGCTCAGTTACAGCTTTGTGTAACTGAGCATTTAAAAACTGTAAGGGTAGGCTCCACCGCCTCCTCTCTGCTAACCTGTTCAAGCGTTGTGCTTCCCTCCTGTTGTCCAGTCTGAATGTGCAAAGCCAGTATAACTATTGAGACTTTTGTTCTGTCGTCTCTGCTACTTCCATCAGGTAGCTTTAGGCATCTATTAGATTTTCCCTCAGCCTCCTCTGCCAGGCTGAGCAAGCCTGGTTTCCTCAGTGTCCCTTATCAGGTCAGGTGCTCTAGGCCTCTGGCCATCTTGGCAGCCCTTTGCTGGACAGTCTCTAGCTTTGCCATGTCTCTGAGGCCCCAAAACTGTACTCTGTTCACGGTTTATAATGGTAGACCAGGAATTAGATTTCTTCATTCCTGGTTGAATCTTTTCTATACATTAGTAAAGGATTTTTATCTGCTAGAGGTCTATGTCTGTACCACCTAGAATCAATCTACTTAGCTTTAATTATTTTCTAGATAAGGAATGAGAATGATGGGATTCTTAAGGATGATCTAAGAGTCCTAACAGTTGGAAAAGCAGGAAAGAAAAGGGTGAATGTCATCTGAAAAATTAGAGAAGGTAACTACTCTTCTTTCTTGCACTTTCCTTCTGTATAGGAAGGATAGTATTTGGAAACTTAAATGAACTTCATGGTGGAAATCAGATTGACACAACGCTTGTTTAATGGAGGCCTTAAACTGATCTACTGTGAGCATAAACTAAACAAATTGGAGACTTACCAGGTTATTAACTAACATCTGTAGTAGCTTATGAAGGTGTAGAGCTGTTGCTAAGGAGAGTAGATATTCTTACGTTTTCAAAGAGAGGCATGAAATGAATAGAGCAGAGCTCAAGATCTCAAAACAGAATGTCAGATGTATGATTACACTCTTGGTTCCTGAGAACAGCCTTTTGAGTCCTTTGACCAATTTTAACCAAATATAGCTGTGGTATAAATGTCACATCCAATGTCCTTTGAGTAGGAGCATAGTGCTCACCTGTTTGGGTGGCCTGCTGTATTCACTGGTTTGTTGGCACAAGTTTTGCGTCCCATAAGATGCGGTACGTGTGATAGGGATCTGCAGGTGGTATAAGATGCAAGAAACTGTGTCATTACTTCTGTCTGTAGAAAACCTTTACCTGTGGAACTGGGGTGGGGTGTGGGAAAACACATACAATACAAAAAACGTGTGACAGTCTCGGATCACTTTGATTTCAATGCTGAGTGGAAAGCATACCAATCCAGGAGAAAGCAGCACAAGATCATAACTTACATCAGTCCCTCCAAGCTTAAAGCCCAAGTGTACTAGCTGAAAGGGATAGCAATGCTCAGGTGGCATATCTGCTAGCTCATCAAAGGTCACTTCTAAACTGAAGGAGCGGGAAGTTAACTCGTATGGCCCTTTACAATGAGCTGAAACTCCAATTCATAATTGTAGAGTGAGTTTATCAAGGCTTTTTGGTTTGGGATTACTGTTGTTTTTTTTTTCCTAAAATACAACAGTTCTGTATTTTAGTAAGAAAGGGGATGAATAAATTTAATGATTCTTTGGATTTCTTATCTCTCATTCCCATGGCAGGCTACAAGGATGCAAAAGAAACTAGTTTGAACTTAGGAACAATTTGTATTGAATGAGAAGTATGTTGTGCCTTAAACTGCTTGCTTCTGTAACTGTTCTGTGGCAGTCAAAGCTTAAAATAATCTAGCTAATATTGCTGTGTTCTACTCAGCAATAACACTCAACTATGAGCATAGGTATATTGTGAAAATGTGCACAAGGAATTACAAAATACAATCTTAATTTGAAACTTCATGGGGGGACTTAGTTTCAGTTTTCTTTTGGGGTCAACACAAATTTCAGTGGTGAGGGTGCACAGTTGAGGATGAACAGTAAGGGCAATTGGAAGAGTGGGGATAAAATAGAATGCTACAGTGTGATTTCCAGCAACACTGTGACACTGACACAGGGCTCAGTTAAGAGAGAAACTCTGAATCAAAGCATCATTTATGATCTTTTTTCTCTGACCTTAAGCACAGCTGCCTGTAGGATCGATCTGTCCTGAGGCCAACCAGCAATGATGGGCCAATTGGTCTGTGGGGTAAAAAAATCTGTGGTATGTTGTGATGTTCAAACTGAAGTGCTGCTGAAGGGAAACAATGAGATAACTAACTTACCTTTTCTGCCTTTTTTTTTTTTTTTTTTTTTTCTTCCCCTCCTCCCCCCTCCAGAGATATGGAGAACTTGGTGGCTGGCTCCAACCTTCCTCCACTTTTTGCGGATGAAGATGGATCTAAGGAAGGCAGTGAAATTACTGTAACTGGGTAAGCAACTACTTTTTTTAACCTTCCTCTGATAGATACTGTCTCTAGACTTCCCTAGGAAAGTGTTTCAGTGAGAAGAGGGCATTCTAAGTAATTTTAAAAAACCAAACAAATAAAACCAATAAAAATAAATCATACAACACTCTCTTGGCCTTGGTAGAACATCACAGCACTCTAGGAGAAACCAGGACTCTTCTGAACTGATGGAAATGATCACAAGCTTTATTATCTCTTATCTTTAGAAGTTTGCTTCCCTAGGATTTTAGTCTTTAAGACAGATTTATTTGGTGTGGTGGGGGCAGAGAGGGAGGGTGTATCTGGTGGCTACAGTCGTCCCTGCTAAATAAATTATTTCTATTAAAAAAACGCTATTCATCACTGATCTCTGAAAATCACTGAGAAATCGACGTCGTTCCTTTTTGTCAGACTCTGCTTTTACAGACTGAAACAATGCCATTTCTTAAAATCACAATGTCAAAAGAAGTTGTCTTTTAGGAATTCATGGTATTCTTGCTATGTTTTGATACTTGAAGTTTCTTTTCTGTTTCGTAAAGCACTAAGCAATAAAACTCAGAGTTTTGCAGGCAGGTAAAGTCCTGTAAAAATTAATATGGACACATTTACTTCAAGTAGGTCTGAATTTGGATTTACATATCTGGAACTTCAAACTTGCTGGTGCCAAATGAGATACGTGTTCAAATTGGGTTTGTGCTTAAGAGGTATTAGTGTGTTGAATGGGCTTTCATCAGCTTTCACTCCACATGGCTACATCACACTGAAGTTTTTCCTGTATGTGTAGTTTAGAAAGCTTCCCTGCTAAGGGGTAATGGATAGGAAAGCTGAAATGTTCTTCAGACTCCAACAGTGATTCTAAGAAACTGAACTGTTCCATTTTCTTTGACACATACCAAATGTAATTAACTTATAGGAGTACATATGCTTTGTTCCATTTCTCCCTCTCTAGTTGTTAGTGATATGAACTCAATCTGATACCTGAAAGTCAGGCATGGATCTCTCCAGCCATTGTGTCTTCCCCGGTAATTATGCCACAGTTGCTGATTGTAGTGAATAATGAAAATACGCTGTTCTCTCTATTTAAAGAAAAATTTTCCTGTAGGCATTCAACTAACAATTCTGTTAATATATCTCAGTTTTCTATAGCTGCATTCTACATTAACAGGAACAATTATTTTGAATATTTAAAATTTGGCTTGCATGTAAGCAGCTGTAGATGTGAGTAAATGAACAAAGTAGACTTGAAGCATACGCTACTGTTACAGTAATTTTCATGAATGTAATTGAGCAAGGCCAAGTCATCTTCAGCCTGGCTCAAGAAGGGATTAGAGTCTGAGTCCCAAAATCTTATATTAATTTACCCACTGAGCGCAGTGGTGGGAATGACTATAGGATTGTTGCCCCAAAGTATGTGCTCATCTCTGTCTACCTAGCTTCAGAAATACTTCTGCATGCTTGGTGGGGGTTTTGCCTCCAGCCAGCTTCCCCTTTCATGGAGTAAGGTTCATTGATACGGCTCTTCCAGCAAAATTAAATAGTGGCCATTCAGGAGTCTGTTGGGAGCTGGTCATGTTTGTGTTTTAAATACCTGCATGTATCAACAGGAGATTATGTTCAATGAAGTTCAATCCAAAATCATACACAATCACAAACCTTTAAGTGTATTTGTGGAGAAATACGTTAAATACATCCAGGAACGTTTACATTGATTGAAGGCTAAACCATTCATTTAAAATTCCTTATGGTATTTTCGAAGAGTCGTAGATTCATGCTTTCTGATTTCTGATCCAAATGTTTACTTGCTTGACAGTTGTTTGTATAACCAAAAGCTTCACTAAAAATGAAACAAAGTAACACTTTAAAAATCAAACTGTCTTTGAAAGTCCATAGTAACTATGGTAGTTAGAGCAGTTGCTTGGATGGAACAGCCAGTTCTTCAAAAATGACTCTTTAAAATCTGTTTTTTTTCTTGCTAGTGTAAGAACTGAATATATTTGCAACATTTTTGCATGTTTTAGAAGATTAGGGAGGAAGTGATTTAGCAATACGGTGATTAAATATTTTTCTTTTGCTATTATGTGCCTTTTCAGATTAGCTCATTCTGAGAGTTCATTCAGTGGTGGAACATCACAGTCTGCGAATAACCCAGATTTGGTGGAGGATTTGTCACAGGTTCACCAGCTGCAAAATGAGTCCTTTAAAACTGCTGAAAACACTGAGCAGAAGCCTGAGGAGGAGGTGAGATGAAATAATAGTGACTTCTCAATGAAGCAAAAACGTGGAGATTTGTCATTATAGTTTGTCTTACCTGCTCAGATTTTTTTTGGATAGGATCATAACTTTTCATCCATTTTCCATTCTCATCTTTTGATTCTCTCTGGTTTTCTCCTGTGATGCACAGCTTAACACAGATAGCCAAGGAAACCTGGCAGTCATAATGTTCAGAGAACAGTATGTGTGTCTCCAGCTTAGCCAGCAGGGTCCACAGTCTGATACTGCATTCAGTCTTCTGCTGAAGACTGAATGTTCAACTGCCACAACTTATTTTATCCCTTGTCAGGCAGGAAAGTGAGACTGTTGTACTCTTCTGGGAGTAACTGATGTCTTTGAAAGTGTTATGTTTACTACGTTAGGCTACCTTGTGTACCATCTCGCACTGATTTTTGGTGACTAAATCATAAAGGAACTGAAGTTTGACAAAAAAGTGGTTTGGGGTTTTTTGATAGATACATTTGTTATTCCTCCTTGTAGTTTATCTTCAGCTGTGAGGTCCTAGTTTAATTAAGGAAGTAGTAAAATTCCAGAAAGCAAACTAGAACTGGCAGGAACATGTTGATCTGGGGAGAGATTAGAAATACCCAAACAGTTGTCTGTATATAGCATAAGAAAATAGCATTGTCCAGAGATTGCTGTAGTAGTAGTATGAAGCCAAGAGGATGAGTGATAATTATGTTATGCCTGTGAGCTCACAGTTGCCACAGGCAAATCTTAATGTGTTCCCTCCTTTGGAGTTTGTTCATCTCTGTTGGAGGCGATTAGTTGGAGAGAAAGCCTATAAAATAGATTAGAATAGAAAAGCCTATATTCTGGCCTTTCACACACATTTTGGGCACATAATGCATGAAGGCAAAATATTTGGAAGGGGCAAAATAACTAGTTAACAATTGTTAATTAATACACAAAAATTCTCCAAACATGATAGAGGCAAGTGACTGGGGGAGACGGTACGTTAGGGTGAGAATAATTTAAACAAACAACTAACCAAAAAAAACCACATATGCAGCTGCATGAGCTAGGATGATAATTTCATGGGTTGTTAGTCCTCATGGTTTTACAATCAGAAGTTGATGCAAATGTTATTTTATTGTCCCTGTGGACCAGGAGATACTGCAAACAACTTTTCACAATGAGACTTCTTTGGCTTTGCTTAGAGAAAAGTCAGGATTGCTGTAAAGTAAGGTTTGAAACTTACATCCATGGAGAGGATGTATTGCAGCAACATGCTCCTGATGAAAATGTTTGAGACGTGAATATTTGTTCCTTCCAGAGGTTGTAATTTTTTTCCTTCAATCTGAATTTTTCTTCCATTTTCATTTTGCAGCAGCAAAGAACTAAACGAGGAGGCTGGGCCAAAGGGAGAAAGAGGAAGAAACCCCTTAGGGACACCAATGCCCCCAAATCCCCCCTCACAGGGTATGTGCGATTCATGAATGAGCGTAGGGAGCAGCTTCGAGCGAAGAGGCCTGAAGTCCCTTTCCCAGAGATCACCAGGATGCTGGGCAATGAATGGAGTAAACTGCCTCCTGAGGAGAAACGGGTACCATTAAACTCCCTTTTCCTTGTTGGATTATGATTACTGTTAAATGGGGATATTGTTGTATAGTGAGGAAGTTAACAGGTTTTTGATTAAAGTTATGTTTAGGAATATATTTCAAAATAAGGGGCACAGGTCCTCCAGAGCTGAAATAATGAACCCTTGTAGGGCTTGTAGCATCTCACCCAGGTGTGACCTGAGGAGAACTGTATTCTCTAAATAGTGCAAGGATATATTCAGAACGGGGTGGGGATTGCTCTAGTGAGACATCCCACAGTTTATGCGATTCATCTGGGTGTAACTTTGTTGTAGCTAACTCAGATATAGCTGACACCTACCAGTTTCCAAGGCCAAAGCCGCTGGAAGGATGGGGCAGGCTTTTATTCACTGTGTCTGATGAGAACTCGGTGGGATTTCAGAGCTGCTTGAAGGATTTTGCAGTTCTGTTTATTTTACTAACTCATCAATGTATATAAACGTTTGGTGTCATAGAGTAAGACAAGCAGACCTGAAAGGACAGGTTACTGAAGGAGACAGTTAACATGAATAAACTTTTAGACAATGATTTGAAGTATTGCTAGCCCTGAAAAGAAAGTTGAGATCTGTATGATGGACGAGACAGTGAGAGTTACGTATTCTAGTTTCTACACACATTACCTCAGGAAAAGGGGTTTTTTTTTCTTCCATGTTTCAGTCAGAATGTGATGTCTTCTAATTGGGAAGTGGCCTTCTGCACTGTCTGATATGTGAATGAAGATCAGGACAATGTTGGGTCTGGTTCTTTAAAGAGCCTTCTGGAGTGGACCTTGTTATTGCCAATGGGTGTCTTACCATCCGCACCTGATTGCCAGATGGAAATTACAGCAAAGCAGTAGTTAAATCACGGTGCAACTTGATGCTATCACATGAATTTATCAGGACATTTAAGCTTTCAGAAATACTTTACTTAAGTTTTTATGATGGCTGGATGAAAAATGGGATGATGCAAAAAACAAGAGTTCCTTCTGATGCTTTTTGCTAAGTTTGTAGAATACAAGTTATGCAGAGATATTATAAAATGGCACATAGGCATAGCATTTTAACCACAATGGAACATATCTGTCAAGGCAAAACAGTTGATTTGGTAACACATCTGTGGTGAGAATGGTGTTACAGTCTGCTGAGAGAGGGAGGAAAGAGAATAAGACATTGTGCCCCTCTACCCAGTGCCCTTAACGTATTCTTAACATGCCTGAGACAAATTTTTAACCTAGAAAAAAGGAGATTGAGCTCAAATCTCTATTCTATGTGTTGCTTTTTAAATTCCCAGGGATTCTGTCCTTTTTTGAATAAAGCTGTGAGTCTCTAACCTGTGGCAGGTCAGGGAAAGACTGCTGAGCACTTCCTTCCCTTCAGTTTCTCCTGACCTTTTTTATTAAGGTGGGGAAGGCCACTGCTGCTTCAGAAACCATGTCTCTGGTACGCCAGCCCCAAATTGTTGTTGAAGCTGAGTAAGCTTGGGTTTGGTTAGCTAACAACTATGACTTCTTTCTCCTGAAGCAAGCAGTGGAGTCACAGTATATTACTGCTGTGTAGGTTAGTGTCCCATAATCCAGGGGAAAAGCACGGCTGACATTCTGCTCTTATGGCTGATCTCCAGCATTTAGTGAACTAGCTGCCTGATACGAAAGTTGAAGGGAAAGTCTCGCATTTCCACTGTTCCAGCCCTGTAGTCTTGCTACTTTCCTTTGTGTTTGGCAAGCATAAGGGCAGGTCAGTTGAGCTAACTGGACTGACCAAATAGTGAGTCTCCCACAGAAAAAGACCATTACTATAGTCATAAAGCAAACACCCTAATAATCATTCTTCTTGTTATTCCCCTGTATAAGGAAATATCTTAATAAGATGTACAGAACAGCACTAGAAAACCTAGGATGTCTACTTACAGGTAGTGCAGCAGAACTCATTGATTCAGAACAATCCATCCAAAACACAAGTTAAGGAGGAAAAACTTGCCTTGTTTTTAACTCACTTACTGCACTCTTTCAGCAGCACATTTCTGGAGATGGAAAAGAAGAATTCCTGTCTTGTGGAAGAATACAATGTCCAAAAGCAATGCAAACCCAGCATCACCAAATTTGCACCCCAATCCAGAATGTTAACAGTGTCCTCAGCAGGGTCAAAACCATGTTGCAAATGCATGGAATTTATAAGTTATGTGTATTGTTGTAATGACTTACCGAAAATAAAAGGCATACCAGGTGACTAAATTTCACTCTGATTTAACACTTACTTCCATTGAATTTTAAACTCATTGGGGAAAAAATTGGGAAGGCAACTCTTTTTTTTTTTTTTTTTTTTTTTTGAAAGAATACCATTAGTAAGTGTTGTGACCACTCCTTAAATGGTTTTCAGTTCATCAGTTTCCGTAAAGAATTCTCCAGTTAAGCTCATTCTGTTATGCAGATGGGTGAAATATCCTCAGGCTAGGAAAAAAAAATTCTTTTAACCTAAACGTAGATAGAATTAAATTTATATAACCTAGGCTCTTTTATCTTTATGCTACTCTTTTGCAATAGCCATGACATTTTGTTCACCTCTCAGATGGGCAAAGTGTGTGGTTCTGGAATGGTTAGTGCTTTTTGCCTGCGGGGCATGAAAAACACAAGAGTGTATTGGAACCCTGCTGTTACAGATCTGAACCTTAAAGCATGATCTGTTAAGGCCGCCTTGTTTGGTGGCTTAATCCTGGCCACAGAAAGGCAAGTATCTTAAGTATTTGGTCTATAATGTGTAGGTAATATTCAGTTGAGTTGAGTAGCTTAGTAGCAGGTTACTTCTGGGTCTAATAAAAAAAGAGTTAACAGAATAGTGATTGAATTAAAAAAAAAAAAGAGAAGGGGACACCAGAATACAGTAATTTTATCCAGGAATCTTATGTCTTTGCATCTCACATACATTCTCATTGTTTCTTCACTCCTTTCCTGTTTGCATAGGTGAAATGGATCAGCACTTCATCTGACAAGTTGTTTTTCTTCCCTTCCTCCTGAAGGGGAGGAAACTCCCTGAAACTCTTGGACTTTTTTGTTTCAGCGATACCTTGATGAAGCAGATAGAGATAAGGAGCGGTATATGCGGGAGCTGGAGCAGTATCAGAAGACAGAAGCCTACAAAGTCTTTAGCAGGAAAGCACAGGACAGACAAAAAGGCAAATCACACAGACAAGGTATTGAATGGGATAAAAATATGTGCCTAGCTAGAACAACAGAAGATTCCCAGCTAGTCGTGTAGCCTGACACTCATTTACAGCCTTTGATTTAAAGGCTTGCTAAAAAGTGAATGTGTTTTTTCTACAGCATTTGCATCAGCTGTGTGTAAAGTGATTGGATTTATGTAAATTTAACTGTATCTAGATTGTATTGGGGGATGTGCATTAAGAGCATCAAAGTTAAACACAGCTTCTGTGTGATTTACTAGGAAAGCTGCACAAGTTTTCTGTCTATAACTGGTGTGTAATTATGGTTGTGTACCTGCTTTAATTCTTTGGCTCGTTTTCTCAAATCTTTTGTATTTTGGGGGATTTCTTGGGTGTGTTTTTTTTTTTTCTTTTTCAGATGGAGCAAGACAGCCAGCCCATGATCATGAGGTAAGCCTTTTCATTCTACCCTTGCATCAGTGGGTAGATTTTCAGACGAAGAAAATTTCTAGAAAAGTCAATAAAAACCAATTTATCGCGGTTGAAGACCAGAGTTAAAGGTTTAGAGTATGAATTCTTCCTCTTCCTGTGCAATTTTTGATCAAAAGTTAGAAACACTAATGCGAGCATGAGAGCACTCAGTTATGATGAAAACTAAATTTAGTAAATCTCAGGCAGGTACAAATGATCTAAGATAGAGTGGGAGTGTAGCGTATACTTAAAACACAATATGTTTTGTAATGTTAAATAAATCAATGGGTGCAGGTCAGTATAATTGAGCCTTTAAGTATCTGATGTGTTAGAGGTTCAACTTGCAAAATTTTTACTTTGAAATTTTTCAAATCAGAGAAATTTAATTATTATTTGGTAAGTAAACATCAAGGTAAAACTTACAAATGGCTTGAGACCTAAATAAACCTTCCAAGTCAGCACCTTTAGGTTATGCTTTTGAGGTACTGATTTTCTGGAGCAACACTAATGCTTGTAGCTTCCTTGAGAAGAAAACGGGTCAAGTATAACCAAATCATTGGGAGATCTCTTGGCTTAAACCTCCTCCTGGCCACCCTGCCCTTGCATATGTAAACATTGGAAAAGAGTAATAATGTCTGGAGATGAGATGCCTGTGCTTTAGTTGATGAGACATATCACAAATCTTGTGCATCCCAGCTGACTATGGTATCTCTCCCCCTGAAGTGCTGAAACTTTCTCCAGTTGTATTACCTAGGGCCACAGAGCTTCTTTCATGGTTACCAATAAATTGCAAACAGAAAGCAATGAAAAATCTTGTTTATATACAGCCTCTTCACTTGTAAGCAGTAGGCCTTTCTGAAAGATCTGTTTTTCTTTGTGAGGTTTTTTGCCTTGGGAAAGCAATCAAGTTGCTTTTTAATGTGTTCGTTACAATAGTGACAAGGCTATGCGCTGCTGAGAGGCAACTACTGTTCTTGTCTACTTTAAGGAAAGTAAGTTTCAATTCCAGGAAAATGCTTTGGTAACATGTTTTCGATATAACTTTTTATTAACTCTTAAAGGAAGTACTTGCAGTAAGATTAATCTTTAGAAGTACATGCTCCCCAGGATTTCTGATTCTGTAGTCACTGAATCTAAGTGTCTTTAATTGTACAAAAACAGATTACTGAAGGCTTCAAGTTCTAGATTGACTGTGATGTTTACATAACCTTTAAATAACCTTTTAATTATACAGGTGGCAAACTACAAATTCAGTCTTACTTCTCTTCCTTCTAACTCAAACTGTTGTTGCTGAGATCTCATGTCATAGATGCAGTTAAAAAGGAGTCCTCCATACCTTGTGGAGCTTTTAAGCTTCATCAGGTAGTTATTGCGTAGTTGAGCTAGCAACATGTTAGGCAGGCATCTTCTGAAAGCCTGCACCTTTGCACTGCATTTTTCACCTTCATATTATAAAATTCCACATGCTTATCACCTGAAATACTGTCACATCTTTTCTGCAACAGAGTCAAGTATTATAATCCTGCACAGGCAAGGAACAAGAAGAAAAGCTTTAGGTTGCTTTTAGAAGTATGTACTCGAATTGTTACTGGAAGCAAGACTAAAGCTTTTTGTTGTCTTGCTGCTTTCTTTTATCCACATTGACTATTATTGTGTTTGTGATTAGTAGGTATGATTGAATTACTTCTTGAGAGACTATAAGAACAGGAGATCAAAGAAACCTTTCCTTCTCCCCTCGTTCCATTTAAGTGTTCGTGATTTCGTTTCTGTGAATTGGTGTTGAACTAATTTTAAATACTTTATATAAAGATGACCTCCAAAAAGTATTGCAATGAACAGTTAAGATACTAATTATAATTAAAAAAATAACAAAAGGATGAGGCTTGGGAAGGTAGAAGAAACTTCTAATAAGCAGATATAGCCATGAAAAACATGGAGACACTGTCTCAATGAGCTCATCTGTGGGCATGAAAGAGAACATTTTTCTTCCAAATCCAAGTTTCATAAATATGACTTATAGCAATATACACTAGAACTATTAATTGTCATCAACAGTGACCAAACCATTGTTAATTGTTCTCCATTGTTCTGTTATTGCTTCTTCCCTCAAGCTGTTTGATTTCAGAGTAGGTCTAGCTTCATGCAGGCAGTTACACAACATCTTACTGGCAAGATTTCAAAGATTTATGCACACATCAGGGAAATTAGGCATTGCCTGGTAGTATCTACAACCTTTGAAGATAGGGAAATGGCTGCCATAGTGTAAGCACACAAGAAGAAAACTATCTCCTCTGAGAATATGTCTTTTTTATGAAGAATATTTATGAAATTTTTATTTCTTATATCTGTTCCTTACATTGTTTGCACCTGACCATACAAGCATGGACGAGCTTAAACCCCCCCAAAATCTCAGCTTTCTCTTTACCATACTTCACCATGTCTCTAAGAACTTCAAGTCTGTTTTGTTCTGGAACCTCCAAAGATCAAC
Source organism: Egretta garzetta (assembly GCF_000687185.1). Lineage (NCBI taxonomy): Eukaryota > Metazoa > Chordata > Aves > Pelecaniformes > Ardeidae > Egretta > Egretta garzetta. Next base: position 3,041,479 of record NW_009260435.1, on the reverse strand, counting down.
CTCAGTTTTAATAACCAGATGAGAATGGTATTATTTGTTGACACTCTGGAAGCATCTCAATCTTATTTAAGGCAAATTATAGAAACAGTAAGTTTAGCTCTCTTTTGATTTGAGGGATGACAAAATGATACATACCCTGAACAGACTGGGCCTTTTCAGTAGAAGGTAATCAAAACCTTACGATTTTAAACCTGAGTGAACTTCAGAGTGGCTTAAGTACTTCAGAGTTCTCAAGACAATCTTCTATGTGCAAAGCAATGTATTCTGTAATGGAAGAGCGCTGATAGTTTTCACAATCACTCTTCTGTTTAGTAGGATTTCTTGGTTGCCTTTCAGAAGGTGAACAGTTTCATCTAATCCCATTAGGTTTTTTTTTGTTTTACCTGAAGAACCTGTATCCTAGGGCTGCAAATAGAATACCCTCTCCTCTTCACAGTACCCTCTGCTCCGCCATCTATTCTCTAGGAGCCAGCAATGATCCAAGCCAGTGCATCTTTGCATGCAGTTAGCAATAGCAAGCGTGAAGTAGAACATCTAAGATTGCTGTTCTGTAAGTGTGTTAACTAAGCTTCATAACTGCCAACATTCCTTAGTGCACATCAATGTTGAGATCCTAGATTTTTGGGGTGAAATTATTTCCTAGCCATCTAGGGAGCATTCAGACAAAATGACTGCATTATGTATGCTTCTGTACATGGCTTCTCATTTTTAAGTACATACTCTTGAGACTTTTTCCTATAATAGCAATTAGCAAAACACCCTACTGTGTCTCTCAGAGATGGGAAGGTTTGTTCCCCCTCCCTCTAGTCCTGCCTGTTTTTATTGCATCTTCAGTTGATTCCAGCCAAGGGAGCTTTGAGTGCTTACTCAGCAAATATAGAGCTTCCCAGCTGTAATTCTACCAGACAATAAAGCTCAGCTTATCCTTTGCTTTAAAAACAAATCAATCGACAGTCCCCTCAGGTAAAGACAGTATATCTGAAGTTCCATCTAGTCTTGTCTGTCTTAGTTGACTGCCAAATGGCATTCAGCTCACCCCATCTAACCCCTTTATGTGGCAGACACCAGTATGATATTCTGAGCTCAGGTGCCAGAATTTCCTTATCAGCTGTTAAACATTTAGGTTTTCTGCTGGGCACTAAATCATGTTTGACACTACATAATTTTGGAGGATGAGTTCCTGGTACATTATCAGCCATGGTGTTTGAGAAGTTTGAAAAGCTTTTGTTCTCCACAGATGTTCTCTCATGCTTAATTTTGTTTCTATATTAAGTAACAGGTTGGTTGTAGTTGCTGCATTTTATCAAACCAAATTTGCATTGGCTTTGTCAATAGCAATGCAGGCTTTAAAGCAAGCATTAACTCCCATTGATTTTGACATGCAGAAATGGTGACTGAAATATATTACAGTAGGTTTTTTTTTTCCTTGAGTGAAATTAAGTTTTTTAGGTTTTTTGACTAAGTTATAGAACATTTCCTGATTTTAATTTTTTTTATAAAGAAAGCATATTATTGTCATAAAGTATAAATTGGTGTCAGATCTTCTGCACCTGAAATTCTCTGGGTTTTTTTAATAGCCTCAAGTTCACATAGTTGAGTTCACCAACTTTATCAGAAATTAGGTGAAGAGATCTGAAAGTTGACATGAAACCCTTGACTACAGGCTTTGTCTTAAGGTGTCAAACTTCTCTTGTGTCTTAAAGTGAAAAAAATCTCCAGTGTTTGGTTTTGCAGGAGACAGCAGTCAGTTCCTTGATGCCCTTGCGTTAACGCATACCTGCCATAACCAGGGTGAACGACTGCTTTCTAACAGCAAAATATACCTATACCTTTATCCTTCAAAGATCTTACAGAATACGTAATTAGGTTTTCCCTGTAGACTCTTGCATGTCATGTTTATATGCTTTCTTTTCAATAGTGGAGGCATCCATCTAAATGTTTCAAAAACTGCAGCTTGCTTGAAGCACTGTGTGGCTCCCATCTTTTTTGGAGCTCAAAATGCACATCCCTTCCACTTTGGAACAGACACGTGGAATTGGTACACTGTGGCAAAGTTGCTTATTTTTCCTTTAGTTGTTCTTTTTGCTGGCTGTTTTCTTTTTTGCTTTGGTAGTGAAAGACAAAGAACCATGAAGCTTACTGTGCATTTTGCTCGCTTTATCTTCTGTTTGTTGATATTCCTGTATAGACTATTTCAGAATGTGTCAGTTGGTTGATGGTGGAATGCTTTCCAGTGGAAAATATAAATGAATTCAGATAGTTTTAAACCTGAATGATTCTGATGTGTAATATCATTAGGGCAAAAGGGTATATTTTAGTATGTTATGTGTTATTTCCTGATAATGGTATTTGGCCTTTATTAAGCCTGTATCTTATAAAGCTGAGACCTACCCGTAGGCCTTTCTTGGTAGGAGCTAGAAGTGTCTGCCATCCATGCAGCTCTTAGGTCTCCCTTCTCTTTCTATTTTCTTGATCAAAACAATTTCATGAATTCCTGAAAACAAACAGTATTATTCCTTCTTTTATAGAAAGAAGCAGATACAAAGGAGAGATCTGTTTTTGATATCCCAATCTTCACAGAAGAGTTCTTGAATCACAGTAAAGGTAAGTTAAACTTTTGCAGGGCACCCTCCTTGCTTTTGCAAAGTTTTTGCCAGGTGCTATCGAGCTGAAGAGCCCTTGCACTCTTCCATCTCAGCTCAAGTAATGACTTCGGTATAGTTGATCAGTGTTTCTGATATTACCTTACCTCTGTACAAACACAGTGGCTGCAACAGCGGTTTTTCCTGTCTTTGTCTTCCAAAACTATCCTTTTTGGAGAATGTTTCTGATGTTTAAGCTCCACTTGCTGTTATTCCAGCCAGTCCAATCTGGATCTGCTGTTCTAGAGGATTAAGAAATACCTAAGATATACCATGATGATGGTTCAGGCTAGTTAGCAGTATTCCTCCTCCCTGCAGATATGTGGAAGATTCCACTGATATATTTTCTGTTACTCGGATTTTTTTGTAGCTGCATGTCCCAAGAGTTTAGGATTTTTTTGCCTGATTTCCTGGAGTCTTTCTTGACTGAACAGACTTCAGGTTCAGATACTCTTCCTGATGATCAGTAGAAATGTATTTTTGTAACCAGTAACTTGTCTGTAGGCCTCCTACCACTGCTGCTATGTCATACTGAATGCACTGAAATCAGTCTTACAGTCTTCCTTCCTAATCAATTCCCCTATTCACTTGCATTCTGATGCTTTGAATGTCTTCTAATTTGCCTATCTCTCTAGAAATTAAGTCTATTTATGTACTACTATAGGCACTATCGACACTTCATGATATGATTGTTTTTCATATATAAACCAAAACTGCACCATTTGTAGTCATCAGTTGAGCACTCTGGAACATTCTGCTTCATTGCCTACCAATCATAGATAGGGTCTTTTATTGGTTTTTTGACTACATGGGAATGGGTTGATATTCACAGCACGTGAAGCTGAGCTGCGGCAGCTGCGTAAATCCAACATGGAGTTTGAGGAGAGGAATGCTGCTCTGCAGAAACATGTTGAGAGTATGCGTACTGCAGTGGAGAAATTGGAGGTAGACGTGATACAAGAGCGGAGCCGCAACACAGTGCTGCAACAGCATCTAGAGACCTTACGCCAGGCACTCACAACCAGCTTTGCTGGAGTCCCGTTACCGGGTAAGACTTTTTTTTTTTAAACTTATGTCTGTCTGACATGTTAAATTTAACTTCTAATGTGTATACAAAGTTATGAATTTACAACACATGGCCTGCTGTTGTAGTTCTATGGTCTTGTCTGTTTCTGAGCTTTTGTTGTATTAGATAACGAAATCTTGAAATGCATGCAGGGGAAGGTTTAGTGTCAGTGCTTTGTTTCAACATGGCTTTTTTTTTTTTTTTTTTTTTTTTTTACTACTTTTACTCTTCCTAATAAAGTGAGATACACACTCAGTCTTTGCTCTCCTTCACTTGTTTTGTGAAAATGTTACTAAACAGAAAAGATAGGACCTCAAGTTCCTTAGTTAAAAGAAAGGCTGTGTCTGTATTGTCAGATGCCAGGGAATCCACTTTAGATAGTATGAATGCCCAGCTGAAAGAATTTATTATAATCAACTATGAGACCAAAATCAAAGAAAAACCATGCTTCATTAGTCCTGATATCCTTGGAACTACTCACTTCGTGGAGTTAGGACATTGTTTTACAGAACTTGTCACAAGATGTGCATGGCAAAATCACCTGTAGCAGTTTGCATGTTGGCACAAATTGCCCTTAGCATAGTCTTAACTTTTTGGAGTTGCTGTGTCCATCTAAATATTCTGTGGCTCATTTTACTATGTTAACTATAGGTAGCGGGGAAACACCCACGATGGAAACTATAGATTCGTACATGAATAGGCTGCACAGTATTATTATGGCTAACCCACAGGAGAATGAGAACCTCATAGCCACAGTCCGAGATGTGGTAAACAGACTTGAACGCTAGTGACTGGGTAAGTGCTTGCTCTTAGGCTGCATCAACTCTGTACCTCTGGCACTTGTTCTGACACTGATTCTTGTGCTGATCACCATATTGTAAACCAAAAAGTTTTCTTCCTCAAAGCCACAGGAGCAGGTTGACTTAATGAAAGTCAAATGGAGTTGAAAATATCCAGCAGCATTAAAGGGTTCTGAAATTCCCCTTAGCTCCAAGTTCTTTTGCATAAAGACATAAATAGCTGTTTGGTCTAGTATTCATTGTATTTGTGCAAGGTGAATAAGAATACTGACAGAATGGTGTAAAAAAAAAAAAAAAAAAAAATCTTTATTTTTTAGAACAGGGTGACTAATTTAGAAGAAGGTTCCTTTCTTGAGTGAAGTAAATTTGAAAAATTCTGTATTCGTTGTAGAATCTGATGGTCACAGAGAAATTTTGTTTGTCTCAAGGGGTTACAGGTGAACTCAACCCTGTCATAGACTGAAAATACCCTACAACTGCCTGCTCTGTAGCACCTTCTGGTTATGAAGGTTTATGTGTAAATGAAGCACTGGTGTGTGGTTCAGGCTTACATGTAGCATTTGCTGATACTAATGATCATGTGGCTTATGCATAGATAATTACTGAGCTCATGATTCTGTATTTTTGCTTCTGTTTAACAGCTTGGAAAACTATAATAGGGAACTGAGTAGAAGAACAGATTAACAAAGAAATAACAGTTTTTCTGCATTACTGTGCTGCCTTGCATTTCCCACACCATTTACTCCCCCACATCCCCCATGATGCATAGCACTAGACAGCCATTAGGAGTTAGCCTACTCCTATTTTAACTATGTACATACCTGTATTCTTTAGGCGTTTATTATGTAGAGATCTACTGTACATGCCTTGAATAGTGTTTAGAAATGCAAATAAAGCTGCTTGTGCCATCTGCAAATACGAAGACAGGGCTTTTTGTCCTTTCTGATTCTGACCTTTTGTGATACTGTGTAGAACAGTTAATTACACGTTCCCCATTACAGTGTGGCTTAAGCTAAAAGATCATTGTCCTTCCAGAGGGTAGCCAGATGGAACGGACTATAGTTCTAAGAGATGACTGAGCTCCCAGCGGAATAAAGAAGTGCCTTTACTGCTGCTATTTATGAAGGGAACAGCTTGTCGATCCAGGTCTGGGATTTTTCAGTAGCTCATCAACCTCCTCATTTTCATATACTGTTTTCAATTAGTGTTCAAGCTCAGAAAGAGAATCAGGGGATGGGGAGGCTTTACAGAATGTATAAGAGGGAAAGCAGTTTCTCATCAATCAGTTATTAGAAGGGTGTGCCAGGCCCTGAAACAGATGTTTGTCCTTTAAGCACCTTGCCAGAAAAATCATATCTCAAGGCTACTGAAATCTAGACTTTGGTTCTTACGTCAGGCGGATTCGTATTTCCTAAATGATGAACAATTTTTGTGTTCCTAAAAATGCAAATATCTTTTTCTTGGATAAACTGGATTTAGCTGTAATTCATTTGGAAAAAATAAGTTTTGCTTTAGAGTTCTTACTTGCACTTTATAGTTGAAAAATAGGACTCTGTTCCCTTCTTTCCCCTGCCATCAATACCTTCCATCTTTTCAGCAGCTAAACAGTGTGAAGCAATTAAAAATGTGATTAATAATCACCTAGTTTCATTATAGAGACATGCATGTAACTGCATATAATGATAAAATAATTCATAGGGTTATTAATTACACTGACGTTCACTTGGCAGTGATTATATTTTGTGACAAAATCTTAGAGGGAGAAGGTTGGGCTTTATTGGATGCAAATGTAGAAAAAAGCAGAGCTTCCCTAGAAAAGAGGGAAGCTTTGGATAGAAGGGTTCAGCTGGCATCTGATAAACTGTCATTATCATTGTCCCTTTATTAACATGCATATGAAATATATTCATTCTCCTAAATCTAATCTCTATCAACCAAATAGTCTGTTTGAGGTTGAGACACATTACAGATCAATTTCATAGAAAAATCTATTTGTTATAATACTCTTGGAAACCACTGTACTTCACAGAACTGAGGTGTTTTCTGGTGGCTTAGTACACTGTATTTGGTGACTATTTGACTACACTAGTGAATGTTTTTGGTTTTCTGTACTGCATGGTAAAGAGAACTTCTTTGTGCAAACAGTATATGGGGGAGAAGAGGAAGTTTTTTGTTATTTAGCACTCTGTTCTTTGGGTGGCAACATGAATTCAGTTACAGTTCTGTCTCTGCAGGCTTCTTTGCTATACTTCTTAATATTGTGTTTTCAGATAAATCATCCAAAAAATAATGTCACAGTGCCTGTTTAGTCCTAGCAGATTGTAGTCTTCTAACACTTATTTTTCTGTTTCGTCTGCAGGTCTCGTGACCCAGGGATGCTTTACAAAATTTTTTTGGCCAGTGTGGAATAAGAAGCCATGAGGGAAAGACTAGGGGTGGGAGGCAGAATTGCAGGTTTGTCCTGGTCCCTGCCTTTGTGGTTTGTCAGCAAGACAAACAGATCAATGCATTAAAAGGTCTTAAGAAGCCACGGATGCCACCCACTAAACAATTGGAACTGTCCTCTGTGTAAACATTTAAAAGCATGCAACTTTTGTGCAATCTTCAGTTTCTTAATAATTTTGCTGGGTGTGAGGGTGCATATGTTCTGTGGACTGGCTGACTATGGAGATGAAATCTCGCAGTTCGTGAAATGAAGTCAGCCTATGTGTTGTAGTAATAACTTTAATGTCTTATATTGCCTAATGTCTTCTAGTGTCTCTTTTATTTTGTTTTCATGTTTATCTTGTTGGGATTACCTTCCTCCATTTTAGCTTTCTTCTTTTGATCTTGTTATCTGATACTTGCGTTACTGGATAGCAGCGCTTGTGTTCTCTGCTACAACAGGCAGTCTTCCTTGGTGCACTGTCTTGTCCTACCCTGCCTGCTGTGTTTATATAAGCTTTTCTTAAGCAGAATCCTGTTTTTTTATGTTAGCCGGCAACTTCTGCAATGTGAGTTTGCTCCCTGATAGAGACTGGCTGTGGCTGATGCTTTGTGACTTGATTCTACTATGAGACAGACTTCCTCTGTCCCCCTCCTCTCTTGAAGCACCTGTCTTGCACATAGCATCCTGTTCTTCTGTGAAGGTCTCCTGTTATCTCTTGAAAACGTTTGGTGGAGCATTTTACTACCACAAAGGTCAGTGATAATCAAGACAGAAAGTGAAATGTTAGTTCTACTCAGCAGGGAAAATAGGAATCTCCATTTTAGACTAAAACCACAAAGCTTGCCCTTCCTCTGATATGTTGCTCAGTCTAATTTAATGTTACTGCCTTGGTTTTGAGAGAATGATCTCATGGTGAGAGTGGTATTCTATAAAAAGAGAAATGGGCAGGGGGATTGCATTTTTTCTGCTCTCCTGAAATCACAGTGCTGGGAAGCAATATGCCTGGAAGCAGCACATGTATTTTTGCATGAATTTATTAGAGCAGAGAAGGTTATTAGCAGCTAGGTCCACATAGCAGCCCACAGAATTCTACATTACAGTCGGTAAGTGCTTTCACCTTTTGTACAGTTAAAAGTACAGCCTGTGGAGCCTATAGCATTCAGAGTATTATGTTCCAGTGTGACCTAAATGGCCTTTCACTTATATCAAGCAGAACTCTGCATGCTTGAGTCTGCAATCTTGCTGAGCTGCGCTGCACCTCCTGTCAAAGATGAAGGCACCTACTGTCTGCACTAACTTAATGCAAATCATTTGCTGCCCTCTGGTTCCTGTCAAATTGTTAATTCAGACTTTGGTTGAGTACTTGTTGGACATCTCTGGGCTTTATGGTAGTGGTTGAAATGCTCTTTCTTCCACATGACAATCTCCTTGCTCCATCTTCAGAAATCTTTTAAGATTTCCCTGTTATGAATCGGAGGTTACTGGAGTGCATTGCAGTCAGCATCCCTTTAGTGTATCTGTAATGCAAGTATTTGAAGATTAAAAAGCAGTTTCTTCTTTTCCCACGCTATACACATGGACTTCATTGCTTGCCTGAAGCCATCTCCAGGTCAACACCTTGTATGTCAGGTCTCTGCTTACTCATGGGCTTATTGCTGTAGCCAAGCAGCAAGGATTTCCATGTAAATTCAAGTCTTCCTTCAGGGAGGAAACTCCTTTCTCTTGTCTTCAGTCTCATTTTCAAGACTTTACAAAAAGGAACTTCAATTTGCTGCATTGACCTCCATTTTCCTTAGCATGGATGAGACCAGCTGATGTTGGCATGAACTTTTCTAGTGGATGCTATAACAAATATGGGGGGGGGGGGAATCCTACAGGTTAATAATGTCTCCAGAAGAAGCACTGATACCCTCATCTCCTGTGTGCACCTTGTTTTTTTAGAATTGGTGATATTTGACTTTCACTGAAGTGGCCAAAATGCACTGTATCGCCAAAAGTTGATTTACAAAATTCTAAAGTTCAGTGTGTGGCATCTTACCTAATACATGGAGTGATATCCCATAAAGACTCCAGAAATTGCTATGTAATGTGATAGTAGGATGCAGTTCCAGGCAGTGACATACACATACTGTAAATAAGGTATGGGTGGCTGCAGGCTGCCCCTGCTTACATAAATTCAATGCAGCTATCAGCTCGTGGCATACTGCTAATACATCATTCTGTTGAGTAGCATGCAAGTGTTACGGGATAGGAAATTTAAGGTGATATTATTAGTTGGGGGCTGACAAATCTCTTGCATTTTCCCAGAAGAAAGGAGGGGGAGTGGTATGCCCATCTTAAAGCATCTGGGGGAAGGCTATCTTCTTGCTCACCAGTGATGTGACAGATGATGTTTTGTCTCATTAAGAAGCTTCTTATTTACATTGATTAACCCTATAAAAATGGATTTTGTCTTTCCAGTGTTTTCTGAGTGTCACTTCGGTTTACATTTTTCAGTGTTGGCTGATCAAAAAAAAAAGTAAAAACCGAAGTGGGTGTCAAGGAGATGAGTGGGATAAAATGCTGTTGTCACTTAAAGAAATGTTAAGAGAAATATATGAAAACAGAATCCGTTTGCTGGATTAATGTATTTGGAATTGTTGAGATGCCAAGTTTTCTGTACAATGTTTTTGTAATTAAACTTTGGAGTTCCTTTGTTTTTAAGAAGTTGATGTGCTTGTTTGACACTTGCTTCATTAAAATTGTTCAACATTGAATCCATTCTGATTCAATTTTAACTGCATTTTCATGAAATAACTACTACTAGTGTTGCTCTCTTGTCTGAGAGATTTTGGCAGCTCCACTTTAACCTTTGAAAGGAAGTAATGTGCCCTTTCCCCCTCTCCATCCTAAGTGTATCTCCCTCTGAAAAAGCTAAAGGAAATAGTTATTATTTATAGTGATGCAAACTTCAGAGATCTTTGGTTTTAACTGTTACCAGGGCCCTTCCTGTCATCTGTGTTCCCCAACTTGAGTAACTTCAAAAATGTTGTGTCTCTCCCTCAGCCCTTTTTTGACATCCTTGTCTTCCATTGTCCTCCCTAATTTCCCAACATCATATTTATTTTCTCTTCCTGTAAGAACCTTCTGTATCAAACCTATTGCCCCCACTTGTTTTTCCCTTGTAGATTTTTATCATGTATTTTCCCTTCTGCTTGCTGAGTGTGGAGCCAGACTGTAGCCTTGTGAAATTTGGACTTTGGATGTAGATCCTCCATGGAGGAGTTTAGATGACTTCTGCCTGCACTGGTGCTCTTTCTGAGGTCACCGTGCTGTAAGCAACCATGTGTGTATGTTACTTTTGTGGTCACATCTCATTATTTTGATAGTGAAATTAATGCCTGGTCCTTCTTTATATCAACAGGCTTGGTTCAGACACTATCTGCTATCTGGGACAGACTGCACATTTAGATTTAGAATGCTTTGGAGATTTTGTAAAACACCAACTATGAAATAACAAAGATATAAAAAAATAGAAGGAATATAGGGAAATCTCCTATAGGTGAATAGCAGCCATGTGATGCTGGCTAGTCCAGAGTTGCAGAGGGTAAAAGCAAAACAGGTGCACACCTGGAGGAAAAAGAGCAAAGCAGCAGTAAGTTCATTCTAAGACAAAAATCTGGTTCCTTTCTAACCTGTGGTGCTGTACATGGCATCAGGAGCAGATGTTGGTCAATAATGCTCAATTTAAGATAAGGTAGTATAATATTTCTGCTGGGTTTTTTCTGTCTGTTACCCCCTCTTTACTCTGCTGCCGGTCAATTGAACTGATGATTGATTAATAATCATTTAAGGGAAGTTAGGGGGATTTGAGGGCTTTGGGTTCTTTTATGAGGAAGAGATAACTTCCTCTTTCCTCAGGCAGGTTCCTGTTGATAATGTATTTGGAATCTGATATTGGGTCTTTTTTTAATCTTTTGCTTCAGTTCAGTTGTATCCTTCAGAGTCAGGAGTATGCTCAGGCCTATCGTCTACTTCCACCATAGAATTTTTCTGCTTGTGAACCATGAATAGTTTTGCTGCTGCTTTCTTTCTCATTGCTTGTATTATTGAGGGGTTTTTTAACTTTAACGTTTTTGAGTATATTCATGATTTGCCATCTTAATTGCAAAATCTTTGGATTTTGTGTGTATTGTACCATTTTGGTATGTGGTGAAGCATCTACATCTGTTATGTAATACAAGGAATAACATTTATATAAACTGATTTATGGGTTATATCAATAAACCTATAATTCTTCTGCTCTGGGGGTTTGTTTCTTATCACTTAATGTGTAGACACTGATGGTTTGTGTTTTAAAAATTGGAGTTTGTGAACACAGATTTGAAGCTTAAGTCTGTATTATTACTGGCATATGGAGACCTGTGCAATGCAACTTTTTGAATATTTGTTCCAAAGTAATGACAAGCAAATGCAGCTAGGGTATATCTAAGCACAATTTTTGGAGGGCAGCAAAAGGAAAAGGTGGCTGTGCAAATCATACTAGACATGAAAACATGTGGCTTGCTACTCTGAGGTTTTCTAACTTAGAGAAACACCTTGGAGAAGAGAGGTGTGCTGCTGATGGCAGGTATTACTGAACTATGGCCAGTGTGTCACCTCTATTTCAAAGTTATGTTGGGCAGGAGATGGAATGAATGATCTGTTCTCTCATTTTCTATCTTTGACTTATGTTTCACCCCAGTATAAGGACTGGTTTATTGTGTCTGTTTGCAGCCACAACACAGTGTTCAGACAGCTCTCTAGCTTTGAAAATCAATGTTTATTTTAAACTATCCAGATTTTATTTGTATGCGTATCCTAATAAGGAAAACCTAGTACTGAAATGCCATCAATTCTGTTAATTACTTCATGAAGAGCTGAAGTAATATTTGAAAAGATCTGCATAGAGATGGAGAAATAGAAAAACAACGTAGGAGAAGGGATTGCTTGTTCAGTTGAGTGGAGAATTGGATCATGCGAAAATAGTTAGACTAGGGGTTTAGGTCCTGATCCTGAAGTGCTGAAGCATGAGGTCAGCTTTCTGCTTGTGAATGGTGCCACTAAGTTGACTGACTTACACTCATAAAAGTTGACTCCCCAAATTAATTGCACATCAGTGCTATAGATCAGAAATAAAAAATAATAAAGCACATCTTGAAACAAAAAGCCCGAGGAAGCATGTGTTCTTCAAAAAAATCTGGAAATACTTATTTAATGAGAATGCATTTAAGAAAGTAATGAAACAGTGTACCCAGTTAACCCATTAATGGGATTTGAAGCTATTGCATGTTGCTCAACTTAGAATGCTCCTTTTCCTTCATCTCCTTTACGCTGTATCTTTATATCCAGGTTTGTGTCATCAGAAATTAAGCCCCCGTCCTCCCCTACAAGTGTATGTCAATAATTCACTGATATCAGAAACTGTTTTATGTAGCAAAACATCTGCCCTAGCTTGCATGTTTTAGGGGAAGATAACATGTTCTTTTTTTAACATTATAAATACTACAATGGGATTCTGAAGGGGCCTGCTGGGGGCTCCAGCAGTTGATAATAGCAATATGGGACAAATTATTTTTGCAATATTAAAAGAAAAGGTAAAGGTAAAAGGAAATACAAGGTTCTTCAAGAAAGTGTCAGTATTGGTACATCCTGTTAATTTGTTAGGCAGGTTGCTTCTGGCATGTGGAAAGGAAAGTTTTGATTAAAGAGTTGAGAAGCTCTCTGGTTTTAATAAACAGAAAACCTTGATTCTGCTGCTGATAACTGGAAAAGATTCCAGCTGGTCACAAGTGCTACTGTTTATAGAATAAAGCTTTAAGAAAAGTAAGTAAAGGGAATTATGAAGAATGAAAGCAGGGTACTCTTCCAGACTTACTCACATGCATATGTTTAATTTGAATATTGTAAGCATAAATACTTAGACAATTCGTTAGAATTAATTCCTTATGTGCTTATCTGCTCAGGCCTGGCAACAGGGTTCTGGTGCTGATTTACCCTGGCCCCATAGCTGGCCCTGCGCTTACGCTGGCACAGCATGGTTGAAAAATTTGGTCTTGTTGATATTAAACCATAATGGTGTGTATATTATTGAATTTATGCAAGTTATTCTAAGATATAAGAGGATTCTAAGATCCTCTGCTTTCTCTATTCCTGTTGATGAAATGGTTCATCTCCTAAAGTTGTTAAATACTGCTGTTTACAGGTCTGTAGCTTTGGTCACTTATGCTCTGGAGGGTGAAAGGCATTCTCACTTTTCCCTAGAAGTATGTCTGTGTAGTGAAGTCCATCTGATCTTTTTGTTTATAAATTTGGATTCTAAATACTTACATATAGTCTGCCTGTCCAAATCCTTGGCTGCCAGATATCCGTCTGGCTTCCTTGAATTGAGTACAAGAATGATACTCACATCAACCAAATACCTGGCTGTCTGGGAATCAGAAAGAGGTCTGGTTTTCAATCTGGAGTAATAGTACCATGGGATTTCTCTTCCTATCTCATATCAGCAGTTTTAGTTTTATTAAATCTGTTCCAGTGTTAGTCAAAAGATAATTCCCTCATGTAATTTATTTGAAATAATATTGCTTAATCCCAGGACACTTGCAGAGAAATCCCAAGCTGAAATTTTAGGCCTGTAAACATACTGTTTCAGCCCCTCACCCTTCAAAATGGATGTTAAAACTGTACTAGTATTCTAACTCTTCTCAGAGGAAGTTTCTTTTCTGCTATGACACTTCAAATTCCTGCCCAGGTTGTTTTTGTTTTTTTAATATTGGAGGAAGAGAAGTAAACTGTTTGGACTGGGGGAAAAGATGCAGGAAGTTTATCAGAAGTGTAAGACAGTGGGGTGGCTGAGTCCAGGAGAGTGAAAAGCTCTGGAAAATTAATCTAATGCCTTTCCCAGAAAGGACTGTAGCTTTTCTAGCACAAATGCTGTATATGCTCTGAAACAGCAGTGCACATGCTGTTTTCCTTGTGTGTAAGTATGATTATGGAGGGTGTTGACATTGTCCTCAAAAGACTGCAGTTCTTTTAAAACACTTCTACAGAAGTAGAGCATCTGCTCCTTTAGAAGAAACACAGCTGTATACCGGCATGTGGCTTTCCAGCATATGCTATGAACTTGATATGCTGGAAGGAAGGGTGTCATTTTTCTGCTTACTAGCATTAATAACGAGTGGCCCTGGCATATGTAAATGCAGAGAGTCAAATACTGTTTACAACCCATTTTTTTTCCAGAAAAGGTCCTTCTACCCTCACCCCATTAAAAATCCATTACAGGACTTTGTAGGGTAAGGGCAGCAGGAGTAAGTGGATACGGGAATAGAATTAGCATTTATTCTTGAGGTTAATGTTCACCTTCTGCCAGTGCAGAAATGGTTGAGTTTCTAGGCTGAGAAAGTTTGGATTCAGACCTGAAAATTCCGTACATTCTTGAAGTGCTTTTGAGCAGAAAAAGTAGCAAATGTGAAAATGGAATTCCAGCTGCACCCTAGTTTCAGGACTTCACAGTTACGTGATAAATGTGCATTTCCAGATGTCTGAAGTATCTGCCCACATAAGGAAAAGAATCCATTTTCTACTGGGGGAAACAGTGCCCTCTAATGAAAAATCTTGGTATCTCAAAATGAGAGTGAAAAAGCCTGTTACTGGGAGCCAGAGCCAGAGAGCTTCTGCATGTGGAATTTTAAGTGAATTCCCTGGCTTCATTCTAGGCAGATGGGAGTGCTTTTTTTGTAGTGGTTTTTTTTTTTATAATTATTTTATTTCTTTGTTTCATGCAGATACATTATCCTTTTCCTACTGTGCTTTGAGGGCTGGTGAGGGTAGAAGTGGTACAGCAAGCATTCTTGTGTTACAAGGAAATGCTGGTATGGCAAATAAAACATGAACTCGGTTTGCATGTCTTTGAAGGTGGTGTTCTGACAGCAAGGAATGGCTGTGATAAGGGTTTCTAGTTGGCTAAAGCTGAATCTGTGTTGGCTGATACATAAAATCAGCACAGCTGACTTCTCTAGCTTCCTAACTAGCAGGAACTGTGAATACATAAATCCACATAATGGAAGCTTTGCAACTGTTGGTATTTACATAGTACTGTGCCTTTTCAGAGCTGGCTTTCAGTTTGGGAACCTGGAACAGCTTCACACTTAAACAGCACTGCTAGCTCTCTGGAGCTAGAGTGTATATAGCATGGTGGTAGCTGCTTCACTATGATCTTACTCCAGCCAAGAGCATCCCTGCCCAACTGTGAGCTTCACTAACTCATCAAAATAGTAGAAAACTACCCAGCTCTTTTCTTCCTGAAAGTTTGCTGTGTTTTGTGAATTGGCTGAGCTCTGGCAAGCACTAGGGTTTGTGCAAAGTAAGCAGAGGATCAGAGAGAAGGGAGAGGCAGGAACTCCTTTCTGGAGGTATCTTGCTTGCACTTTGGCTCACTGTTTCATGAAACTGTACGCTGAAATTATGGGGGGGCACAGGCTATAGAGAACTATCCCCTTTTCAGCATCTAAAGTTGTCAGTAAATACATGACAATCTAAACCTAACTCCTGGCTTCATGCTGTTGCCTTTATCTGTATGTTTTCCTGTCCTGCCTGCCTTTCCCTCTCTTGCCCTCTTCCTTTGTGCTGTTTCAGCTTAAAACCAGCTAAAATCAACTAAGTGTCTCTGCCAGCGAAGATTTTTCCTATAGAGAAATTTTTTCTCAATGAATGTCATTGGAGGAGTAGTGAATTTGGAAGGGGCCCACAACTACTGCAGCTGAAGTGTTTAGAAACAGCAAAACTATGGAAATAAATGTTTTAAATTATCTTGTCTTCTGTGAAATGGGGGCAACAAATCAACCCAGCAACAGTGCCGTTCTCTCTGGTACCAGTTTCCAAGCCACATACTGACAAAACAAAGTGAAGGTATAAAATCAAAACTGCTTAATCGGGCGGGGGGGGGGAAGGGGGAGTAAGATTATTTTACTGATAAAAGAAAATACACAAAATAACAAATTTCTCCCTTGGGGTATGCATTCAACTGTAGAAAGAATGTTTATGGAGGAATACGTTGTGCATTTAAGCATGCTTCAAAGAATGTATCCTTTCTTGTAGAACCTTACCTTGTAGAAATTCCTCCTAATAGAATTCACTCCCAAGCATCTCAGGTTTTTTTCCTTTTTTTTTTTTTTTTTTTTTTCTTTTTTAGACAGTAAGTCAGTAGAACTGATGTATATTACCCATGGGACAGCTTGTGCAGGGGTAGCTTAATCTGGGTACATCCTTGCCTTGAATTGAAAGTCTGTTGTATTTAATGGGGTGTTAACTCAGTTTATTCTCTGGGATTTGTGCAGTAATTTTATTGCCTGCAAAAGGAACAATTTGAAGCCAGATGAAGTGTAGGTATACTCTGTAACGTGCCTGCTGAGCTTGACAATGATGCCTGGACATGCTTACCTTATTCTGATGTTTATATTTTCTCGTCACTTCTCTTGCATCTCTTTTTCTGGTAGTTCTGCTTTGAGTTTGAGGGTTATTTCCCTTCTTTCAGGAAATAAATATATATGTACTGTGTCTGGTCTGTTTCCAAATCTAGTATCCCATCTTTGACTAATGCACCCTTTGATTTGTGCAGGTTTTCATGGGCAGAACCACAGGCAGGATGTGGTTTTTACATCTTCTTCAATATATCCCAACTCTGACTTAATCTTTGTCCCTTCTCATCTTCAGTCCTGGCCTCCCCTATGACTCTTCACTGCTGGAGTCTGCTCTTTGGTTTGTACGGAGTCACTCATTTGGTGCTTTCTCCATCTCTCTGAATCCTGTTGACATTGTCTAAGCTTCCATGGAAGTGACTGCATAAGTATTCAAAGATCCTCCTTAGGAAGTGACTGTTACACAGATGCAATTTTGCTTTGGTACCAACCAGCCAACACTGCGTGTCACATGGTATTTCATGGATAATTGCTGTCTAGGCCTTCAATTTTAATTAAATTATGCTGTAAACTACCATCTACCAAGGCTTCTCATACTCTGGTTTTGTTTTTCCTATGTTGTTTTGTTCTGATTCAGTCCCATACAACAAGAAAAGATATGTCAAATGTTCTTGGCAGTACAGAGAAGCGTAAGGATAATGGTGGATTCTGAAGTCAGTTTTTACTAATGAGGCTCTTTGGTAGTTGAGTTCAATGATGTTGTAGCAGAACCTCCAGTGAATTACAGCCCAATACAGTGATAATGTTAAAGAAAATGGCTTCCTCTAATGCTGAAGCACCAGCAGAACAAAGACAGAGGGGAAATCAAAGACAAAGAACAAAAATCAACTTAAAGCTGACTGACTGTGCAGTGTGACAGACTTTATAAAAAGACTTTTCTCAGATGCAGCTGTTCTGTGAGGGAGGATGGCATAGATCAACATCCATGCCTTAGGACACAAAGCTGAATTGTTCAGTCTTCTTACACAGGTGGTCTGAAAACATCTTTGTGGTAAGAGCACAGACAACGGTTTCATGAACATTAAAAACCATTTGGATGTTGCTAAATTACTAGGCGGTGTGTGTTTAATGTGAATGAGACACAATGTCACTTCTGTTGAACTAGCCTGAACACATTATGTGGTGTTTATGCTGGTTATAGAGGACAGACAGCATTAACTTCACCAGAAACTCTTATGGAGCACGCCTGTGCCCAAACTAATATGAAGTATCAGCTTTTTGTCTCAGTTCAGTTTGTTGTCTTGTGGTTTTGACTTTTTTGATCTAGTAGTAGGTACTTCACAACTAGATGAATTGTTTTGTGGAGCCAAAGCTTCACAGGAAAGTTTTGGCCCCCTTGAAATTACTGAAAATTTAGTCACTGAATTTGCTGGAGCCAGGATTTCATCTGCAGTCCTCAGCAATTATATATGTGGTTATGGACTATCAGTCTGTAGGGAAGCTGAAACTGGCTCTGCAGCTTTTCCTAGACTCATCCAGTATCTCCAATCTTGCAGTACAGCTTCACAGAGGAATCTGCGTGGGCTTTCTCCTAAGAAAAATCAGAGGAACTCTTGCAATGCAAGACAAGATTGAAAAATCGTAAATTTCTTTGGCTAAAATAGCAATGCTCTTTCACATATAATGGGGTCACTGTTTCTCTGCTGAGTTTCTCATAACATTGATACTTACCAGTTGGGTTCCAATCTGATGATAAAATATCTGCACTTTAAAATCCTAGCAATGAGAGAGTTTCAAATCACAAAAATGTCAGTCCGGTCACTTAAAGAAACACTTTTATTACTTTCCATCACTGCCACTACATTTTTTAATGACAGGAAATTTCAATTAGATTCTGAGGTTCTCTAGTAGTATATTCCCTGAATCCAGTATTTCATTATCCAGGGCCAATGCTTTTTCAAATCACAGGAGATCTTTTGAGAGGAAGGTGTCCTCAGGGTGAAGTGGGAGGACTGAGCCTGGATCCAGATCATATAGGTTCCGTTTCCAGGTTCCGTTTCCAGGTTCCAATAGACCTTGTGTGTGACAGATACTTTTTTCTGTCTCATGTCTGGTCAACGTACTAGTAAAAGGTACTTGGATACTTCAGTGATGAGTATGAGGAAAGAACTGATGTAGGCAGAGTTCTTGGACATGCCATTTGTTTTTCTCTGCTTCAGTTCTTCATTGTGCAAATGAAGAGCAAACATCATCCATTTAGACTGAGAGCTGCCTGAAAAAGGGGCTATGACTTAGCCTGTGTCAGCAGTGCCCAGGCAATATAGCTGTCATCTGAGTAGGAATCTATAGGCATTATTCTGTTAAATCATCTACCTCCAATAATAGTTTTGGACATCTTTAAGAGGATTAGGGATTGGAAGTAGTGATGTCTTGTTGGCTTTTTTATTATTACTTAAGGTAGACTTGTGATATCTTTTTTCTGTTTGAGATGTGCTGCCTAAAATAGTACAAATATTGCAGCTGAATCTTATTTTCATTATTCTTTCTCAAGCTCTGGCATTTAAGAATGCAAGCAGAAATGATATCTATACAAGGAGGTGGCAAAGGTCTTGTGTAGTCTTCTGAAAACAGTCCTTGTGTTGTTGGCGTGGCATAGTAGTCAGAAAATGCATCAGGAAGGTATAGTGGATAAAAGAGAATGAATGACATGGCTCAGTGTGGGAGCCAGAAATAACCTTTTGACTGGGCTTGTTCACCTAGCCAGAAGTTATCAATATAATGAAAGTGTGATTTTTAAGGACTCTTAAGCATAAAGGTGAAATCTGCCTGGATATGTATTTACGTTAAAAGACTTAATTTTGGTGTGGATGCATTGATAAAATGAAATGATCCAATGTTAAAATCAGTATCCATACAGTCTTACATAATTTAACTGGATCAGTTTAGAAACTGATTTTTAGCATACTAATGAGCCCTGTCTGGGTTTATTGTCTACAGAGACTGCATAGTAAATAATACCATTGCAGAAATTTGTTTCTCAGGATCCTAACTGCTCCCTACTCCACAATCTGTGTCTTCTTTTCAATGGACTATTTAATGTCTTCTGAATTTCAGTCTTGCTCCTCACTTAGATCGGGGTGAAGTGTGTTTCTGCTGCTTTTTTGAAGATTTCAAACAAATGACAGGCTTCTACAAGGGGTTTAACTGGAGAGGTGTGAATCCTGAGTGCTGCTTCAGCTAAGGAAGCAGTGGTACTGCCAGGAAACTTGGACTGTATTTAGGAGCTGGTCATCATGCTGGGAGGATGGAGCTGTGTACAGAAGAAAACTAGTTAGTCAAAATTACCTTTTCCTACCTCTTCTCCCCTACGTAAGGGGGAAGCCACTGGTGAGAAATCTTGTTTTATTAATATGATGTGACCTTGGGAGAAGAGGAGAGAACAGGATAAAACAGATCAGGTTTAGGCTTCACTGGTAGAAGTGGAGCTGGCTCAGTTGCTGCCCATGAGGGAAAGGTTCCCATCAGCCCAGATCTCCCAAGAGCCGTTGTTTGCTGAGCTGCTGTGATGAGAAGGTTCAGAGCTAGTGTCAGTCTGGATGGTTCATTAGTTTAAATGTCTGGTTTTGGGAGGTATGTTCTCAAGCAAAGACTTGTAAATATAAAATAGGCTAGTGAAGTTATCTTATGAATATTCACTTGTTGAATTTACATTTTTTTTTTCATCTCTGAGCTTCTAGAACAGAGCCTTACACAGAGGACAGCCCTCCCATCTGTCTGAATAAAGTCTGTGATGGAAAGATTTTGCAAAAACAGTACATTATTGTTCAGTGTGTCCATACTGTCTTGTTGGTATCTTTCAGAACACTTTGAAGGCCCAGCCATTGTCACCTGCAAGCTCTAATTATTCAGGACTTGAGCAGAATTTTTATCTCCTGTGAACCTTTCAATGTATTGACTGAAATGGTGGAGGTGCAGGTGGAACTGATAATACAATTTTGCCTTGAGAGACTGGGGTTATTTGAGTAGCTGTTCTTGATGAACTTGGGAGAGGGCAAACATCTGATACATGCTTGTTGGGTGTCTGGAGTGGGTGCTTTGGTACTACAGGGAGGACCAGCTGTTAGGGTGGAGGGTTATCACTAGAGCTTGCAGAGATACGTGTCTTGTCTTCTCTAGACATGTTCGCCACGGCTCATGACCTCTTCTGAAAGCTTTCGCTATTGCTGTCGGTCCTGTGCTTTCATATACTCTGCAATCATTTGAAAAAGAATGAAATACATAAATAAGGGTATGCATTCTTCACAACCCCCCCTTGCAATACTATTGGATGCTTGATTGCTTCTAGGCAGAGGGTGTTGTTATACTGTTCTCATTTACTTTCTTTTTTCAGCTATGTATCAAGTTATTTCCTAATCTGGCTTCATATGGTGGCTAATGGAACAGAATTGATGCAATTGCTCCAAAAAAAGGCTTTTAGCCAGTAGATTCTAATTAAAGCAACTGTCTTTTTTTCAGAGGAGGAAAAAAAAATCCTTCAAAGAGCCCACTTTCTTTGTATCAAATGAATGTATATGCAATAATTTGTCAGCCTGATGGAGACAGAAGTTGAAATATGCTTGGAGCAGTTATATTCAACCATATGTAAGTGCTGGCACTACCTGGAGCTCATTTCTCCCGCAAGGTGATATTTCTACCATGTAATCTTGCTGCTTCCTGCTGTAGGCAGTATTAGGGAGAATGTATCAGAAAATTTGTCAAAATGGCTTTCTGTCAGAAGATGCCATTTTAGTTATGCCTGTGGGAAAAAATGCATAGATTTAGTTGAAAATTCATAGTCAGGTTTGACCAGCTTGAGTTTTAGGGGCAAGTCCATGTGCCTAATTGCAGAAGCACATACATTTACAAATCTACCCTCGGGTTCTCCAGGGAGATGGTTTCTTTGATCTTGCCTGCCTCTTCCATGTGCTCAAGTTGCTCAAGCAGAGATGGAGGAGAGAAGCTTTTCCTGGTAGAGCTCTGCTTCCAGGAAAAAAACCCCAAACACTACACGTATAAACATTATTATTAAAACTAACAAATTGAATTTCACGTAAGTGGTAGGTTCTTGGTGACCAAAGCCAGGTGCAGCTGTGAAAATGGTGGGAAGTGGTCTAGGCTGTAGTTAAGGCTTTATTTTTAAATCTCATCTCCCTTCCAAATCTGCCTGTAATGTCAGACTGAGAAATCAGTGCTTAGGAGAACAAAGTCTCATCACAAATGCAGCTTCCACTCCAAGTGACAGGAGCATTTTTTTTTTTTTTTAAACTTCCTTCTGTATTAGTGAATCTGCTTCACAAGCCTTACCAAGGTAACTTATTGCCTGACCCACAGCCATCCCCAGGAGGAGGGGGTGATGGAATGAATGAATTGCAGCTAATACTCACTAGCCTCAAGACTTGGTGAAAAGACAGGGTGGATAAGTGTGCAGGAGGCTTAATACATGAGGATCTCTGGTTTTCTTACCTCTGTAACTGTCTGTGCTTAGAAGAGCTCTTCATAATTCCTTTCCCTTACTGTTCTAAAGACCAAACAGCCTCTTACTCCCCAGTTGGAGCAGTTAGGCTCTTTATTCACAGGGAACCATTCCCTATCGCTCCCTATAGAACCCAGTAAGTTATATCCCTGAAAATCCCTCCTGTCCAACATTCCCTGGTTTAAAAAAAAATAAAAATCCTTTCTCTGTTTCTCCCTTTCCTCCTGGTCCCTTGCACCTGAGCTGGCTGTATCTGTGAAGCTCCAAAGCCTGTAAGTGATGCTGTTTGCCTCTGAGTCAGAGAGGCTTTTAAATCTGAGTGTAAAATGAGACTCCTACAGCAGTAAACAGAGTGATCATATACCTCCTTTGAAGTTACCATTTAAATAACCTCCAGGGCTTTACTAATGCGGGAAGCGAGCAAGAGGAAATAATTCCCTCCTTCTCCCCCCTCCCACTCCCCTCTCCAAAGCAGGGAAAATAAAAATGAATTCCCTGGCAGAGAGAGGGACGCTGGTTTTCAGGGTATTGTGGAAGAGATGAACGGCTCTCACTTGCAGCTTAGTTAATGAGTCAGCACATAGTCATTCATGGACACAATTTATTAACCCATAAATACTGCAGATGATGGTGTTATCACTGTGATAAAGTAATTTTAATTTGCTGTATAATTTATAAGGTAGCTGCTGCATCAGAGGGAAGCCTATGTCTGCTCATGTGTCCAGGTCCTGGTTTGGTGCTAGGGAGGGAAGAGAGGATCAGGGAAACAAAAAGGAGGAGTCCCTAGCAGGACTATGGGAGCTGACCTGACTGTACACAATTTTTTGCTGGTTCCCCACGCCTGTGGGTTGTGCCTGGTGCTGCTAATTCATGAAAAGGTAGATGTGTGTTTTCAGGCTTCCAGCTCTACCTCTGAATTGATGCTTGGATTTTTCCTGAAGGCAGACAGACACGTAGCAAGAGCACAAGTGAGTGTGCGTGACATCTGACAGCAGCGGAGGGGGTGTTCGGTGATGTGCTGGAAAGGAGGTCATCCTGTGCTGAGTGGGATACTATAATGTTGGATGGCAGCATTATATGCTCTTGAGATTACAGTAGGGTCTTCTCTGTGGGCTCATGGCATATGGCTACCAAATAAGAGCAGCGTAGCCTTCTGAGACCTTTGGAGTTAGTGTGTGCTGCAATGATATAATGGGACAGCTTTCCAGGGAGACAGCAGGTGTATCTGGCACTGGAAGGATTGGGAACTGAGGAACCTGGAGAAGTAACACTCTTACTTGCCCGGATATTATTTGTTTGCCAGGTAGTTTAACTAGTCAATACCTAAATGAGTTCAGTCCTATGTTAAGTGATTTATTAAACAGTAAGATTTATTCAAATAATCAAATAGACTCTATTAGTGTAGCATATTAACTAGAGAATGCCCTAAAGACATCTTAGTGTGTGTCTGAAGCTTACCAAACTGCCGGAGGTCAGTTTCTCCTGGGATCAAAGATGCAGTGCTCATACATTCCTGTGTCTTCAGACTGCTCTTAATCAAGTGTTTGGGGCTTATCTTTCATGAGGAGAAATACATGCTTGCCTGAACACGTTACTAGCCAGTCCTTGGCCTGACTGAAAATGTGGAGAGTTTCCAAGGCAATTATACCTGCACTAATCATAATTTGCTCCTTAATCCAGGAGTATCTTTCTCTATGTCTGTGTTTGTTAATTTGCTGAACAATTTGATTAGGTGCTCTTTATGTAAAAGAGCAACTGGAATGTATAGAACTCTACCTGGGAGCGAATGAAGAACAAGTTGAAAGCTTGTGGGTAAAAATTAAGGGGCAGGCTAGCATGGGTGACACTGTGGTGGGTGTTTACTATAGGCCACCCAATCAGGATGAGGAAGTGGATGAGGCCTTCTATAGACAGCTAAATGTAGCCTCACAATCGCAGGCCCTGGTTCTTATGGGAGACTTCAACTATCCGGATATCAACTGGAAGGACCACACGGCAAGGTGCGCACAGTCCAGGAGGTTCCTGAAAAACATTGATGATAACTTTCTGACCCAGGTGGTGGAGGAGCCAACAAGAAATGGAGCGCTACTGGATCTTGTGCTGGCAAATAAAGAAGAACTGGTTGAGGATGTGAAGGTAGGGGGCAGGCTTGGCTGCAGTGACCACGAGATGGTGGAGTTCCGGATTCTGAGAGGTGGAAGCAGAACAACAAGTAGGACTGCCACACTGGACTTTAGGAGAGCAAACTTTGGCCTCCTCAGGGACCTACTTGGAAGAATTCCATGGGCTATGGCTCTCGAAGGTAGGGGAGTCCAGGAGAGCTGGCTTCTGTTTAAGCAGCTCTTCCTCTGTGCTCAGGACCGGTGCATCCCTGTGCGTAGGAAATCAAGTAAACGAGGTAAGAGGCCTGCATGGATGAACAAGGAGCTCCTAGTGAAACTCAAAGAAAAGAGTAAGCTCCATGGAATGTGGAAAGAGGGTCAGGCCACTTGGGAGGCATACAGGAATGCTGCCAGAGCATGTAGGGAAGCAACTAGAAAGGCCAAGGTTCACCTGGAACTAAGTCTGGCAAAGGACATCAAGGATAACAAGAAGGGCTTCTTCAAGTATGTCAGCAGTAAACGTAAGACCAGGGGTAATGTGGGACCGCTGCTGAA